>NC_088331.1:23993750-24312500 GCF_036884655.1 Musa acuminata AAA Group | reverse complement strand
TCCTGGTTTTCGGCGTATGCCATCTCTCTTGGGTTTTAATCCGATTGAGAGTTAACCTCACTTTGATACCAATTGTTAGGATCAAGAGCACTAAGGGGGGGGTGAATTGGTGCGGCGAAAAAACTTTCGTCGATTTCAAACGACATTAGTACGATGAAATCGTTTCCGACATAAAACCGTTTTCGGAAACTTAACTTGAAAGCGAGTTCGTAAAGGAGTGCAGCAAAAGAAATGAGGAAGTAAAGCACATATAGAGGTTTGTAGTAAGGTATACAGCAATAACAAATGCAAACTAGAGAGCATGGCAATTTTAGAGTGGTTCGGTCAATCTTGAATTACATCCACTTTTGGCTTCCTCCTTCGATGAGGTCACCGACGTCCTCTAGAGGCCTTCTTTCAATAGGCGAAGGCCAACCCCTTTTACACCTTTTCTCCTTTTGACGGGCTTAGGAGACAACCCTTATAGATTTTCACTCCTCTCTTGAATGATCAAAACTTAGAAGAAGAGAGGGAGAAGAACTTCTAGCCTTTTACAACACTTTTAAGCTCTCAAATTCTCAGAATAAATATAAGCTTTCGATGCCCTTTCATGCAGTAAAAGGTGGGGTTTATATAGGCCCCAACTAGTTTGAATTTGGAGCTGAAATGTATCATCTCCTAGTTTTTCGGGGTCCTGATGGTACTACCGCCATAACTGGGCGATACTATCGCCTGACACCACTCGGAGACCGAGCTCAGACGGTACCACCGCCTGACAGGGGCAATACCACCGCCTGACTTCGCTCGGAGACTGAACTCAGGCGATACCACCGCCTGACAAGGGTGGTACCATCGCTTGATAGGGGCGGTACCACCATCTAGAATTCCTAGGAGACCGTCTCCTGGGTGGTGCCATTGCCAGCCAGGAATTCTGGGTCCAAATGGGCTTATCCATTCGGCCCAATTTGGATCTGTCAAGGGCCTAATTGCCCTCAGATTAAGTTAATGGGATCACCTCCCATTCCTAACTTAATCTACATGCTAACTATGATATTTAAGAAATTAATACTGCAACTTGCTCTAGTGCGTCAATCGCTTCTTCCGGCGAACTTCCGGTGAACATCCGACGAACCCTCGGCGATGCTTCGACGGACTTCCAACAAACTCTTGGACTTGCAATGATCCACTTGGTGAGTTCTGACGAGCTTATTTGGCAAGCTCCTGGACTTCTCGGATTTGTTCCCGCAGAACCTCCAACGATCGGCCGGATTTCCGTCAAACTCTCGAACCTCAAACATGATCATGGTCTTGACTCTAGCGTAACTCCTACTGCATGTCTTACTGCCACCGTAGTTAATCCTGCACACTTATCTCAACATATGGATTAGATAACAAATAATAATTGACTTCATCATCAAAATCCAAGATTCAACATCATCTCCCGGATTTCCGGGGTCCTGGTAGTACCACTGCCCGAGCTAGGCGGTACTACCACCTGACACTACTCGGAGACCGAGCTCAGGTGGTACTACTGCCTGACAGGGGTGGTACCATAGCCTGACTTCGCTCGGAGACCGAGCTTTTGGGCGGTGCCACCACCGACCCTAGTAGTGCCACCGGTAGCCACGAAATCTAGGTCATAATGGTCTGATCCATTTGGACCAATTTGGGTCTATCAAGGGCCCAATTGGCCCCAGATTAAGTTATTGGGATCACCTCCCAATCCTAACTTAATCTACATGCTAACTATGATAATTAAGACATCAATACTGCAGATTATGTTCCGGTGTGTCAATTGCTTCTTCCAGCGAGCTTCCGGAGAACTTCCGGCGAACATCCAATGAACCCTCGGTGATGCTCCGACGGACTTCCGGCAAACTCCTGGACTTGCAACGATCCTCTTGACAAGTTCCGACAAGTTTCTTTTGTTGAATCTCATATTTTGATGATGAAACCACTTGATATATGTTTATGTTTTAATCTACGTTTTGAGTGACGTAGGATGCTTTGATCAGGATGAGATAATTAAAGTAGGAAAAATCATGTTGTGCCGGAGGAACATGTTAGGAGATTGGACGTCGGTCCGGTGGATCGGTCGACGTATCGATAGAAGGTTTCGGGCAGTGGACTTGGGCATCGGGCCAAGAAGAGCGGGTATTGCGCCAAGGATATCGGAGTTGCGGAGTCAACTGGCCAATTGGGCAATAGGCCGCAAGAGAGGATGATGTGCCGAAGAATCGGACGAAGCGTCGAGGGACCAATGACATGCCGGACAACTTGGTTAATTGCTTACGAATAATTGTCTCGATCGAAGGTTTGTTTTACATATGTAGGATTAACTACGATAGAAGTAAGACATGCAGCAGGAGTTGTTCCGGAGTCAAGACTATGATCACGTTGGGAGTTCGACGGAAGTCCGAACGGTCATCGACGGTTCTGCGGGGACAAATCCGAGAAGTCCAGGAGCTTGCCAAAGAAGCTCGTCGGAACTCGCCAAGTGGATCGTCGTAAGTCCAGGAGTTTGCCGGAAGTCCGCAGGAGCATCACCGAGGGTTCATCGAATGATCGACGGAAGTTAGCCGGAAGCTCGCCGGAAGAAGCAATTGACGCACCGGAGCAAGTTGTAGTAAATGTCTTAAGAAATGTCGTAGTTAGAATGTAGATTAAGTTAGGAATGAGAGGTGATCCCATTAACTTAATCTGGGGGCAATTAGGCTCTTGACAAACCCAAATTGGACCGAATGGATCAACCCATTCGGACCAGAATTCCTACAAAGCGGTGGCATCACTAGGGTCGACGGTGGCACCGCCCAGGAAAGGGTCTCCCAGCGAGACTGGGCGGTGCAACCGCCCCAGGCAGGCGGTGGCACCGCTTGGGTTCAGTCTCTAAGCGAGACTGGGCGGTGCAACCACCCCTGACAAGCGGTGGCACCGCTAGGGCTCAGTCTCCGAGCGAGACTAGGCGGTGTAACCGCCCTTGTCAGGCAGTGGCACCGCCCAGAGACTCAGTCTCCGAGCTCTACCAAGCGGTGCAACCGCCCCTGACAAGCGGTGGCACCGCCTAGAGGCTTAGTCTCCGAGCTCTGTTAGGCTGTGCAACCGCCCCAGTCAGGCGGTGCAACCGCCAGACCTCGGAATTCCGGGAGATGATAGTTTTGAGCTCCAAATTCAAACTGGTTTAAAGCCTATAAATTTGCCTCCCATCCCTGGGTAGAAGACAAAAGCACAGAGAGATTAAAAGAGAGAAAACGCTGTTGCAATCTCTAGAATTTCCCTCCTCTAGCTTAAGTGTTAGAATTCTGTTTAAGAGAGGAGAGTGAGTGCTTGTAAGGGTTGTCTCCTAAACCCAGTAAAAGGAGAAGAGGGGTGTAAGAAGGAGATTGATCTTTGCCTTGTAAAGGAAGATCGTTAGTGGATGCCGATGACCTCGACGGAAGAGGAATCGGAGGAGTGGATGTACGTCACGATTGACCGAACCACTATAAACTCTCGTCTTCTCTGGTTTGCATTTACTTTGAGCATCTTATATTTTTTGCAAACCTCCTCAGTAGCTTACTACCTTCTGCTCATTTACAAATTTGTTTCTTAGTTCAGTATTTTCCAAATCGGCATTAAGAGGAAAATTGGTTTTATCGTCCGAACATCATATTTCAATTTGCGCTTACATTCTGATTTCTATCTTAACTGCAAAATGCCTTTCTTACTTTACTTTAAATATATTTCCGTAAGCTTTCAAAGTTATTATCTGCATGAAATGACTTTTACGTCGGAATTGGATTTCTACGTACGAACGCAGTTTTATTCGTCGAAAGTTTTCCCCTGCACTAATTCACCCCCCCCCCTCTTAGTGCTCTTGATCCTAACAATTGGTATCAGAGCCCGGTATTTCTCATTTCGGATTTACACCCAAGAGAAATGGCTCTTCATGGCTTTCAAGAGGGCTTTTCGGTTGTTCGTCCACCGTTGTTTAACGGATTGGACTACACTTATTGGAAAACTCGAATGAGAGTTTTCATGATTTCTATGAATTTGGATTTATCAAATATTGTTGAAAACAGTTTTCAACTTCCCTCTAAATCGATGAACGAATGGTTGGATTTGGAGAAGTATTTTTCTTTAAATACAAAGGCTATGAATGCCTTATTTTGCGCTTTGGACAAAAATGAGTTCAATCGGATTTCTATGTGCGAAACGGCTTTGGATATTTGGCGAACACTTGAAATCACGCACGAGGAAACTAGTAGAGTTAAAGACTCGAAAGTTAACATTTTATTATATGATTTTGAGCTTTTTCGAATGCAACCAAGCGAGACTATAGGCGACATGTACACCCGTTTCACGAATGTCGTCAATAATCTAAGAGTTATTGGTAAATCTTTTTCGAATTTTGATCTCGTAAGCAAGATCTTAAGATCCCTTCCAAAAAGGTGGGATCCTAAAATAACCGCAATACAAAAAACAAAAGATTTAAATATTTTTCCACTTGAAGAACTAAGTGGTTCGTTGATGACATATGAAATGGTGCATAATACACATGATGAACATGATGAACAAAATCACCTTCCAAAGAACAGGAAGGATTTGGGACATAGAATATTTGAAGACCACTCGAGCATCAGATCAAGTGATGGCGAACAAGAACTACTCACTAAGAAATTTAAAAAATTAATGAAACGAGAATTGAAGAACAAAAAGAACGGAACTACATGCTTTAAACGCAAGAAGAAGAACACAAAGTGGGATGAATCGAGCTCCTCCGAAGATGAGGAGAAAATCAAGAAAAGCGAGGTGGCAAACTACGCCTTAACGACATTCAACGATGAGGTAATTGAAACCCCCTTAATTTATTTTGAAATTACTTGATGTTTTCCATGATGCATTTTCTTTTTTAGAATAATTATTTTTCTTGAAAATTATATATTAAAAAAAATGAAAATGCAAGAATATGATCACGCTCGTAATTTTGAAAATAATAATAAAAATTTCATGTTTTATGTTAATGGAATAAAATGTTAGATTTAAATCTAATGATCATATGTATGTTTCTCTTAAGAAGAAAAAAAAAGTGTATCTTGATTATTTTCGATTTTGATTAAAACCATGCTTGATGTCTTAATGAAAATATTAAAAAGTTTAATATCATGCTATATGTGATTAAGAAGTAATAATGTGTATTACATTGATTTCCATTGTTATTTCTCGATTTTGATTAAATAAAATCATGTTTGATTTGAAGAAATGCATAATGATGTAATATTAAATATTTTGATTGATAATTTTATGCATGAGATTTTAAGCTATACATGATGATAAGCATGTGTTATTTTCATGAGTGTATTTGAAAAATTATGGCAAAAATATGCCCGAATGCATGAACTTGTTAAGATTATTTTTTGGACTTTCTTGATTCAATGATCAAATCACTTAATTGCCATGATGATTTTACACTATTACATGCCTTAATAACATGTTGGAAATTATGTGTTTTGGATACAAAAATTTCTATGATCATGAGCATGTTTTATCTTCATGATTGAAGTTGAAAATCTATAGCAAAACCTTGTCCGAATGCATGAAAGTGTTAAATTTTATTTTTGGATTTTCTTGATCATAACAATTTATTTTTGAGAATCTATTGATTTTGATGATTTTATGACGAAATTCATTTTTCGATCCTAAACGTTGATGCATGTTTTTATTTAACATAAATGAAAAAGCATGCTAACATGAAATCAATCACTTAAAATGAAATACTTAAAAAAAAGGGAGGAAAATATATGATCAATGAAATCATGAATCTACCTATGTTATGAATTTTGTGGACCATAAAAGTGATTTTGATGATTTGAATTTGAAATGAATTTTATCAAAATCATGATATTGATTTCTTGGAATAACATGAAATTACCTTTGATGATCATTTTGATTTATGGAATTTTAGATTCATGACTTGGTCTTACATTTGTTTATGAGATGGTTGAAATCTTTGTACCTTTGAATTATTCCCTTCTCCTTTTAATTTTTGAATTTATGCATGTTATACGTCAAACATTTGAAACCATGTTTTGGTCTCATGCATATCTAAGAAATGTTGATTTGACAAATTGAATGAGTTGAAAATGAATGATGATTTTTCTCTTGAATATAACTTGTGATATTTTTTATATAAATCATCATTTTGATTTCTCGACATTCGATACATGAGATTTTATTATGAATCAAAATTTCTCATTAATCGATCTCCTACTATTCTACTTGATATTTTCATAGGAGGAGATTTTCTAAATGAATCATGATTTTTCCTTGTGAGTTCTTGGATTTATTACTCGATTTTCTTTTAAAACAAGATCTCTTCTTTGTACTCCTATGATTTTTCTTGATATTTTATTTAAAGAAGATATTTACTATATGAATCATGTCTTTTGGTATTCAAATGATTTTATCCTTCATGACATGATTTCTTTGTATTTATGGCTTGCATGGCTTGAAATGTTTTGAAATGATGCATGCAACACTATGATTTTTCCCTTAGATAAAAAGGCATGCAACACTTTGATTTTTTTTTAAATAATGTGAAAATCAATAATTATCATTTTATGATAGAATGATGATTTGAAATCATGCATGTAATGATGATGTTATATTTTATATACATGATGATTTGGCATTATGCATGTAATACTTATGCCTTTTATTATGATGTATATGATGTATTGCATATGATATGAATGATGATTAAAATTGCCTTAATTTGAATTCAAGGTTTATCTCAATTATGAAATTTTGAAATAAGAATAATTACTCATCTTTGTCATGATTTAGAAATTGACGCAAAGGGTCTTCCCTTCTTTTTGACATTGACAAAGGGGGAGAAATATTGCTAGCTCATCTTACAAAATTTAGAAACATGCACTTTGCAAAGGAAGCAAATATTTGCTAGCTTACATATTGCAAGGAAAAGAACTTGACATCTTGAACATCACAAAAATTTGCTACCTTGCATGATGTAAAATTTGCTAGAATTGCTAGCTTGTGATCTAAAGAGAGGCAAAAAATTGCTATCTCAAAAGAGGCAAACTAGCTAGCTTGCACAATTCAAGACGAAAGCAAAAATTACACTTCTCAAAAGAGAAGAAATTACTATCTTGAACATCACCAATAATTGCTATATTGAAATCTCAAGAAAATGTAAAAATGTTCTATCTCTATCTCAAGATGCTAAACATGCTAAACTTGCACTTTACAATGGAAACAAAATTGGGAGCTCAAACATTGCAATGGAAGCAAAAATTTGCTAGCTTGCAAACTTGCATATTTCAAGAAGCAAGAGTTGCTTTCTTGAACATCTCTAAATTGCTAGCTTGCATGTTCTAAAATGTTATAACATTGCTAGCTTGCATGATGTAGAACTTGCTATCATGAACATTACCAAAAGTGCTATCTTGTATGCTGTAAAACTTGCATATCTAAAACTTGATAGATTGAATGTTCTAAGTATGATGTAACACCTGCTAAATTTTCTAGCTTCAAAACTGCATGATGATAAAACTTGATATTATATTTTTCATGCAATGAGTTGAACTTATATTACAAACACAAAGATTAGTTGTACTTCTCATTTTTGTTGATGACAAAGGGGGAGAAGTATGTTGATGACATGACATGTTAATGCATATGTCTATGCATAAGTTCATGATGACGTGTTGCAAGTATTCATGATGAATATTGCAATGACTTGAATTCAGTTTGAATGCAAGGTTCTATCAATATGGCATATTGATAGGGGGAGTTTGTTTAAACTCCGGGAGTTAAGGTTAACTCCATCATCAAGTGGTTGTCATCATCAAAAAGGGGGAGATTGTTGAATCTCGTATTTTGATGATGAAACCACTTGATATATGTTTATGTTTTAATCTGCGTTTTGAGTGACGCAGGATGCTTCGATCAGGATGAGACAATTAAAGTAGGAAAAATCATGTTGTGCCGGAGGAACATGTCAGAAGATTGGACGTCGGGCCGGTGGATCGGTTGACGTATCGACAGAAGGCTTCGGGCAGTGGACTTGGGCATCGGGCCAAGGAGAGCGGACAGTCGTCGGAGGTTATGCGGGGACAAATCCGAGAAGTCCAGGAGCTTGCCAAAGAAGCTCATTGGAACTCGCCAAGTGGATCGTTGCAAGTCCTGGAGTTTGTCGGAAGTCCGCAGGAGCATCACCGAGGGTTCATCGGATGATCGACGGAAGTTCGCCGGAAGAAGCGATTGACGCACCGGAGCAAGTTGTAGTAAATGTCTTAAGAAATGTCGTAGTTAACATGTAGATTAAGTTAGGAATGGGAGGTGATCTCATTAACTTAATCTGGGCGCAATTGGGCCCTTGACAGACCCTAATTGGGCCGAATGGATCAACCCATTCGGACCAGAATTCCTACTAGGCGGTGGCACCGCTAGGGTCGGTGGTGGCACCGCCCAGGAAAGGGTCTCCCAGTGAGACTGGGCAGTGCAACCGCCCCAAGCAGGCGGTGGCACCGCTTGGGCTCAATCTCCGAGCGAGATTGGGCGGTGCAACCACCCCTGATAGGCGGTGGCACCGCTAGGGCTCAGTCGTCGAGCGAGACTGGGCGGTGCAACCGCCCCTGTCAGGCGGTGGCACCGCCCAGAGGCTCAATCTCCGAGCTCTGCCAAGCAGTGCAACCATCCCTAACAAGCGGCGGCACTGCCCAGAGGCTCAGTCTCCGAGCTTTGCCAAGTGGTGCAACCGCCCCAATCAGGCGGTGTAACCGCCAGACCCCGGAATTCCCGGAGATGACAGTTTTGAGCTCCAAATTCAAACTGGTTTAGGGCCTATAAATTCCCCTCCCATCCCTAGGTAGAAGACACAAGCACAGAGAGATTCAAAGAGAGAAAACACTACTACAATCTCTAGAATTTCCCTCCTTTAGCTTAAGTGTTAGAATTCTATTTAAGAGAGGAGAGTGAGTGCTTGTAAGGGTTGTCTCCTAGACCCAGTAAAAGGAGAAGAGGGGTGTAAGAAGGAGATTGATCTTTGCCTAGTAAAGGAAGATCATTAGTAGATGCTGGTGGCCTCGACGGAAGAGGAATCAGAGGAGTGGATGTACATCACGATTGACCGAACCACTATAAACTCTCGTCTTCTCTGGTTTGCATTTACTTTGAGCATCTTATCTTTTCTACAAACCTCCTCAGTAGCTTACTGCCTTTTGCTCATTTACAAATTTGTTTCTTAGTTAAGTATTTTCCGAATCGGCGTTAAGATGGAAATCAGTTTTATCGTACGAACATCATATTTCAGTTTGTGCTTACATTCTAATTTCTATTTGAACTGCAAACTGTCTTCCTTACTGTACTTCAAATACATTTCCATAAGCTTTGAAAGTTATTATCTATACGAAACGACTTTTACGTCGGAATCGGATTTCAACGTATGAACGCAGTTTTAATCGTCGAAAGTTTTCCGCTGCACTAATTCACCCCCCCCCCCCGCCCCCCCCCCCCTCTTAGTGCTCTTGATCCTAACATATTTGGCAAGCTCCTAGACTTCTCGAATTTGTTCCTGCAAAACCTCCGACGACCGTCCGGACTTACGTCGAACTCTCGAACTCCCAACATGATCTCGGTCTTCACTCTAGTGCAACACCTGTTGCATGTCTTACTGCCATCGTAGTTAATCCTATATATGTAAAACAAACTTCGATTTAGATAATTAATACTAAGCATTAATCAAGTTGTCCGACATATTATTGGTCCCCCGACGCTTCGTCCGATTCTTCGGCGCATCGTCCTCTCTTGCGGCCTATTGCCCAATCGGCCAGTTGACTCTACAACTCTGATATCCTTAGCGTAATACCCGCACTTCTTGACCCAATGCCCGAATCAATGGCCCGAAGCCTTCTGTCGATACGTCGACCGATCCATCGGCCCGACGTCCAATCTTTTGAAATGTTCCTCCAGCCCAACATGATTTTTCTTGCTTTAATTGTCTCATCCTAATCGAAGCATCCTGCATCACTTAAAACATAGATTAAAACATAAACACAATTATCAATTGGTTTCATCATCAAAATATGAGATTCAACACATGCAAGCTAGCAAATTTTAAGATGTTCAACAAAGTAACTCTTTCTTCTCTTTTGAGAAGTGCAAGCTATTAATTTTGAATATACAAGGTAGTAAGATAGCAAGTTCTACAACATACAAGCTAGCAAAAAAAAAAATTTCCATCATGCAAGATAGCTTTCTTGTTGAAGTGTACAAGCTAGCCATTCTTGCTTCCTTTAGTAATGTGCAAGTTGCGAGTTTTGCCTTTTGAGATAGGCAAGCTAGTGATGTTCAAGACAACAAGCTCTTTCTTCTCTTTTGAGAAGTGTCATTTTTGCTTCTTTTGCAAAGTGCAAGCTAGCAAAATTTTATATTATTTTACAACATGCATGCTAGCAAGATACAATGTTTTACATGAAGCAAGCAAACAATTTGGCAAGTGTTACATTTGCATCTTCTCTTTAGATGTGCAAGAAGGTAAGCAAGTTTTTGCATTTTCTTGATTTGTGCAAGCTAGCTAATTTGCTTTCTAGCATATTTTGCTCCCCTTTTGTCATTGTCAAAAAGAAGGGAAGAATACAATGTTGTAATTCTTTTCCCTTTTCAACAATTTCTAAATCATGACAAAGATAAGTATCAATCTTATTTGTGCATCATTATATATTCAAATTAAAACATGCACAATTTTAAAACCTTACTTTCATTTTTCATGCATGATATCGAAAAATAAATCAAGCATCATTATGAGCATATCATACATGATACTAAGACATAAAAAATTTTAAGCATCAAAACACTCTCATGAGTATCTCATGCATTCATATCATCATTTTAGCAACAAATCATAGTACTTCAAATCATGATGGTATCTAAATGTCAAACTACATCCTATCATGCATGATCATAACTTCTCATTTGTATGCAAAATAATAGTATTTCATGCATAATTTCATATTATCACATGAAAAGTATTAAAAGAATTTTGGTGATGAGATACACAAATAATGAAGACAAATTATGAAAATCAAAAGACATATTATGATTCGTTTTGAATAACTTAAATAACAAAAAGAAAGAATCATAGTAAATAATCTTGATTTATAAAAAATATTCTCAGGTTATAATTTCAAGAAATCAAGAGACACCATGATTCATTTTAACAAATCTCCTCTTAAATAAAATGACGAAAATAATTCTTAGGAGATCATGAAAAATCTTGATTCATAAAAGATTTTCAAGTTATAACTAATTCATGAATACCGAAAGAACATTCATGATTCATTTGGATAATTTTCCTCTTTAGTAAATGACAAAAGGAAGCATAGGAGATCAAAAACCAAGATCTTGATTTATTGAAAAAATTTCAAGTTATAAATCTCAAAAAATCAAGATAAACTCATTCAAATTCAACTCATCAAATTAAAATCATTTTCAAAAGATTCACAAAAGCATAATATACATGAATTCATTAATCTTTTATCAAAAAATAAATAGAGATGAAAAATGTATTCCATATATTTTTATGTGTTTCATTTTAAGTGATTGATTTTATATAAACATGCTCAAGTTTTTCTTATGAAAACCATACATCATAGTTTATAATTGAAAAAGCAACATTTCATCATGAATAACTTCAAAGTCTCATGCATAGTATAAAATCATCAAGCATGATTTCATTAAACATAAATCTTCTTCAATCAAAATCATAAAATCATCAAGATACACATTAATGCTTCTTAAACTAATCTTGTTAGGTGTACAAGCATTAGATTTATATCTATCATTTTATTACATTATTACATTATTAAAACATCAAGCATGATTTCATAAGGCATTTTTAATCAAAATTATTTTGTTTATCATAAACATGCAATTTTCATGATTATTTTTAAAATTACTAGAATGATTATTTTTAATCAAAATTATTTTGTTTATCATAAAATTATTTTTTACATTTTCATTATTAAACATATAATTTTTAAGAAAATTAATTCTAAACTAAATTAAAAATAACTCATGAAAAAACATCATGTAATTTCGAAATAAATTAAGTGGGTTTCGATTAGCTCATCATTGAAAGATGTTAAGGCATAGTTTGCCACCTCGCCTTTGTTGATTTTCTCCTCGTCTTCGGAGGAGCTTGATTCGTCCCAATTTGTGTTCTTCTTCTTGCGTTTAAAGCAAGTAGTTATGTTCTTTTTGTTCTTTAATTTTTGTTTTATAAACTTTTTAAATTTCATAGTGAGTTCAAGTTCACCATCACTTGAGCTTATGCTCGAGTGGTCTTCGATTGTTCTTAGTTTGAAATCATTCCTATCCTTTGGAAGGTGGTTCTCAAATTCTTTACATGCATTGCATGTCATTTCATAGGTCATCAAAGACCCGATAAGTTCTTCGATAAAAAAAATATTTAAAATTTTTTATTCTTGAATAGCGATTAATTTTGAATCCCAAGTTTTAGAAAGTGAGTGCAAAACTTTATTCACAAGTTCAAGATTCGAAAAACTTTTACCAAAAGCTTTTAAACCATTGATGATATCCGTAAAATGGGTGTTCATATCTCCAATGGTTTCGCTTGGTTTCATTCAAAAAAGTTCAAAATCATGCATTAAAAGATTTACTTTAGAATCTTTAACTCTATTCATGCCTTCGTGTGTAATTTCTAGAATATGCCAAATATCGAAAGCCGTTTCGCACAAAGAAACCCGATTAAGCTCTTTTTTGTCTAAGGTGCAAAATAAGGCATTCAGAGCCTTTGCATTTAGAGAAAATATCTTCTTCTCCAAATCATTCCAATTGTTTATTGGAAGAGAAGACATTTCAAATCCATTTTCAACTATGTTCCATAAGTTCAAATCCAAAGAAAGCAAGAAAACTCTCTTTCGAGTTTTCCAATATGTGTAGTCCATCCCATTGAAAAAGGGAGGACGAATGAGAGAGTGACCCTCTTGAAAACCGTAAAAAGTCATTTCTCTTGGATGTTAAACCAACTAAGAAATTATGAGGCTCTGATACCAATTGTAGGATCAGGGGTCGGTACTAAAAGGGGGGGCTGAATTAGTGTAGTGGTAAAATCACATCTTCAAAAACTTTCGTATGATAAAATCGATTCCGATGAAAACTGATTTCGGAAAGTTAGCTTTGAAAGCATATGTTTATGAAGTGAATGCAGTAGGCAAGTAAAGATTCAGTTTGCAATATGTAAATGGCAGGAAGTAAATGTAAACCAAAGAACACGCCAATTTTATAGTGGTTCGGTCGTCATGACCTACATCCACTCTGCTGATTCCTCTTCCGTCGAGGCCACCGGCATCCACTATCGATCTTCCTTTATAGGCGAAGATCAACCTCCTTCTTACACCCCGCTTTTCCTTTTCATGGGTTTAGGAGATAACCCTTACAAGCACTCACACTACTCTTACAGAATTCTAAACTTAGAGTAGAGGAGGGAATTTCTAAAGAGAGTAAAGGAGAGAATTCTACCCTTACAAGCACTCACGCCAATTTTCGTTTCATTACTTTTAAACTCTCTATGCTTGTGTTCTTTAACCAGGGATGAGAGGGGTATTTATAGGCTTTAAGTTGATTCAAACTTAGAGCCTAAAAACTTCTCATCTCGGGTTTCCCAAGCATGGGCGGTACCACCGGCTGCGCTAGGCGGTACCATCGCTAGTGTCAATCTAACACTAGGTGGTACCACTGCTTGTGAGGTTGTGCTAGGCGGTACCACCACCCAAACAGGCGGTGCCACCACCTGGCACCTTGCCAGGGGCAGTACAACTACCCAGACTGGCGGTACCATCGCCTGACATAGTCTAGAAGACTGTGCCCCGAAGGCGAGGCTTCTTGGGGCATTGTTTGGGCCTCTCATTGGGCCCAACATAGTCTTTACATAGGCTTAGCTGGCCCCTAATTGGGTTGGCCTAAATTCAAACCCAATTATGTGCTAACTACAAAATCTAAGACATAATCTGAGCTAAACAAATCTGTAAGTCTATTCTTCCGGTGAGCTTCCGGCGATCTTCCAGCGATCTTCCGACGATCTCTCGGCAATGTTCCGGCAGACTCCCTGCAAGCTCCTAGACTTCATGACAATCTTCTTAGCAAGTTCTGACGAGCTTCTCTGGTAAGCTTTGAGACTTCTCGGCTGGTTCCTACAGAACTTCCAACGAATGTCCAGACTTCCGACGAACTCTCGAACTCCCAACGAAGTCGCGTCCTTCACTCGGGGACTTCATTTTACTTCATGCCTTGCTATCGTAGTTAATCCTGCATATGTGAAAACATACTTTGATCTAGATAATTAATACTAAGCATTAATCATGTTGTCCGGTATGTCATTGGTCCCTCGACGCTTTATCTGATTCTTCGGCGCATCGTCCTCTCTTGCGGCCTATTGCCCAATCAACCGGTTGACTCCACAACTCTGATATCCTTGGCGCAATATTCTCTCTTCTTGGCTCGATGCCCGAATCCATGGCCCAAAGCCTTTTGTCGATACGTCGACCGATCCATCGGCTCGACCTCCAATCTTCTTAGATGTTTTCCTCCGGCACAATATGATTCTTCCTGCTTTAATTGTCTCATCCTAATTAAAGCATCTTACATCACTCAAAACATAGATTAAATCATAAACACTATCAATTGGTTTCATCATTAAAATTCGAGATTCAACACCTTGTCACGACCTTAGCTGGTTTTGCCTAAGGCGTGCGGCACCCTCGCGCGTCCGTCCGCAAAGGTCAGCCTCCCCGAAGCCTCCCATTGTCCCTTAGGACCAACAAAAGAGAGAACGGGTTAAAAGAACGCCTCAATCGGGATCCACAAGCAAACATGTCCGAAAAACACTTCATAGACAATGCAAATTACAAACAGACTTTACAAGCTCTGAATAGTTGCACAACAAAGGGTAAAATGGTCCATTACAGACCGAAAAGCTCTCGAACGTGTCCACATGACACAACCTTTATTTACAAGCCTAAAGAGGCCACCAACCCAACTAAAATGGGACTTATAAGCCTTCGGCCGCCCCTCTACCTGCTATACAAGGCATGAACATGCCAAAAGACAACGGACAGACATAAGCATTACATCCAACATCTTGTTTAGAAGTTTGTCCGTTACATTCTCCCCCACTTATCCCTTCGACGTCCTCGTCGAAGCCTTTGTGAACACTGCAACTCTTCGCCTTTGCTGAGTCTTCAATCTTCCGCTCCAGCTGCAATGCGCCTCCTGGCTCCCAGCTGCTCTACGCTGCTGTTTTTGAGTAGTCGACCCTTTTATCCGCCATGCTGCTACAACTCACCAATGACTCTGACTCTGTTGGGGGGTTTGGCTGAGTTGTGTTGATCCATGTCGATTCTTGCGGATCCACCAAATGAAGGAAAAGACCATCTTTTCTGCGCCAGTCTCTCAAAATTTCTACATGCTGCTTGAACTGGGTGGATGCTTGTTGGAGCTTTAACGAGCATCGCCTCGCAAACTTCTGAAGTTTTGGATCCTTCCTCCACAAAATTTGCTCATTGACTCTTCTTTCAGTTAGTTGTCACATCCAAGTAGGTTCGCATCACTTCCGCTTTCGATTGGCATTTCGTTGGGAAATGAAGCGGACGATCTACTCTCAGTAGCACTGATCACCATTGGTGAGGATTTGACAACTATTGTCTTCCATTATCTTCGAAGGGTCTTTGAACTTGTGCAGAGCTCCTCTGCTAGATAGATAAGAGAACTGGGGTACTCGGTTTCGCCCATTCTCTTAAGAGTTGAGAAGGCAAAGGTTACTTTGACTTCGCCCGCCTCCTCGAGGTTGTACTTCATGCATCGAGCTGGTTACTAGTCTTCGCCTGCTCTTTGCTCACACTTCTGAAGCACTTGAAGTGTTTGCACTCCTTGCGTTGAGTTGGCTACTGTGATTCACCTTCTCAATGCCATCGAACTTCTGGAATGCGGGAAGATTTCACCCCAACGTGGAGTAATTCTCTGATAGATGAGGTCGTCTTTGGGCTTGTACCGTCTTCTCCATCAACCCTGCCGCCTACTCCACCGAGTAGCAAAGGTACAGCACCGCGTACTGCCTGCTTCGTTCCTTGGTCGTGCACTCTTACATGACCCGAAGTCCTTCACTTACGGCTATCTTGATGAGAAACTTGTTGACACCGGTCTTACGAAGTTTCTTGGCCTCTGCCCTTCAGCCTTGTCTCGGTACTTGGAGATTGCCTCTGCATGCTCCACCTCCTCGGCCCCTTTTACGACCAAGCGCTCTCCCTCCATGAGAGCAAGGGATCAATGACTTGCACGGAAGTCCCGCCTCTGCGGTACCATGGCGCTGGCATGCCTATGGCCCTACTATCCGTCGCCCCGCCTCTGTATCCCTTTTCTTCACAATCAGTAGAGATGTCTCCGTGGCACTCCTCTGAGTCCACCTCCATTCTAACTGATGCTTGATTTTGGGTAGCTAAGTCCCTCTGGACTCGTCGTCGCTTCCTCGCCCCTTTCGACCCCCTGCTTCAACACCTCTGTGTTCTCCAAGCAGTCTGTTTGGTCGATGGAAAGACAGACTGCAACTCCCATGCATGGCCTCTGCCATCACGTTGTAGAGTTTGCACCGATTCTGTTCTCCTTAGCTTCCTTGGTAGCAACGTTCGCTTACTCGACCTTGTCCTCTGACTTGTCGGGCTCCCTTAAGCGAATATAAGCTCTGGAGCAGTCCAACTCTCCAGCTGCTTCGATCATACCTCTGTATGATCAAGTCCCTTCCATGGAACTCACTGGTACTTGCATTCGAACTTTTCCCTTGGTGGAACCCAGCCCCCATATGCTGATGACCAAGGTTTTCATCCGATGCAAAATTCGATGCACGCCCGGAAGACCCGCCTCTGCGGTACTATGGCCTTCACTCCTTGAATCCATAGCCCTTCTTGCCGTCGTGTTGTTCACCGAAGTGGAGCTTCCAGTAGCTCCCGATCATACCTCCATATGATCTCATCCCTCACGGGACAATGTCGTGTGCGTCGCATTGCCACAAACTGTTTACTAGTCTTCAGAAGGCAATCGACCTTCATCCACCCACTCTTGGGTCACACCTAGATGAAGCACCGCTCTAGGACAGTCCGTCGCCTAGTAGCTCCCGAAGTCCACCGACTCCACTGTAGTTTGTGCACCATTGTCTGGATCCTGGGCCTCTGCCCCTACCAGCACAATCTCCGCTGCGCACTGCTTCCTTCACAGCAACTCAAATGGCAACACTGTGGCATATTCTTCAAGAGTACCCGCCTCTGCGTCCTCTTGCCCCGTGATAAGGCCTTCTGAACCCAACTTCACCTCCGCAAATTGAGTCGCCTTAGTTCCTCCATCAAATGCTCCTCCGAGATAAGGTGCATGTGCCCAGAAGCTCCCTTCGTCTTTGGCACCATGCAAGATGAGTCTGCTCCGTCAGAATGAAGGACCCATGGAACAACATGATCCTACCCTTGCCTCTGCAAGAGTTCATGTCTTTGACCTCTGTCTAAGGAAAGCACTGTGCTTCTGCTCCATGTTCCAACTTCTCTGTTGGCTCCCTTCATGCGGCTTGGGTACTTCGCCAAGTTACACCCAAGTTGCTCCGCTCCTCCTTTTTGCATTGAGTCGATGGTGGCCCTCGCGCCCTCCATTCCACGGGTCAGCCCTCCCTTGAGTCCGATCTCCATATCGACTCTAAGTGTGCCTTCATTTAAGTTGCTTCAGGTTGCTCCCCCACTTGATCTCGCAATGCATCCACCAATGCATTCTCTCGAGCGAGATCAAGCGACAACTCCTCGCCGCTTGCTCGGTCCATCGAGCTTCGTGAAGTTGTTGTTTGTGAGGTACTCCTCCTCAACATGTGAAGTCCGTCTCACATGAGTCTCCCTCTGGAGTGCCGAGACTTATCCCTCCTGGATAACTGTCCCGTTGGAGCAACATCTCTCTTCGTTTCGGAGACCACCATCCCCTTGGACTACTCCGATCTGCTGAACAAACTGTGCATTGTTCTGCCTCCTGCAGACGCACTTGCTAGATTGCGCCTCCACGTCAATACAACCAACGCTGCACCCCTCAAGGCCTAGCAACATGCTGAACTCGTTGCACATTTCAGCCTACTCCGGACGTATCCTTCGCTTGCCGAAGAGAAAGTTTCAATGCTCCATGGCGCCGAGTCTCGGCCGCCTTGGGATGGCCACGAACATTCCATCGTCCGCATACAAGCCCATGCATGAGTACCAAATTCTTCGAGTTAGCAATTCCCCTCACCTCTGTGAGCTTTGCATAACTCTTTTGGTCGTTGAGCAACTCATTCCACCTTGAATGGTCTCATTCTTGCCAAGCGCCTCGCCTGCCTAGAGCACCATCAAGTATGGTTGTCAACGTTGAGCCGTAGCTCAAACTCAGCCATCCCAACCTTTGTGCGCTCCAAATTCTTCCAAGCTTGCCTGTTCTCGTGGTGCCTCTTGCGCGAAGGGTTGGCCATTCCTCTGAATGCCAATCTCAAATGCTCGCTCCTCTGAGCGACTCTTTTCCCTACATCTCCATGCCCGTTTTCCCTCAAACGGTCGCGCGTTGCTGACTGCCCTCAATGCAGCCCCGCTAGGTCCCCCACATTTGCATGTCAAGTGTTCCTATGAGTGCTTGTCCCGCTCTGATACCATATTGTCACGACCTTAGCTGGTTTTGCCTAAGGCGTGCGGCACCCTCGCGCGTCCGTCCGCAAAGGTCAGCCTCCCCGAAGCCTCCCATTGTCCCTTAGGACCAACAAAAGAGAGAACGGGTTAAAAGAACGCCTCAATCGGGATCCACAAGCAAACATGTCCGAAAAACACTTCATAGACAATGCAAATTACAAACAGACTTTACAAGCTCTGAATAGTTGCACAACAAAGGGTAAAATGGTCCATTACAGACCGAAAAGCTCTCGAACGTGTCCACATGACACAACCTTTATTTACAAGCCTAAAGAGGCCACCAACCCAACTAAAATGGGACTTATAAGCCTTCGGCCGCCCCTCTACCTGCTATACAAGGCATGAACATGCCAAAAGACAACGGACAGACATAAGCATTACATCCAACATCTTGTTTAGAAGTTTGTCCGTTACAACCTGGCACCCTGCCAAGGGTGGTTCCACTGCCCAGACTGGTAGTACCACTGCTTGACACAGTCTCAGAGATTGTGCCACGACGATGTCACCTCTTGGGGCATTGTTTGGGCCTATTCATTGGGCAAACACAATTCTTACATAGGCCCAACTGGTCCCTAATTGGGTTGGCCCAATTCCAATCCCAATTATATACTAACTATGAATTCTAAAACATTTCCTAAGCTAAAAAATTATAGTATGTAAGTTTAGTTTCTTCCGGCGAGCTTCTGGCGATCTTCTGACGATCTCTCGGTAATGTTCCAGTGGATTCCCAACAAGCTCCTGGACTTCATGACGATCTTCTTGGTGAGTTCCGATGAGCTTCTTTAGCAAGCTCTTGGACTTCTCGGTTGGTTCCGGCAGAACTTTCGACGAACGTCCGGACTTCCGACGAACTCTCGAACTCCCAACGAAATCGCATTCTTGACTCCGAGACTTCATTTTGCTTTATGCCTTGCTATCGTAGTTAATCTTGCACATGTAAAAATACACTTCGATCTAGAAAATTATTACTAAGCTTAAATCATGTTGTCCGGCATGCTATTAGTCCATCAACGCTTCGTCCAATTCTTCGACACATCATCCTCTCTTGTGGCCTATTGCCCAATCGGCCAGTTGACCTCCGCAACTCTGATATCCTTGGCACAATATATGCTCTTCTTAGTCCGATGCTCGAATCCATGTCATAAAGCCTTCTATTGATACATCGACCAATCCTTCGGCCCGACGTCCAATCTTCTAATATGTTTTCCTCCGGCCCAACATGATTTTTCCTGCTTTAATTATCTCTCCCTGATCAAAGCATCCTGCGTCACACAAAATGCAAATTAAATCATAAACACTTATCAATTGGTTTCATCATCAAATTACGAGATTCAACAGAGGCAACAAAGGAGGGAGTCTGGATGAAGAAGTTCATCACAGATCTGGGAGTTGTGTAGGGTAACGAAGAGTCGATTCCCTTATATTATGACAATAAAGGGGCGATTGCTCAAGCGAAGGAACCCAGGTCTCTTCAGAAGTCTAAGCACTTTCTGAGGAGGTTCTACTTGATCAGAGAGATCGTGATCCAAGGAGATGTCGTAGTGGAAAGAGTTTCATTCAAAGATAACATCATAGATCCATTGACAAAGTCATTGTCTCAAATTATTTTTAAGCATCACAGGGGTCTGATGGGGATCAAACACATAGGTGATTAGCTTTAGGTTAATTCAGAGATTACTTGTTATAGGTGCTCTATAAGTCAATCACGTGAGTGATGGCACGTGTGCCATAATATGCATTCTTTTTTCTTATTATATTATTTGGCATTTTATCACTTTGTATTATCTATTACATATTGTGATGTCTATGAATCACTTCAATGAGAATCAGATCGTGATAAGATCATGATAATGAGACTGATTTACCTTTAAATACAGATCCTAAATAATCCCGACCATAGGTTACTCGTGAGGGATATCAAGATAACCGGACAGACTAGTGTACTACATACTCGTACATATGATGGAGATGGTTGGTCTCATAGCTACTCATGTGGGGACACTAGGGATATAGTACATGTGGTCATTGGAGAATGAGTTCACTGATTGATCCACTCATGGAATGCTAGATAGTTAATGATACCTCATTGTCAAACAACGATTTCGTTGTCCCTATGGTGTACCTGGTCCTTAGATATAAGACACCAAGGATTTTTTGTATGAGTTCTAGATCTAGGATAGCCGATCATTGGGAGTGGTAGCCAACCTTACGAGAACTATTGATTGTCAGTAGAGGATCATCTACTATCGATGTCATGAGAGGAATATCCCATGTGTGTTAGGAATTCTTGGGGGAGAAATCATATGCACAGTAGAAGAATAGAAAACAAAATCCCCAATTCCCAAATATATGTTCGTCGTCGTGCGAAGATTAGTGCGCAAAATTCGCGAAACTTAAAACTTGCGTATAAGATAAATTGTGCTACCTAGGGAGATCATATATCCCTGAATCCTTACAGATGTCTAAGAGAGGGTGAAGGATGTCAAGCACCCTCCTCTTTAGCGGTGATCGACACAGTAGGGCTGCGATGTTGCTCCTCAAAACTCTAGACCTGCTCTAAGGTGGAGAGGGGGAGGAGAATAGGAGAGGCAAGCAAAAAGCTCTAGCCTATGAACCACTAATTCCATCCTATATATAAAAGTCCCAAGTCAACTTAACCCTAATGGATCCCCTCCTATTGGGTATTGGATTTCCATCCAACTACCCAAGCCTCTTAGATTAGTAGATCTTTATCCAATAATCTCTCATGAGTGCCTATTGGATCTCATCAATAGGATCAAATAATTCAGAGACTCATTGGATATCTAATAAGATAGGGGCTCTAGTGGATATCTCATATCTGAACCTCTACTTTTTGCAATATCTACCATATATGTGTGACCCTCTAGGCCCAATATCGAGTTGGCCATCAGTTATACGAGTCAAAACTCCTTTTGGCATAATAAATTATTATCTCCATAATAATTCACTTATCTAATCGATTGCGGACGTACTAAGATACTACGTCGTAGCCCCCAAATGATGTAGGAGAATCCAATCCATTAGACCTATTTGTCCTTAGTTCTCAAGTACCTATAGTCCCTCATCCATCTAATATCCCAGAGACCGTATATCGGGCATGGTACTATCAGACAGAATATAGTTTCTACTCGAGTCTCCCTCTAATATGATTCTCCCGGAGAACTCTTTCTCTCTCAATCTGAATGACCTTAGCCAGGGATTTATCTAAGAAAGAACACATGAGACATTCCTCTCATGACTCTGAGATTAGATGATCCTCTATCGACACTTAATAGCCCTCATAAGATTGATTGTCACTCCCGATGACTAGTTGTGCTAGATCTAGGACATCCAAATATATAACTCAAGTATCAAATGCTAGTCATAGGTGCCCAGCAAGCCAATCACGTGAGTGATGGCACGTGTGACTTGATACATAATCTTTTTGCTTATTATATTTTGGCGTATATCACTTTATAACTATTGCATATGTGCATATATATATTGTGATTTCCTTGGATTTGTGCAATGGGAATCGGATCGTGATGAGATCAAGATAATGAGATCGATTCACCTTTAAACACATATCCTAAAGAATCCCGGTCATAGGTTACTCGAGAGGAACATCGTGATAACCGGATAGACTGGTGTGCTGTATACCCGTCCATATGATGGATGCAGCTGGTCTCATAGCTGCTCGTGTAGGGACACTAGGGATACATTACAGGTGCTCATCGGAGAATGAGTTCACTGATTGATCCGCTTACGGAATGTTGGATGGTTGATGATGCCTTATTGTCAGACAGTGATTCCGTAGTCCTAGTGGTGTATCTGGTCCTTAGACTTGAGACACCAAGGATGTCTTGTATGAGTGCTCCACTCTTTGATACCAGACTTATTGGTTTGGCTGTCCCAGATCTAGTATAGCTAGTCATTGGGAGTGGTAGTCGACCTTACGAGGGCGATTGAGTGTCGATAGAGGATCATCCACTCTCGGCGTCATGAGAGGAATATCCCATGTGTTCTTGCTCAAACAAATCCCTGGCCAGGGTCATTCGGGTTGAGAGAGAAAGAGTTCTCCAGGAGAATCCGATTAGAGCGAGACTCGAGTAGAAACCGTATGGGTCTGACAACACCATGCTCGATATACGATCTCTGGGATATTAGATGGATGAGGGACTATAGGTACATGGTAACTGAGGACAGACAGGTCCAATGGATTGGATTCCCCTGTATCGTCTGGGGACTACGGCGTAGTGGCCTAGTACGTTCGTAGTCGATGGGTCGAGTAAATTATTACAGAGATAATAATTCATTGAGTTAGAAGGAGTTCTGATAGGTATGACTCACGGCCAGCTCGATATTGGGCCTAGAGGGTCACAAACATATGGTAGGCATTGCGATGAGTAGAGGTTCGGATATGAGATATCCGACGGAGCCCTTGTCTTATTGGATGTAGATCCAATACCCACTAGGGAAGGACCCATTAGGGTTTAACACGGGATCTCTATAAATAGGAGGGATTCACAACCTCATAGGCTAGAGTCTTTGCTTGCCTTTCCTATTCTCCTCTCCCTCTCCATCTCAGAGTAGGTTTGGAGTTTTGAGGAGCGTCGTCGCAACCCTGCTGTGTCGATCACCGCTAGAGAGGAGGACGCTTAACCTCCTTCACCCTCTCCTAAGGATCTGCAAGGAAACAGGGATATACGATCTCCCTAGGTAACACAATCGCTATACGCAGTTTTGTGTTTTGCGGATTTTTGCGCACTAATCTTCACACGATGACGAACATCTTTTAGGGAATCGGGAATTTTTGTTTTCTTGTACTTCCGCTGTGCATATGATGTCGCCCCCCATGATTTAGCAACAGTGGTATCAGAGCCAGGTTGTTCGTGCGAATGATTGGTTTTGAACTGCGTGTGTTGTGTTTAGGAAGAATATTGACGTCAAAATCATGGATGCAAAAGCGAGAAAGGGCAGCAACTGTTGCTGCCCTCGATCTGCGTGCGGGCAGCGCAGGGGCTGCGTTTGCAGCAACCGGCCGGCGGCCTGCTTGCAGCAAGCTTGCTGCCTGCGGGGCTGGCAACCCACGGGCAGAGGCGCCGCAGGGCAGCGGCGCTTGCCGCCGAAAGGAAGCGGCGCCCGCCGCCGCACGGCAGCGACGCGCGACGCCTACCGCCGCTGCTCCCGCGGGCGAAACCCCCCACAGGGGCGGCCGCCCGGCGGTACAGCACCGCCTGCGGAGGCAGCGGCGCCCGAAAGGGGCACCCACCCGCAGCGGCATCGCCGCTAGCGGGCGTGCCGCCAGCAAGCGAGGGCAGTGCCCACGCCCCGCCGCACAGGCCGCCGCCGGTAGGGTGGCGGCGGCGGCAACAGCGATGGGGGAAAGGGTATTAGTGTTTTCTGGGCAAAAGACAGTTTTGCCCCTCGGAATTTGAGAAATGCCAGTTTCTCTCTTTTATCCAAATTACGAAAATACCCTTAGGAATTGAGAAATTCCCTACATGTCCCTGATATCAGAAAAATATTAATTAATTAAAAGGTTTAGTTGATTATTATTTTTATTATTATCTAGTAGTCCTATATGATGATGATTATTTATGCATGTGATGTATGATGTGTGGACGGATGATCATGGACCGTGTGATGTGTGTACTTGTGATTATTATTATTGAGGTCTGCGAACCTCCATTATATTTCTCGTTTATTGTCGGGCCTGCGTGCCTATGATTAAGTTGTAATCATATGAGGAGGTGCAGCGGGAGCGTGGATGCGATAGCGGGACCCACGAGACGGACGATCGTGATGCATGAAGATGCATCAAGATGTCGACGAAACCGACGAGGACGAGATGGACGATCACAGGGCATGGAGATACACCGTTGCACACATAGATCTTGATGTGAGTGATTAGGCCTACTGGCTCGGGCCTAATCATATTAGGTTGTGGTCCATGATCATCTGGTGTGATTGCTTATATACATACTAGATATGTATATATATTTGCATGCGATGTAGATATATATTAAATATGTATATGTGTGACATGTCATATTAGGAGACCAAATTATAGAAACATCTCTCGATAATATTAAGTCGGTAAACGTGAGGCAATTAGATTGACCCACGTGGCCTTCCATCGTTATGAGTAGGAACCGATTCCCGGTGTAGGTTGAGTTGGTCAAGTCCCTCGAGACTCACCTATATCGTGATTCGCTATCTTGCTTACGACATAGAGATGTCACCGATGACCTGAGGGCATGGTATGCTTGGTCGAGTCCCTCGAGGGTATATCATCAAATCAGACTCATCTTGTAACGAAGGTGTTGACTTAACCGAGCATCATGGTTGGTCGAGTCCCTCGAGGCCATGGTGATTCGGAGGCTGAACAGGACGGGAATCACAAGGAGTTGTGATCGGCAAGAGTTGCCTACCTTTTAGGCTTAGTGTGATTGGTCGAGTCCCTCGAGGTTACACTAAGACGCTGATTGGATCCTGATCCCCACTAGAAGTCTGCCAGAGACTTCCGTTTTACGTGCTGAGGGTGTCGCGTGACTCGATAGTAAAATAGTGGGAGCATATTAAGATAGAAGTCCATATCTTGATAGTTTATTTCTTGTAAAATCTGCATGTTATTCATTTCTGCTACATCTTTATTTTCAGAAAATATCGTTTTCAAATCCCTTACGTGGCATACTTGATGTCAACCGCCTCACTGGTCCAAATTATATGGATTGGCTCCGTAACTTGAGAATTGTTCTTACAGTGGAGAAAATCGTGTATGTCATTGATACAGTGATGCCTACGCCCGAAGAAGGGGCAAGCGAGGATAAGATCACTCACTACGTGAAGTACATTAATGACTCCACTCTTGCTCAATGCTATATGTTGGGCTCTATGACTCCAGAGTTACAGAGACAACATGAAAAGATAGATGCCAGATCCATTCTACTACATGTCCGTAAATTGTTTGAGGAATAGGGAAGGACTTAATGATATGAGATATCCAAGAGCCTTTTCCGTGCTAGGATGACTGAGGGGACACCGGTTCAGAACCATGTCCTAAAGATGATTGAGTGGATAGAGAAACTCATAGGTCTAGGAATGGTCCTAGAGGATAACTTGTGTGTAGACATTGTGCTTCAATCCCTCCCAGATTCCTTTTCACAGTTCATAATCAATTTTAATATGAACAAGCTTGAGGTGACTCTCCTAGAGCTCCTCAATATGTTGAGGGAGGCAGAGAGTACTATTAAGAAAGAGAAGCCAGTTCTTTACACTAGTGAGACCAGAAAGAAAAGGAAAGCAGAAAGGTCCCTTAAGAAGGGAAAGGCAAGGGCAAACAAGGTAAAGCAAAGGTTGCTAAGAAAGACTCAGCAAAGGACAAAGGCCAGTGCTTCCACTGTGGTAAAGATGGGCATTGGAAGAGAAACTGTAAAGAGTACCTTGCAGAAAGGGTGAAACAAAAGCTTGATGAAGCTTCAGGTACATTCATGATCAGTCTTCATTTGTCAGACTCTTATGATAACACATGGGTATTGAATACCGGTAGTGCTTATCATAAATACAATTCGTTGCAGGTTCTGGCAAGGCCTAGGAGACTAGAGAGAGGCGAGATGGACCTCAAGATGGGTAATGGAGCAAAAGTTGCTGTATTAGCTGTTGGCGAGGTCGCCCTACATCTGCCTAGTGGTGCTTTTATTGCATTAGATGCATGTTATTTTGTTCCTTATATTATCAAAAACATTATCTCCATTTCATGTTTAACAATTAGTGGATATAAATTTGTTTTTGAGAACAATGGTTGTTCGATATTATTAGATGATAAGATCATCACGAAAGGAACATTGCATAATGGTTTATTTATGTTAGACACCACTCCACATATCATGAATGTAAATGTGTCCAAAAGGAAACGAGATGAGTTGAACAATGCATACTTGTGGCTTTGTAGGCTAGGTCACATCCATGAAAGAAGGATTCAAAAGTTGCTAAATGATGTATATCTAGATCCATTCGACTATGTGTCATATGCAACTTGTGAGCCTTGCATTCGTGGAAAACTGACCAAATCTCCATTTAGTAGAATTGGAAAGAGAGCTAATGAGTTGTTGGAACTCATACATAGTGATGTATATGGACCCATGTCAACTCATGCCATTGGAGGTTACTCCTACTTCATTACATTTACTGATGATTTCTCAAGGTATGGATATGTGTACTTAATGAAGTACAAGTCCGAGACCTTTGAGAAATTCAGAGAGTATAAGAATGAGGTGGAGAACCAGACTGGAAAGAGTATCAAAACTCTTCGATCAGATCGAGGAGGTAAATACTTAAGTACACAGTTTACTCAGTTCCTCAAGAACCATGGGATATTATCCCAATGGACACCTCCTTATACACCTCAGCTCAATGGTGTCTCTGAAAGGAGAAATCGTATATTATTAGATATGGTACGGTCCATGATGAGTTTCGCTGACCTACCCATCTCATTCTGGGGAAATGCCTTAGAAGCCGTAGCTTACCTTCTGAACAGAGTTTCAACTAAGTCGGTAGTGTCTACACCATATGAGATATGGAAAGGGAAGAAGCTGCTAGTCATAAGTGCCCAGCAAGCCAATCACGTGAGTGATGGCACGTGTGACTTGATACAGAATCTTTTTGCTTATTATATTTTGGCGTATATCACTTTATAACTATTGCATAAATGCATATATATTTTGATGTCCTTGGATTTGTGCAATGGGAATCGGATCGTGATGAGATCACGATAATGAGACCGATTCACCTTTAAACGCATATCCTAAATAATCCTGGTCATAGGTTACTCGAGAGGGACATCGTGATAACCGGATAGACTGGTGTGCTGTATACCCGTCCATATGATGGATGCAGCTGGTCTCATAGCTGCTCGTGTAGGGACACTAGGGATACAGTACAGGTGCTCATTGGAGAATGAGTTCACTGATTGATCCGCTTACGGAATGCTGGATGGTTGATGATGCCTTATTGTCAGACAACGATTCCGTAGTCCTAGTGGTGTATCTGGTTCTTAGACTTGAGACACCAAGGATGTCCTGTATGAGTGCTCCACTCTTTGATACCAGACTTATAGGTTTGGCTGTTCCCAGATCTAGTACAGCTGGTCATTGGGAGTGGTAGTCGACCTTACGAGGGCTATTGAGTGTCGATAGAGGATCATCCACTCTCGACATCATGAGAGGAATATCCAATGTGTTCTTGCTCAGACAAATCCCTGGCCAGGGTCATTCGGGTTGAGAGAGAAAGAGTTCTCCGGGAGAATCCGATTAGAGCGAGACTCGAGTAGAAACCGTATGGGTCTGACAGCACCATGCTCAATATACGGTCTCTGGGATATTAGATGGATGAGGGACTATAGGTACATGGTAACTGAGGACAGACAGGTCCAATGGATTGGATTCCCCTGTATCGTCTAGGGACTACGGCGTAGTGGCCTAGTACTTCCGTAGTCGATGAGTCGAGTGAATTATTACAGAGATAATAATTCACTGAGTTAGAAGGAGTTCTGACAGGTATGACTCACGGCCAGCTCGATATTGGGCCTAGAGGGTCACACACATATGGTAGGCATTGCGATGAGTAGAGGTTCGGATATGAGATATCCGACGGAGCCCTTGTCTTATTGGATGCAGATCCAATACCCACTAGGGAAAGGACCCATTAGGGTTTTGACACGGGATCTCTATAAATAGGAGGGATTCACAGCCTCATAGGCTAGAGTCTTTGCTTGCCCTTCCTATTCTCCTCTCCCTCTCCACCTCAGAGTAGGCCTGGAGTTTTGAGGAGCGTCGTCGCAACCCTGCTGTGTGGATCACCGCTAGAGAGGAGGACGCTTGACCTCCTTCACCCTCTCCTAAGGATCTGCAAGGAAACAGGGATATACGATCTCCCTAGGTAACACAATCTCTATACGCAGTTTTGTGTTTTTGCGGATTTTGCGCACCAATCATCGCACGACGATGAACATCTTTTTGGGAATCGGGGATTTTTGTTTTCTTGTTCTTCCGCTGCGCATATGATGTCACCCCCTATGATTTCCCAACAGTGGTATCAGAGCCAGGTTGTTCGTGCGAATGATTGGTTTTTGAACTGCGTGTGTTGTGTTTAGGAAGAATATTGACGTCAAAATCGTTGACGCAAAAGCAAGGAAGGGCAGCAACAGTTGCTGCCCTCGATCTGCATGCCTGCAGCCAGCCGCAGCCGCAGCCAGGCAGCACAGCGCCGGCGCATGCGCAAGCGCTGTGCCTGCAGCAGCCGGCCGGCGGTCTGCTTGCAGCAGGCTTGCGGCCGGCGGGGCTGGCAGCCCGCTCGGTAGAAGCACCTGCGGCCACTGAGCCCGCGGGCAGAGGCGCCGCGGGGCAGCAGCGCGGGCTGAGGCACCGCAGGGCAGCGGCGCCTGTGGCCGCTGCTCCCACGGGCAAAAACCCCGCAGGGGCGGCCGCCAGCGAGACAGCTGCTAGTCATAAGTGCCCAGCAAGCCAATCACGTGAGTGATGGCACGTGTGACTTGATACAGAATCTTTTTGCTTATTATATTTTGGCGTATATCACTTTATAACTATTGCATAAATGCATATATATTGTGATGTCCTTGGATTTGTGCAATGGGAATCGGATCGTGATGAGATCACGATAATGAGACCGATTCACCTTTAAACACATATCCTAAATAATCCCGGTCATAGGTTACTCGAGAGGGACATCGTGATAACCGGATAGACTGGTGTGCTGTATACCCGTCCATATGATGGATGCAGTTGGTCTCATAGCTGCTCGTGTAGGGACACTAGGGATATAGTACAGGTGCTCATTGGAGAATGAGTTCACTGATTGATCCGCTTACGGAATGCTGGATGGTTGATGATGCCTTATTGTCAGACAACGATTCCGTAGTCCTAGTGGTGTATCTGGTTCTTAGACTTGAGACACCAAGGATGTCCTGTATGAGTGTTCCACTCTTTGATACCAGACTTATAGGTTTGGCTGTTCCCAGATCTAGTACAGCTGGTCATTGAGAGTGGTAGTCGACCTTACGAGGGCTATTGAGTGTCGATAGAGGATCATCCACTCTCGGTATCATGAGAGGAATATCCCATGTGTTCTTGCTCAGACAAATCCCTGGCCAGGGTCATTCGGGTTGAGAGAGAAAGAGTTCTCCGGGAGAATCCGATTAGAGCGAGACTCGAGTAGAAACCGTATGGGTCTGACAGCACCATGCTCGATATACGGTCTCTGGGATATTAGATGGATGAGGGACTATAGGTACATGGTAACTGAGGACAGACAGGTCCAATGGATTGGATTCCCCTGTATCGTCTGGGGACTACGGCGTAGTGGCCTAGTACTTCCGTAGTCGATGAGTCGAGTGAATTATTACAGAGATAATAATTCACTGAGTTAGAAGGAGTTCTGACAGGTATGACTCACGGCCAGCTCGATATTGGGCCTAGAGGGTCACACACATATGGTAGGCATTGCGATGAGTAGAGGTTCGGATATGAGATATCCGACGGAGCCCTTGTCTTATTGGATGCAGATCCAATACCCACTAGGGAAAGGACCCATTAGGGTTTTGACACGGGATCTCTATAAATAGGAGGGATTCACAGCCTCATAGGCTAGAGTCTTTGCTTGCCCTTCCTATTCTCCTCTCCCTCTCCACCTCAAAGTAGGCCTGGAGTTTTGAGGAGCATCGTCGCAACCCTGCTGTGTGGATCACCGCTAGAGAGGAGGACGCTTGACCTCCTTCACCCTCTCCTAAGGATCTGCAAGGAAACAGGGATATACGATCTCCCTAGGTAACACAATCAATATACGCAGTTTTGTGTTTTTGCGGATTTTGCGCACCAATCATCGCACGACGACGAACATCTTTTTGGGAATCGGGGATTTTTGTTTTCTTGTTCTTCCGCTGCGCATATGATGTCGCCCCCCCTATGATTTCCCAACAGTGGTATCAGAGCCAAGTTGTTCGTGCGAATGATTGGTTTTTGAACTGCGTGTGTTGTGTTTAGGAAGAATTTTGACGTCAAAATCGTTGACGCAAAAGCGAGGAAGGGCAGCAACAGTTGCTGCCCTCGATCTGCATGCCTGCAGCCACCTGCAGCGGCAGCCGCAGCCGCAGCCAGGCAGCACAGCGCCGGCGCATGCGCAAGCGCTGTGCCTGCAGCAGCCGGCCGGCGGCCTGCTTGCAGCAGGCTTGCTGCCGGCGGGGCTGGCAACCCACGGGCAGAGGCGCCGCAGGGCAGCGGCGCCTGCCGCCGAAAGGAAGCGGCGCCTGCGCCGCAGGGCAGCGACGCGCGACGCCTGCCGCCGCTGCTCCCGCGGGCGAAACCCCCCCACAGGGGCGGCCGCCCGGCGGGACAGCACCGCCTGCGGAGGCAGCGGCGCCCGAAAGGGGAGCCCACCCGCAGCGGCATCGCCGCCAGCGGGCGTGCCGCCTGCAGGCGAGGGCAGTGCCCTCGCCCCGCCGCACAGGCCGCCGCCGGCAGGGTGGCGGCGGCGGCAGCTGCGAAATGGGGAAAGGGCATTAGGGTTTCTGGGAAAAAGACAGTTTTGCCCCTCGGAATTTGAGAAATTCCAGTTTCTGTCTTTTGTCCAAATTACGAAAATACCCTTAGGAATTAAGAAATTCCCTATATATCCCTGATTTCAGAAAATATTAATTAATTAAAAGGTTTAGTTGATTATTATTTTTATTATTATCTAGTAGTCCTACATGATGATGATTATTTATACATGTGATGTATGATGAGTGGACGGATGATCATGGACCGTGTGATGTGTGTACTTGTGATTATTATTATTGAGGTCTGCGAACCTCCATTATATTTCTCGTTTATTGTCGGGCCTGCGTGCCTATGATTAAGTTGTAATCACATGAGGAGGCGCAGCGGGAGCGTGGATGCCATAGCGGGACCCACGAGACGGACGATCGTGATGCATGGAGATGCATCAAGATGTCGACGGAACCGACGAGGACGAGATGGACGATCACAAGGCATGGAGATGCACTGTTGCACACATAGATCTTGATGTGAGTGATTAGGCCTACTGGCTCGGGCCTAATCATATTAGGTTGTGGTCCATGATCATCTGGTGTGATTGCTTATACACATACTAGATATGTATATATATTTGCATGCGATGTAGATATATATTAAATATGCATATGTGTGACATGTCATATTAGGAGACCAAATCATAGAAACATCTCTCGATAATATTAAGTCGGTAAACGTGAGGCAATTAGATTGACCCACGTGGCCTTCCATCGTTATGAGTAGGAACCGAATCCCGGTGTAGGTTGAGTTGGTCGAGTCCCTCGAGACTCACTTATATCGCGATTCGCTATCTTGCTTACGACATAGAGATGTCACCGGTGACCTGAGGGCATGATATGCTTGGTCGAGTCCCTCGAGGGTATATCATCAAATCAGACTCATCTTGTAACGAAGGTGTTGACTTAACCGAGCATCATGGTTGGTCGAGTCCCTCGAGGCCATGGTGATTCGGAGGCCGAACAGGACGGGAATCACAAGGAGTTGTGATCGGCAAGAGTTGTCTACCTTTTAGGCTTAGTGTGATTGGTCGAGTCCCTCGAGGTTACACTAAGACGCTGATTGGATCCTCATCCCCACTAGAAGTCTGCCGGAGACTTCCGTTTCACGTGCTGAGGGTGTCGCGTGACTCGTTAGTAAAATAGTGGGAGCATATTAAGATAGAAGTCCATATCTTGATAGTTTATTTCTTGCAAAATCTGCATGTTATTCATTTTTGCTACATCTTTATTTTCAGAAAATGTCGCTTTCAAATCCCTTACGTGGCATACTTGATGTCAACCGCCTCACTGGTCCAAATTATACGGATTGGCTCCGTAACTTGAGAATTGTTCTCACAGCGGAGAAAATCGTGTACGTCCTTGATACAGTGATGCCTACGCCTGAAGAAGGGGCAAGCGAGGATGAGATCACTCGCTACGTGAAGTACATTGATGACTCCACTCTTGCTCAGTGCTATATGTTGGGCTCTATGACTCCAGAGTTACAGAGACAACATGAAAAGATGGATGCCAGATCCATTCTCCTACATGTCCGTAAATTGTTGGAGGAACAGGGAAGGACTCAACGATATGAGATATCCAAGAGCCTTTTCCGCGCTAGGATGACTGAGGGGACGCCGGTTCAGAACCATGTTCTAAAGATGATTGAGTGGATAGAGAAACTCACAGGTCTAGGAATGGTCCTAGAGGATAACTTGTGTGTGGACATTGTGCTTCAGTCCCTACCAGATTCCTTTTCACAGTTCATAATGAACTTTAATATGAACAAGCTTGAGGTGACTCTCCCAGAGCTCCTCAATATGTTGAGGGAGGCAGAGAGTACTATTAAGAAAGAGAAGCCAGTTCTCTACACTGGTGAGACCAGAAAGAAAAGGAAAGCAGAAAGGTCCCTTAAGAAGGGAAAGGGCAAGGGCAAACAAGGTAAAGCAAAGGTTGCTAAGAAAGACCCAACAAAGGACAAAGGCCAGTGCTTCCACTGTGGTAAAGATGGGCACTGGAAGAGGAACTACAAAGAATACCTTGTAGAAAGGGCGAAATAGAAGCTTGGAGAAGCTTCAGGTATATTCATGATCAATCTCCAATTGGCAGATTTTTGTGATAATGCATTGGTATTGGATACCAATATTGCTTATCACATCTACAATTTATTGTAAATTCTAGCAAAGCCGAGGGGAGATTGACGAGAGGAATATTGCATAAAGGTTTGCTTATGCAAGACACTACTCCACATATCATGAATGTAAGTGTCTAAGAGGAAACGAGATGAGGTGAACAGTGCATACCTAGGCATTGTAGGCTAGGTCACATCCATGAAAGAAGGATTCAAAAGTTGCTAAATGATGGATATCTAGATCCATTCGACTATGTGTCATATGCAACTTGTGAGCCTTGCATTCGTGGAAAACTGACCAACTCTCCATTTAGTGGAACTGGAGAGAGAGCCACTGAGTTATTGGAACTCATACATAGTGATGTATGTGGACCCATGTCAACTCATGCCATTGGAGGTTACTCCTACTTCATTACATTTACTGATGATTTCTCAAGGTATGGATATGTGTACTTAATGAAGTACAAGTCCGAGGCCTTTGAGAAATTCAGAGAGTATAAGAATGAGGTGGAGAACCAGACTGGAAAGAGTATCAAAACTCTTCGATCAGATCGAGGAGGTGAGTACTTAAGTATAGAGTTTACTCACTTCCTCAAGGACCATGGGATATTATCCCAATGGACACCTCCTTATACACCTCAGCTCAATGGTGTCTCTGAAAGGAGAAATCGTACATTATTAGATACGGTACGGTCCATGATGAGTTTCGCTGACCTACCCATCTCATTCTGGGGATATGCCCTAGAAACTGCAGCTTACCTTCTGAACAGAGTTCCAACTAAGTCGGTAGTGTCTACACCATATGAGATATGGAAAGGGAAGAAGCCTGATCTTAAGGTTGTTAAGATTTGGGGCTGCCCTACCCACGTTAAAAGACACAACCCCGATAAGTTAGAATCAAGGACAGGGCGATGTAAATTTGTGGGATACCCCAAGGAAACTTGTGGGTATTACTTCTATCATCTCGAGGACCAAAAGGTCTTTGTAGCTAAGAGAGCAGTGTTCCTTGAGAAGGAACACATTCTTGACGGAGACAGTGGGAGAATGATAGAATTGAGCGAGATTGGAGAACCAAGCTCAAGCACCACTCTACAGCTCGAGTCTGTTCAGGTACCTAATACACAAGTATCAACTTTACGCAGGTCTGATAGGGTATCCCATCCTCCTGAGAGATATGTGGGACATATTAGAGCAGAGGATGTAGAGGATATTGATCCTCAGACCTACGAGGAGGCTATTATGAGTATAGACTCCGGGAAGTGGAAAGAAGCCATGAATTCTGAGATGGATTCTATGTACTCCAATAAGGTTTGGAACCTAGTTGATGCGCCCGAAGGTATTGTACCCATCGGTTGCAAGTGGATCTTTAAGAAAAAGATCGGAGTAGATGGAAAGGTAGAGACCTATAAAGCAAGGCTAGTGGCTAAGGGGTATCGTCAAAGGCAAGGTGTTGACTACGACGAAACTTTCTCACCCATAGCAATGCTAAAATCCATCAGAATTCTAATGGCTATTGCAGCACACTATGATTATGAGATCTGGCAGATGGATGTGAAAACCGCATTCCTCAACGGGAACCTGGAGGAGGAGGTGTATATGATGCAACCTGAGGGATTCGTGTCCAAGAACTGCCCAGATAAGGTGTGTAGGTTGCTTAGATCCATTTATGGACTAAAGCAAGCTTCCCGAAGTTGGAACATAAGATTTGATGAGCAATCAGATCTTATGACTTCGTTAAGAACGAAGATGAGCCTTGTGTATACAGAAAGGTAAGTGGGAGCGCTATTACCTTTTTGGTGATATATGTGGATGATATCCTCATCATTGGGAATGACGTAGGAATGCTATCCACTGTAAAGACTTGGTTATCTAGACACTTCTCCATTAAGGACTTAGGGGAAGCATCCTATATCTTGGGGATTAGAATCTATAGAGATAGATCCAAGAGGATGCTTGGCTTGTCCCAGTCCAGGTACATAAAAACCATTGTCAAAAGGTTTGGCATGGAAAATTCCAAAGGGCAAACATGAATATGATACCTTATGCCTCAGCAATAGGGTCTATCATGTATGTCATGCTATGTACTAGGCCTGATATAGCGCATGCTCTGAGTGTCACGAGCAGGTATCAGGCGAATCCAGGCTGGGAGCACTGGAAAGCAGTAAAGTGTATCCTTAAGTACTTAAGAAGGACTAAGGATCTTTTACTAGTATATGGAGGTAATAGCCTTAAGGTTGAAGGCTACACTGACTCAAGTTTTCAGTCTGATGTCGATGATAGCAAGTCGAATTCAAGGTATGTGTACATCTTGAATAGAGGAGCAGTGTGCAGGAAGAGTTCCAAGCAAGATACCACTGCTGACTCGACCACAGAGGCGGAGTACATTGCTGCATCAGATGCAGCAAAGGAGGGAGTCTGGGTGAAGAAGTTCATCACAGATTTGGGAGTCGATACAGATAGCGACAAGTCGACTTCCTTATATTGCGACAACTATGGGGTGATTACTCAAATAAGGGAACCCGGGTCTTATCAGAAGTGTTCTGAGGAGGTTCCAGCTTATAAGAGAGATCGTAACCCGAGGAGATGTAGCAGTGGAAAGAGTTCCATCCGAAGATAACATTGCAGATCCACTGACAAAGCCATTGTCTCATTTTGTCTTTGAGCGTCACAGGGGTCTGATGGGGATCAGACACATAGGTGATTGGCTTTAGGTCAAGTGGGAGATTGCTAGTCATAAGTGCCCAGCAAGCCAATCACGTGAGTGATGGCACGTGTGACTTGATACAGAATCTTTTTGCTTATTATATTTTGGCGTATATCACTTTATAACTATTGCATAAATGCATATATATTGTGATGTCCTTGGATTTGTGCAATGGGAATCGGATCGTGATGAGATCACGATAATGAGACCGATTCACCTTTAAACACATATCCTAAATAATCCCGGTCATAGGTTACTCGAGAGGGACATCGTGATAACCGGATAGACTGGTGTGCTGTATACCCGTCCATATGATGGATGCAGTTGGTCTCATAGCTGCTCGTGTAGGGACACTAGGGATATAGTACAGGTGCTCATTGGAGAATGAGTTCACTGATTGATCCGCTTACGGAATGCTGGATGGTTGATGATGCCTTATTGTCAGACAACGATTCCGTAGTCCTAGTGGTGTATCTGGTTCTTAGACTTGAGACACCAAGGATGTCCTGTATGAGTGCTCCACTCTTTGATACCAGACTTATAGGTTTGGCTGTTCCCAGATCTAGTACAGCTGGTCATTGGGAGTGGTAGTCGACCTTACGAGGGCTATTGAGTGTCGATAGAGGATCATCCACTCTCGGTATCATGAGAGGAATATCCCATGTGTTCTTGCTCAGACAAATCCCTGGCCAGGGTCATTCGGGTTGAGAGAGAAAGAGTTCTCCGGGAGAATCCGATTAGAGCGAGACTCGAGTAGAAACCGTATGGGTCTGACAGCACCATGCTCGATATACGGTCTCTGGGATATTAGATGGATGAGGGACTATAGGTACATGGTAACTGAGGACAGACAGGTCCAATGGATTGGATTCCCCTGTATCGTCTGGGGACTACGGCGTAGTGGCCTAGTACTTCCGTAGTCGATGAGTCGAGTGAATTATTACAGAGATAATAATTCACTGAGTTAGAAGGAGTTCTGACAGGTATGACTCACGGCCAGCTCGATATTGGGCCTAGAGGGTCACACACATATGGTAGGCATTGCGATGAGTAGAGGTTCGGATATGAGATATCCGACGGAGCCCTTGTCTTATTGGATGCAGATCCAATACCCACTAGGGAAAGGACCCATTAGGGTTTTGACACGGGATCTCTATAAATAGGAGGGATTCACAGCCTCATAGGCTAGAGTCTTTGCTTGCCCTTCCTATTCTCCTCTCCCTCTCCACCTCAAAGTAGGCCTGGAGTTTTGAGGAGCGTCGTCGCAACCCTGCTGTGTGGATCACCGCTAGAGAGGAGGACGCTTGACCTCCTTCACCCTCTCCTAAGGATCTGCAAGGAAACAGGGATATACGATCTCCCTAGGTAACACAATCAATATACGCAGTTTTGTGTTTTTGCGGATTTTGCGCACCAATCTTCGCACGACGACGAACATCTTTTTGGGAATCGGGGATTTTTGTTTTCTTGTTCTTCCGCTGCGCATATGATGTCGCCCCCCCTATGATTTCCCAACAGTGGTATCAGAGCCAAGTTGTTCGTGCGAATGATTGGTTTTTGAACTGCGTGTGTTGTGTTTAGGAAGAATTTTGACGTCAAAATCGTTGACGCAAAAGCGAGGAAGGGCAGCAACAGTTGCTGCCCTCGATCTGCATGCCTGCAGCCACCTGCAGCGGCAGCCGCAGCCGCAGCCAGGCAGCACAGCGCCGGCGCATGCGCAAGCGCTGTGCCTGCAGCAGCCGGCCGGCGGCCTGCTTGCAGCAGGCTTGCTGCCGGCGGGGCTGGCAACCCACGGGCAGAGGCGCCGCAGGGCAGCGGCGCCTGCCGCCGAAAGGAAGCGGCGCCTGCGCCGCAGGGCAGCGACGCGCGACGCCTGCCGCCGCTGCTCCCGCGAGCGAAACCCCCCCACAGGGGCGGCCGCCCGGCGGGACAGCACCGCCTGCGGAGGCAGCGGCGCCCGAAAGGGGAGCCCACCCGCAGCGGCATCGCCGCCAGCGGGCGTGCCGCCTGCAGGCGAGGGCAGTGCCCTCGCCCCGCCGCACAGGCCGCCGCCGGCAGGGTGGCGGCGGCGGCAGCTGCGAAATGGGGAAAGGGCATTAGGGTTTTCTGGGAAAAAGACAGTTTTGCCCCTCGGAATTTGAGAAATTCCAGTTTCTGTCTTTTGTCCAAATTACGAAAATACCCTTAGGAATTAAGAAATTCCCTATATATCCCTGATTTCAGAAAATATTAATTAATTAAAAGGTTTAGTTGATTATTATTTTTATTATTATCTAGTAGTCCTACATGATGATGATTATTTATACATGTGATGTATGATGAGTGGACGGATGATCATGGACCGTGTGATGTGTGTACTTGTGATTATTATTATTGAGGTCTGCGAACCTCCATTATATTTCTCGTTTATTGTCGGGCCTGCGTGCCTATGATTAAGTTGTAATCACATGAGGAGGCGCAGCGGGAGCGTGGATGCCATAGCGGGACCCACGAGACGGACGATCGTGATGCATGGAGATGCATCAAGATGTCGACGGAACCGACGAGGACGAGATGGACGATCACAAGGCATGGAGATGCACCGTTGCACACATAGATCTTGATGTGAGTGATTAGGCCTACTGGCTCGGGCCTAATCATATTAGGTTGTGGTCCATGATCATCTGGTGTGATTGCTTATACACATACTAGATATGTATATATATTTGCATGCGATGTAGATATATATTAAATATGTATATGTGTGACATGTCATATTAGGAGACCAAATCATAGAAACATCTCTCGATAAAATTAAGTCGGTAAACGTGAGGCAATTAGATTGACCCACGTGGCCTTCCATCGTTATGAGTAGGAACCGAATCCCGGTGTAGGTTGAGTTGGTCGAGTCCCTCGAGACTCACCTATATCGCGATTCGCTATCTTGCTTACGACATAGAGATGTCACCGGTGACCTGAGGGCATGATATGCTTGGTCGAGTCCCTCGAGGGTATATCATCAAATCACACTCATCTTGTAACGAAGGTGTTGACTTAACCGAGCATCATGGTTGGTCGAGTCCCTCGAGGCCATGGTGATTCGGAGGCCGAACAGGACGGGAATCACAAGGAGTTGTGATCGGCAAGAGTTGTCTACCTTTTAGGCTTAGTGTGATTGGTCGAGTCCCTCGAGGTTACACTAAGACGCTGATTGGATCCTGATCCCCACTAGAAGTCTGCCGGAGACTTCTGTTTCACGTGCTGAGGGTGTCGCGTGACTCGTTAGTAAAATAGTGGGAGCATATTAAGATAGAAGTCCATATCTTGATAGTTTATTTTTGCAAAATCTGCATGTTATTCATTTTTTGCTACATCTTTATTTTCAGAAAATGTCGCTTTCAAATCCCTTACGTGGCATACTTGATGTCAACCGCCTCACTGGTCCAAATTATACGGATTGGCTCCGTAACTTGAGAATTGTTCTCACAGCGGAGAAAATCGTGTACGTCCTTGATACAGTGATGCCTACGCCCGAAGAAGGGGCAAGCGAGGATGAGATCGCTCGCTACGTGAAGTACATTGATGACTCCACTCTTGCTCAGTGCTATATGTTGGGCTCTATGACTCCAGAGTTACAGAGACAACATGAAAAGATGGATGCCAGATCCATTCTCCTACATGTCCGTAAATTGTTTGAGGAACAGGGAAGGACTCAACGATATGAGATATCCAAGAGCCTTTTCCGCGCTAGGATGACTGAGGGGACACCGGTTCAGAACCATGTCCTAAAGATGATTGAGTGGATAGAGAAACTCACAGGTCTAGGAATGGTCCTAGAGGATAACTTGTGTGTGGACATTGTGCTTCAGTCCCTACCAGATTCCTTTTCACAGTTCATAATGAACTTTAATATGAACAAGCTTGAGGTGACTCTCCCAGAGCTCCTCAATATGTTGAGGGAGGCAGAGAGTACTATTAAGAAAGAGAAGCCAGTTCTCTACACTGGTGAGACCAGAAAGAAAAGGAAAGCAGAAAGGTCCCTTAAGAAGGGAAAGGGCAAGGGCAAACAAGGTAAAGCAAAGGTTGCTAAGAAAGACCTAACAAAGGACAAAGGCCAGTGCTTCCACTGTGGTAAAGATGGGCACTGGAAGAGAAACTGCAAAGAGTACCTTGCAGAAAGGGCGAAACAAAAGCTTCATGAAGCTTCAGGTACATTCATGATCAGTCTCCATTTGTCAGACTCTTATGATAACACATGGGTATTAGATACCGGTAGTGCTTATCATATATGTAATTCGTTGCAGGTTCTGGCAAGGCCTAGGAGACTAGAGAGAGGCGAGATGGACCTCAAGATGGGTAATGGAGCAAAAGTTGCTGTATTAGCTGTTGGCGAGGTCGCCCTACATCTGCCTAGTGGAGCTTTTATTGCATTAGATGCATGTTATTTTGTTCCTTCTATTATCATAAACATTATCTCCATTTCATGTTTAACAGTTAGTGGATATAAATTTGTTTTTGAGAACAATGGTTGTTCGATATTATTAGATGATAAGATCATCACGAAAGGAACATTGCATAATGGTTTATTTATGTTAGACACCACTCCACATATCATGAATATAAATGTGTCCAAAAGGAAACGAGATGAGTTGAACAGTGCATACCTGTGGCATTGTAGGCTAGGTCACATCCATGAAAGAAGGATTCAAAAGTTGCTAAATGATGGATATCTAGATCCATTCGACTATGTGTCATATGCAACTTATGAGCCTTGCATTCGTGGAAAACTGACCAACTCTCCATTTAGTGGAACTGGAGAGAGAGCCACTGAGTTGTTGGAACTCATACATAGTGATGTATGTGGACCCATGTCAACTCATGCCATTGGAGGTTACTCCTACTTCATTACATTTACTGATGATTTCTCAAGGTATAGATATGTGTACTTAATGAAGTACAAGTCCGAGGCCTTTGAGAAATTCAGAGAGTATAAGAATGAGGTGGAGAACCAGACTGGAAAGAGTATCAAAACTCTTCGATCAGATCGAGGAGGTGAGTACTTAAGTACAGAGTTTACTCACTTCCTCAAGGACCATGGGATATTATCCCAATGGACACCTCCTTATACACCTCAGCTCAATGGTGTCTCTGAAAGGAGAAATCGTACATTATTAGATATGGTACGGTCCATGATGAGTTTCGCTGACCTACCCATCTCATTCTGGGGATATGCCCTAGAAACCGCAGCTTACCTTCTGAACAGAGTTCCAACTAAGTCGGTGGTGTCTACACCATATGAGATATGGAAAGGGAAGAAGCCTGATCTTAAAGTAGTTAAGATTTGGGGATGCTCTGCCCATGTTAAAAGACACAACCCCGATAAGTTAGAATCAAGGACAGGGCGATGTAAATTTGTGGGATACCCCAAGGAAACTTGTGGGTATTACTTCTATCATCTCGAGGACCAAAAGGTCTTTGTAGCTAAGAGAGCAGTGTTCCTTGAGAAGGAACACATTCTTGACGGAGACAGTGGGAGAATGATAGAATTGAGCGAGGTTGGAGAACCAAGCTCAAGCACCACTCTACAGCCCGAGTCTGTTCAGGTATCTAATACACAAGTTTCAACTTTACGCAGGTCTGATAGAGTATCCCATCCTCCTGAGAGATATGTGGGACATATTAGAGCAGAAGATGTAGAGGATATTGATCCTCAGACCTACGAGGAGGCTATTATGAGTATAGACTCCGGGAAGTGGAAAGAAGCCATGAATTCTGAGATGGATTCTATATACTCCAATAAGGTTTGGAACCTAGTTGATGCACCCGAAGGTATTGTACCCATCGGTTGCAAGTGGATCTTTAAGAAAAAGATCGGAGTAGATGGAAAGGTAGAGACCTATAAAGCAAGGCTAGTGGCTAAGGGGTATCGTCAAAGGCATGGTGTTGACTACGACGAAACTTTCTCACCTGTAGCAATGCTAAAATCCATTAGAATTCTATTGGCTATTGCAGCACACTATGATTATGAGATCTGGCAGATGGATTGGAAAACCGCATTCCTCAACGGGAACCTGGAGGAGGAGGTGTATATGATGCAACTTGAGGGATTTGTGTCCAAGAACTGCCCAGATAAGGTGTGTAGGTTGCTTAGATCCATTTATGGACTAAAGCAAGCTTCCCGAAGTTGGAACATAAGATTTGATGAGGCAATCAGATCTTATGATTTCGTTAAGAACGAAGATGAGCCTTGTGTATACAGAAAGGTAAGTGGGAGCGCTATTAGCTTTTTGGTGTTATATGTGGATGACATCCTCATCATTGGGAATGACATAGGAATGCTATCCACAGTAAAGACTTGGTTATTTAGACACTTCTCCATAAAGGACTTAGGGGAAGCATCCTATATCTTGGGGATTAGAATCTATAGAGATAGATCCAAGAGGATGCTTGGCTTGTCCCAGTCCAGGTACATAGAAACTATTGTCAAAAGGTTTGGCATGAAAAATTCCAAGAAAGGGCAAACATGAATATGATACCTTATGCCTCAGCAATAGGGTCTATCATGTATGTCATGCTATGTACTAGGCCTGATATAGCGCATGCTCTGAGTGTCACGAGCAGGTATCAGGCGGATCCAGGCTTGGAGCACTGGAAAGCAGTAAAGTGTATCCTTAAGTACTTGAGAAGGACTAAGGATCTTTTACTAGTATATGGAGGTAATAGCCTTAAGGTTGAAGGCTACACTGACTCAAGTTTTCAGTCTGGTGTCGATGATAGCAAGTCGAATTCAGGGTATGTGTACACCTTGAATGGAGGAGCAGTGTGCTGGAAGAGTTCCAAGCAAGATACTACTGCTGACTCGACCATAGAGGCGGAGTACATTGCTGCATTAGATGCAACAAAGGAGGGAGTCTGGGTGAAGAAGTTCATCACAGATTTGGGAGTCGATACAGATAGCGACAAGTCGACTTCCTTATATTGCGACAACTATGGGGCGATTACTCAAATAAGGGAACCCGGGTCTTATCAGAAGTGTTCTGAGGAGGTTCCAGCTTATAAGAGAGATCGTAACCCGAGGAGATGTAGCAGTGGAAAGAGTTCCATCCGAAGATAACATTGCAGATCTACTGACAAAGCCGTTGTCTCAGATTGTCTTTGAGCGTCACAGGGGTCTGATGGGGATCAGACACATAGGTGATTGGCTTTAGGTCAAGTGGGAGATTGCTAGTCATAAGTGCCCAGCAAGCCAATCACGTGAGTGATGGCACGTGTGACTTGATACAGAATCTTTTTGCTTATTATATTTTGGCGTATATCACTTTATAACTATTGCATAAATGCATATATATTGTGATGTCCTTGGATTTGTGCAATGGGAATCGGATCGTGATGAGATCACGATAATGAGACCGATTCACCTTTAAACGCATATCCTAAATAATCCCGGTCATAGGTTACTCGAGAGGGACATCGTGATAACCGGATAGACTGGTGTGCTGTATACCCGTCCATATGATGGATGTAGCTGGTCTCATAGCTGCTCGTGTAGGGACACTAGGGATACAGTACAGGTGCTCATTGGAGAATGAGTTCACTGATTGATCCGCTTACGGAATGCTGGATGGTTGATGATGCCTTATTGTCAGACAACGATTCCGTAGTCCTAGTGGTGTATCTGGTTCTTAGACTTGAGACACCAAGGATGTCCTGTATGAGTGCTCCACTCTTTGATACCAGACTTATAGGTTTAGCTGTTCCCAGATCTAGTACAGCTGGTCATTGGGAGTGGTAGTCGACCTTACGAGGGCTATTGAGTGTCGATAGAGGATCATCCACTCTCGACATCATGAGAGGAATATCCCATGTGTTCTTGCTCAGACAAATCCCTGGCCAGGGTCATTCGGGTTGAGAGAGAAAGAGTTCTCCGGGAGAATCCGATTAGAGCGAGACTCGAGTAGAAACCGTATGGGTCTGACAGCACCATGCTCGATATACGGTCTCTGGGATATTAGATGGATGAGGGACTATAGGTACATGGTAACTGAGGACAGACAGGTCCAATGGATTGGATTCCCCTGTATCGTCTGGGGACTACGGCGTAGTGGCCTAGTACTTCCGTAGTCGATGAGTCGAGTGAATTATTACAGAGATAATAATTCACTGAGTTAGAAGGAGTTCTGACAGGTATGACTCACGGCCAGCTCGATATTGGGCCTAGAGGGTCACACACATATGGTAGGCATTGCGATGAGTAGAGGTTCGGATATGAGATATCCGACGGAGCTCTTGTCTTATTGGATGCAGATCCAATACCCACTAGGGAAAGGACCCATTAGGGTTTTGACACGGGATCTCTATAAATAGGAGGGATTCACAGCCTCATAGGCTAGAGTCTTTGCTTGCCCTTCCTATTCTCCTCTCCCTCTCCACCTCAGAGTAGGCCTGGAGTTTTGAGGAGCGTCGTCGCAACCCTGCTGTGTGGATCACCGCTAGAGAGGAGGACGCTTGACCTCCTTCACCCTCTCCTAAGGATCTGCAAGGAAACAGGGATATACGATCTCCCTAGGTAACACAATCTCTATACGCAGTTTTGTGTTTTTGCGGATTTTGCGCACCAATCTTCGCACGACGATGAACATCTTTTTGGGAATCGGGGATTTTTGTTTTCTTGTTCTTCCGCTGCGCATATGATGCCGCCCCCTATGATTTCCCAACAGAAGCCTGATCTTAAGGTTGTTAAGATTTGGGGCTGCCCTGCCCATGTTAGAAGACACAACCCCGATAAGTTAGAATCAAGGACAGAGTAATGCAAATTTGTGGGATACCCCAAGGAAACTTGTGGGTATTATTTCTATCATCTCGATGACCAAAAGGTCTTTGTAGCTAAAAGAGCAGTGTTCCTTGAGAAGGAACACATTCTTGACAGAGACAGTGGGAGAATGATAGAATTGAGCGAGGTTGGAGAACCAAGCTCAAGCACCACTCTACACCCCGAGTCTGTTCATGTACCTAATACACAAGTATCAACTTTACGCAGGTCTGATAGAGTATCCCATCCTCCTGAGAGATATGTGGGACATATTAGAGGAGAGGATGTTGAGGATATTGATCCTCAGACCTACGAGGAGGCAATTATGAGTATAGACTCCGGGAAGTGGCAAGAAGCCATGAATTATGAGATGGATTCTATGTACTCCAATAAGGTTTGGAACCTAGTTGATGCCCCCGAAGGTATTGTACCCATCGGTTGCAAGTGGATCTTTAAGAAAAAGATCGGAGTAGATGGAAAGGTAGAGACCTATAAAGCAAGGCTAGTGGCTAAGGGGTATCGTCAAAGGCAAGGTGTTGACTACGACGAAACTTTCTCACCCGTAGCAATGCTAAAATCCATCAGAATTCTATTGGCTATTGCAGCACACAATGATTATGAGATCTGGCAGATGGATGTGAAAACTGCATTCCTCAACGGGAACCTCGAGGAGGAGGTGTATATGATGCAACCTGAGGGATTCGTGTCCAAGAACTGCCCAGATAAGGTGTGTAGGTTGCTTAGATGCATTTATGGACTAAAGCAAGCTTCTCGAAGTTGGAACATAAGATTTGATGAGGCAATCAAATCTTATGACTTCGTTAAGAACGAAGATGAGCCTTGTGTATACAGAAAGGTAAGTGGGAGCGCTATTAGCTTTTTGGTGTTATATGTGGATGACATCCTCATCATTGGGAATGACATAGGAATGCTATCCACAGTAAAGGCTTGGTTATCTAGACACTTCTCCATGAAGGACTTAGGGGAAGCATCCAATATTTTGGGGATTAGAATCTATAGAGATAGATCCAAGAGGATGCTTGGCTTGTCCCAGTCCAGGTACATAGAAACTATTGTCAAAAGGTTTGACATGGAAAATTCCAAGAGAGGTCTCATACCAATGAGACATGGGATATCGCTTTCTACGAGTATGTCCCCAAAGACTCCAGAAGAAAGGGCGAACATGGATATGATACCTTATGCCTCAGCAATAGGGTCTATCATGTATGTCATACTATGTACTAGGCCTGATATAGCGCATGCTCTGAGTGTCACGAGCAGGTATCAGGCGGATCCAGGCTTGGAGCACTGGAAAGCAGTAAAGTGTATCCTTAAGTACTTGAGAAGGACTAAGGATCTTTTACTAGTATATGGAGGTAATAGCCTTAAGGTTGAAGGCTACACTGACTCAAGTTTTCAGTCTGATGTTGATGATAGCAAGTCAAATTTAGGGTATGTGTACACCTTGAATGGAGGAGCAGTGTGCTGTAAGAGTTCCAAGCAAGATACCACTGTTGACTCGACCACAGAGGCAGAGTACATTGCTGCATCGGATGCAGCAAAGGAGGGAGTCTGGATGAAGAAGTTCTTCACAGATTTGGGAGTCGATACAGATAGCGACAAGTCGACTTCCTTATATTGCGACAACTATGGGGTGATTACTCAAATAAGGGGACCCGGGTCTCATCAGAAGTGTTCTGAGGAGGTTCCGGCTTATAAGAGAGATCGTAACCCGAGGAGATGTAGTAGTGGAAAGAGTTTCATCCGAAGATAACATTGCAGATCCACTGACAAAGCCATTGTCTTAGATTGTCTTTGAGCGTCACAAGGGTCTGATGGGGATAAGACACATAGGTGATTGGCTTTAGGTCAAGTGGGAGATTGCTAGTCATAGGTGCCCAGCAAGCCAATCACGTGAGTGATGGCACGTGTGACTTGATACAGAATCTTTTTGCTTATTATATTTTGGCGTATATCACTTTATAACTATTGCATATGTGCATATATATATTGTGATTTCCTTGGATTTGTGCAATGGGAATCGGATCGTGATGAGATCACGATAATGAGATCGATTCACCTTTAAACACATATCCGAAATAATCCCGGTCATAGGTTACTCGAGAGGGACATCGTGATAACCGGATAGACTGGTATGCTATATACCCGTCCATATGATGGATACAGCTGGTCTCATAGCTGCTCGTGTAGGGACACTAAGGATACAGTACAGGTGCTCATTGGAGAATGAGTTCACTGATTGATCCGCTTACGGAATGCTGGATGGTTGATGATATCTTATTGTCAGACAGCGATTCCGTAGTCCTAGTGGTGTATCTAGTCCTTAGACTTGAGACACCAAGGATGTCCTGTATGAGTGCTCCACTCTTTGATACCAGACTTATAGGTTTGGCTGTCCCAGATCTAGTACAACTGGTCATTGGGAGTAGTAGTCGACCTTACGAGGTCTATTGAGTGTCGTTAGAGGATCATCCACTCTCGGCGTCATAAGAGGAATATCCCATATGTTCTTGCTCAGACAAATCCCTGGCCAGGGTCATTCGGGTTGAGAGAGAAAGAGTTCTCTGGGAGAATCCGATTAGAGCGAGACTCGAGTAGAAACCGTATGGGTCTGACAACACCATGCTCGATATACGGTCTCTGGGATATTAGATGGATGAGGGACTATAGGTACATGGTAATTGAGGACAGACAGGTCCAATGGATTGGATTCCCCTGTATCGTCTGGGGACTACGGCGTAGTGGCCTAGTACGTCCGTAGTCGATGAGTCGAGTGAATTATTACAGAGATAATAATTCACTGAGTTAGAAGGAGTTCTGACAGGTATGACTCACGGCCAGCTCGATATTGGGCCTAGAGGGTCACACACATATGGTAGGCATTGCGATGAGTAGAGGTTCGGATATGAGATATCCGACGGAGCCCTTGTCTTATTGGATGCAGATCCAATACCCACTAGGGAAGGACCCATTAGGGTTTGACATGGGATCTCTATAAATAGGAGGGATTCACAGCCTCATAGGCTAGAGTCTTTGCTTGCCTTTCCTATTCTCCTCTCCCTCTCCATCTCAGAGTAGGTCTGGAGTTTTGAGGAGCGTCGTCGCAACCCTACTGTGTGGATCACCGCTAGAGAGGTGGACACTTGACCTCCTTTACCCTCTCCTAAGGATCTGCAAGGAAACAGGGATATACGATCTCCCTAGGTAACACAATCTCTATACGCAGTTTTGTGTTTTGCGGATTTTTGCGCACCAATCTTCGCACTACGATGAACATCTTTTTGGGAATCGGGGATTTTTGTTTTCTTGTTCTTCCGCTGCGCATATGATGTCGCCCCCCATGATTTCCCAATATCAAAGAGTGGAGAACGCATATAGGACTCCTTGGTATCTCAAGTCTAAAGACTAGATACAACACTAGAACTACGGAATCGTTGTCTGAAAATAAGGTATCATCAACCATTCAGCATTTTGTAAGCGAATCAATCAGTTAACTCATTCCCTAATGAGAACCTGTATTGTATCCTTAGTATCCCCACACGAGCAGCTATGAGACTAGATGAATCCATCATATGGACGGATATACAACACACCAATTTTTTCGGTCATCTCAATGTCCCTCTCGAGTAACCTATGACCGGGATTATTTAGGATTTGTGTTTTAAAGCGAAGGAACCCAGGTCTCATCAGAAGTCTAAGCACATTCTAAGGAGGTTCCACTTGATCAAAGAGATCGTGATCCACGGAGATGTAGTAGTGGAAAGAGTTTCATTCAAAGATAACATCATAGATCCATTGACAAAGTCATTGTCTCAAATTATTTTTAAGCATCACAGGGGTCTGATAGGGATCAAACACATAGGTGATTAGCTTTAGGTTAAGTGAGAGATTACTTGTTATAGGTGCTCTATAAGTCAATCACGTGAGTGATGGCACGTCTTGTTGGGAAATCATAGGGGGCGACATCATATGCGCAGCGGAAGAACAAGAAAACAAAAATCCCCGATTCCCAAAAAGATGTACATCGTCGTGCGAAGATTGGTGCGCAAAATCCACAAAAACACAAAACTACGTATAGAGATTGTGTTACCTAGGGAGATCGTATATCCATGTTTCCTTGCAGATCCTTAGGAGAGGGTGAAGGAGGTCAAGCGTCCTCCTCTCTAGCGGTGATCCACACAGCAGGGTTGCGACGACGCTCCTCAAAACTCCAGGCCTACTCTAAGGGGGAGAGGGAGAGGAGAATAGGAAGGGCAAGCAAAGACTCTCGCCTATGAGGCTGTGAATCCCTCCTATTTATAGAGATCCCGTGTCAAAACCCTAATGGGTATTGGATCTGCATCCAATAAGACAAGGGCTCCGTCGGATATCTCATATCCGAACCTCTACTCATCGCAATGCCTACCATATGTGTGTGACCCTCTAGGCCCAATATCGAGCTGGCCGTGAGTCATACCTGTCAGAACTCCTTCTAACTCAGTGAATTATTATCTCTGTAATAATTCACTCGACTCATCGACTACGGAAGTACTAGGCCACTACGCCGTAGTCCCCAGACGATACAGGGGAATCCAATCCATTGGACCTGTCTGTCCTCAGTTACCATGTACCTATAGTCCCTCATCCATCTAATATCCCAGAGACCGTATATCGAGCATGGTGCTGTCAGACCCATACGGTTTCTACTCGAGTCTCGCTCTAATCGGATTCTCCCGGAGAACTCTTTCTCTCTCAACCCGAATGACCCTGGCCAGGGATTTGTCTGAGCAAGAACACATGGGATATTCCTCTCATGATACCGAGAGTGGATGATCCTCTATCGACACTCAATAGCCCTCGTAAGGTCGACTACCACTCCCAATGACCAGCTGTACTAGATCTGGGAACAGCCAAACCTATAAGTCTGGTATCAAAGAGTGGAGCACTCATACAGGACATCCTTGGTGTCTCAAGTCTAAGAACCAGATACACCACTAGGACTACGGAATCGTTGTCTGACAATAAGGCATCATCAACCATCCAGCATTCCGTAAGCGGATCAATCAGTGAACTCATTCTCCAATGAGCACCTGTACTGTATCCCTAGTGTCCCTACACGAGCAGCTATGAGACCAGCTGCATCCATCATATGGACGGGTATACAGCACACCAGTCTATCCGGTTATCACGATGTCCCTCTCGAGTAACCTATGACCGGGATTATTTAGGATATGTGTTTAAAGGTGAATCGATCTCATTATCGTGATCTCATCACGATCCGATTCCCATTGCACAAATCCAAGGACATCACAATATATATGCATTTATGCAATAGTTATAAAGTGATATACGCCAAAATATAATAAGCAAAAAGATTCTGTATCAAGTCACACGTGCCATCACTCATGTGATTGGCTTGCTGGGCACCTATGACTAGCAATCTCCCACTTGACCTAAAGCCAATCACCTATGTGTCTGATCCCCATCAGACCCCTGTGACGCTCAAAGACAATCTGAGATAATGGCTTTGTTAGTGGATCCGCAATGTTATCTTCGGATGGAACTCTTTCCACTGCTACATCTCCTCGGGTCACGATCTCTCTGATAAGGTGGAACCTCCTCAGAACACTTCTGATAAGACCCGGGTTCCCTTATTTGAGTAATCGCCCCATAGTTGTCGCAATATAAGGAAGTCGACTTGTCGCTATCTGTATCGACTCCCAAATCTGTGATGAACTTCTTCACCCAAACTCCCTCCTTTGCTGCATCTAATGCAGCAATGTACTCCGCCTCTTTGGTCGAGTCAGCAGTGGTATCTTGCTGGAACTCTTCCAGCACACTGCTCCTCCATTCAAGGTGTACACATACCTTGAATTCAACTTGCTATCATCGACATCAGACTGAAAACTTGAGTCAGTGAAGCCTTTAACCTTAAGGCTATTACCTCCATATACTAGTAAAAGATCCTTAGTCCTTCTCAAGTACTTAAGGATACACTTTATTGCTTTCCAGTGCTCCAAGCCTGGATCCGCCTGATACCTGCTCGTGACACTCAGAGCATGCGCTATATCAGGCCTAGTACATAGCATGGCATACATGATAGACCCTATTGCTGAGGCATAAGGTATCATATTCATGTTTGCCCTTTGGAATTTTCCATGCCAAACCTTTTGACAATGGTTTTTATGTACCTGGACTGGGACAAGCCAAGCATCCTCTTGGATCTATCTCTATAGATTCTAATCCCCAAGATATAGGATGCTTCCCCTAAGTCCTTTATGGAGAAGTGTCTAGATAACCAAGTCTTTACAGTGGATAGCATTCCTACGTCATTCCCAATGATGAGGATATCATCCACATATATCACTAAAAAGGTGATAGCGCTCCCACTTACCTTTCTGTATACACAAGGCTCATCTTCGTTCTTAACGAAGTCATAAGATCTGATTGCCTCATCAAATCTTATGTTCCAACTTCGGGAAGCTTGCTTTAGTCCATAAATGGATCTAAGCAACCTACACACCTTATCTGGGCAGTTCTTGGACACGAATCCCTCAGGTTGCATCATATACACCTCCTCCTCCAGGTTCCCGTTGAGGAATGCGGTTTTCACATCTATCTGCCAGATCTCATAATCATAGTGTGCTGCAATAGCCAATAGAATTCTGATGGATTTTAGCATTGCTACGGGTGAGAAAGTTTCGTCGTAGTCAACACCTTGCCTTTGACGATACCCCTTAGCCACTAGCCTTGCTTTATAGGTCTCTACCTTTCCATCTACTCCGATCTTTTTCTTAAAGATCCACTTGCAACCGATGGGTACAATACCTTCGGGTGCATCAACTAGGTTCCAATCCTTGTTGGAGTACATAGAATCCATCTCAGAATTCATGGCTTCTTGCCACTTCCCGGAGTCTATACTCATAATAGCCTCCTTGTAGGTCTGAGGATCAATATCCTCAACATCCTCTCCTCTAATATGTCCAACATATCTCTCAGGAGGATGAGATACTCTATCAGACCTGCGTAAAGTTGAAACTTGTGTATTAGATACCTGAACAGACTCGGGCTGTAGAGTGGTGCTTGAGCTTGGTTCTCCAACCTCGCTCAATTCTATCATTCTCCCACTGTCTCCGTCAAGAATGTGTTCCTTCTCAAGGAACACTGCTCTCTTAGCTACAAAGACCTTTTGGTCCTCGAGATGATAGAAGTAATACCCACAAGTTTCCTTGGGGTATCCCACAAATTTACATCGCCCTGTCCTTGATTCTAACTTATCGGGGTTGTGTCTTTTAACATGGGCAGAGCAGCCCCAAATCTTAACTACTTTAAGATCAGGCTTCTTCCCTTTCCATATCTCATATGGTGTAGACAGCACCGACTTAGTTGGAACTCTGTTCAGAAGGTAAGCTGCAGTTTCTAGGGCATATCCCCAGAATGAGATGGGTAGGTCAGCGAAACTCATCATGGACCGTACCATATCTAATAATGTACGATTTCTCCTTTCAGAGACACCATTGAGCTGAGGTGTATAAGGAGGTGTCCATTGGGATAATATCCCATGGTCCTTGAGGAACTGAGTAAACTCTGTACTTAAGTACTCACCTCCTCGATCTGATCGAAGAGCTTTGATACTCTTTCCAGTCTGGTTCTCCACCTCATTCTTATACTCTCTGAATTTCTCAAAGGCCTCGGACTTGTACTTCATTAAGTACACATATCCATACCTTGAGAAATCATCAGTAAATGTAATGAAGTAGGAGTAACCTCCAATGGCATGAGTTGACATGGGTCCACATACATCACTATGTATGAGTTCCAACAACTCAGTGGCTCTCTCTCCAATTCCACTAAATGGAGAGTTGATCAGTTTTCCACGAATACAAGGCTCACAAGTTACATATGACACATAGTCGAATGGATCTAGATATCCATTATTTAGTAACTTTTGAATCATTCTTTCATGGATGTGACCTAGCCTACAATGCCATAGGTATGCACTGTTCACCTCATCTCGTTTCCTCTTAGACATTTACATTCATGATATGTGGAGTAGTGTCTTGCATAAACAAACCTTTATGCAATATTCCTCTCGTCAATCTCCCCTCGGCTTTGCTAGAATTTACAATAAATTGTAGATGTGATAAGCAATATTGGTATCCAATACCAATGCATTATCACAAAAATCTGCCAATTGGAGATTGATCATGAATATACCTGAAGCTTCTCCAAGCTTCTATTTCGCCCTTTCTACAAGGTATTCTTTGTAGTTCCTCTTCCAGTGCCCATCTTTACCACAGTGGAAGCACTGGCCTTTGTCCTTTGTTGGGTCTTTCTTAGCAACCTTTGCTTTACCTTGTTTGCCCTTGCCCTTTCCCTTCTTAAGGGACCTTTCTGCTTTCCTTTTCTTTCTGGTCTCACCAGTGTAGAGAACTGGCTTCTCTTTCTTAATAGTACTCTCTGCCTCCCTCAACATATTGAGGAGCTCTGGGAGAGTCACCTCAAGCTTGTTCATATTAAAGTTCATTATGAACTGTGAAAAGGAATCTGGTAGGGACTGAAGCACAATGTCCACACACAAGTTATCCTCTAGGACCATTCCTAGACCTGTGAGTTTCTCTATCCACTCAATCATCTTTAGGACATGGTTCTGAACCGGCGTCCCCTCAGTCATCCTAGCGCGGAAAAGGCTCTTGGATATCTCATATCGTTGAGTCCTTCCCTGTTCCTCAAACAATTTACGGACATGTAGGAGAATGGATCTGGCATCCATCTTTTCATGTTGTCTCTGTAACTCTGGAGTCATAGAGCCCAACATATAGCACTGAGCAAGAGTGGAGTCATCAATGTACTTCACGTAGCGAGCGATCTCATCCTCGCTTGCCCCTTCTTCGGGCGTAGGCATCACTGTATCAAGGACGTACACGATTTTCTCCGCTGTGAGAACAATTCTCAAGTTACGGAGCCAATCCGTATAATTTGGACCAGTGAGGCGGTTGACATCAAGTATGCCACGTAAGGGATTTGAAAACGACATTTTCTGAAAATAAAGATGTAGCAAAAATGAATAACATGCAGATTTTGCAAAAAATAAACTATCAAGATATGGACTTCTATCTTAATATGCTCCCACTATTTTACTAACGAGTCACGCGACACCCTCAGCACGTGAAACGGAAGTCTCCGGCAGACTTCTAGTGGGGATCAGGATCCAATCAGCGTCTTAGTGTAACCTCGAGGGACTCGACCAATCACACTAAGCCTAAAAGGTAGACAACTCTTGCCGATCACAACTCCTTGTGATTCCCGTCCTGTTCGGCCTCCGAATCACCATGGCCTCGAGGGACTCGACCAACCATGATGCTCGGTTAAGTCAACACCTTCGTTACAAGATGAGTCTGATTTGATGATATACCCTCGAGGGACTCGACCAAGCATATCATGCCCTCAGGTCACCGGTGACATCTCTATGTCGTAAGCAAGATAGCGAATCGCGATATAAGTGAGTCTCGAGGGACTCGACCAACTCAACCTACACCGGGATTCGGTTCCTACTCATAACGATGGAAGGCCACGTGGGTCAATCTAATTGCCTCACGTTTACCGACTTAATTTTATCGAGAGATGTTTCTATGATTTGGTCTCCTAATATGACATGTCACACATATACATATTTAATATATATCTACATCGCATGCAAATATATATACATATCTAGTATGTGTATAAGCAATCACACCAGATGATCATGGACCACAACCTAATATGATTAGGCCCGAGCCAGTAGGCCTAATCACTCACATCAAGATCTATGTGTGCAACGGTGCATCTCCATGCCTTGTGATCGTCCATCTCGTCCTCGTCGGTTCTGTCGACATCTTGATGCATCTCCATGCATCACGATCGTCCGTCTCGTGGGTCCCGCTATGGCATCCACGCTCCCGCTGCGCCTCCTCATGTGATTACAACTTAATCATAGGCACGCAGGCCCGACAATAAACGAAAAATATAATGGAGGTTCGCAGACCTCAATAATAATAATCACAAGTACACACATCACACGGTCCATGATCATCCGTCCACACATCATACATCACATGTATAAATAATCATCATCATGTAGGACTACTAGATAATAATAAAAATAATAATCAACTAAACCTTTTAATTAATTAATATTTTCTGAAATCAGGGATATATAGGGTATTTCTCAATTCCTAAGGGTATTTTCGTAATTTGGACAAAAGACAGAAACTGGAATTTATCAAATTCCGAGGGGTAAAACTGTCTTTTTCCCAGAAAACCCTAATGCCCTTTCCCCTTTTCGCTGCTGCCGCCGCCGCCACCCTGCCGGCGGCGGCCTGTGCGGCGAGGGGCGGGGCGCTGCCCTCGCCTGCGGGTGGCACGCCCGCTGGCAGCGCTGCCGCTGCAGGTGGGCGCCCCCGCGGGCGTCGCCGCCTCCGCGGGCAGTTCTGCCGGCGAGGCAGCGCCCGCAGGCGGTGCTGCCTCGCTGGCGGCCGCCCCTGCGGGGTGTTTGCCCGTGGGAGCAGCGGCCACAGGCGCCGCTGCCCTGCGGTGCCTCAGCCCGCGCTGCTGCCCCGCGGCGCCTCTACCCGCGGGCTCAGCGGCCGCAGGCGCCTCTACCCGCGGGCTGCCAGCCCCGCCGGCAGCAAGCCTGCTGCAAGCAGGCCGCCGGCCGGCTGCTGCAGACACAGCGCTTGCGCATGCGCCGGCGCTGTGCTGCCTGGCTGCGACTGCGGCTGCCGCTGCAGGTGGCTGCAGGCATGCAGATCGAGGGCAGCAACTGTTGCTGCCCTTCCTCGCTTTTGCGTCAACGATTTTGACGTCAAAATTCTTCCTAAACACAATACACGCAGTTCAAAACCAATCATTCGCACGAACAACCTGGCTCAGATACCACTGTTGGGAAATCATAGGGGGCGACATCATATGCGTAGCGGAAGAACAAGAAAACAAAAATCCCCGATTCCCAAAAAGATGTACATCGTCGTGCGAAGATTGGTGCGCAAAATCCGCAAAAACACAAAACTACGTATAGAGATTGTGTTACCTAGGGAGATCGTATATCCCTGTTTCCTTGCAGATCCTTAGGAGAGGGTGAAGGAGGTCAAGCGTCCTCCTCTCTAGCGGTGATCCACACAGCAGGGTTGCGACGATGCTCCTCAAAACTCCAGGCCTACTCTAAGGGGGAGAGGGAGAGGAGAATAGGAAGGGCAAGCAAAGACTCTCGCCTATGAGGCTGTGAATCCCTCCTATTTATAGAGATCCCGTGTCAAAACCCTAATGGGTATTGGATCTGCATCCAATAAGACAAGGGCTCCGTCGGATATCTCATATCCGAACCTCTACTCATCGCAATGCCTACCATATGTGTGTGACCCTCTAGGCCCAATATCGAGCTGGCCGTGAGTCATACCTGTCAGAACTCCTTCTAACTCAGTGAATTATTATCTCTGTAATAATTCACTCGACTCATCGACTACGGAAGTACTAGGCCACTACGCCGTAGTCCCCAGACGATACAGGGGAATCCAATCCATTGGACCTGTCTGTCCTCAGTTACCATGTACCTATAGTCCCTCATCCATCTAATATCCCAGAGACCGTATATCGAGCATGGTGCTGTCAGACCCATACGGTTTCTACTCGAGTCTCGCTCTAATCGGATTCTCCCGGAGAACTCTTTCTCTCTCAACCCGAATGACCCTGGCCAGGGATTTGTCTGAGCAAGAACACATGGGATATTCCTCTCATGATACCGAGAGTGGATGATCCTCTATCGACACTCAATAGCCCTCGTAAGGTCGACTACCACTCCCAATGACCAGCTGTACTAGATCTGGGAACAGCCAAACCTATAAGTCTGGTATCAAAGAGTGGAGCACTCATACAGGACATCCTTGGTGTCTCAAGTCTAAGAACCAGATACACCACTAGGACTACGGAATCGTTGTCTGACAATAAGGCATCATCAACCATCCAGCATTCCGTAAGCGGATCAATCAGTGAACTCATTCTCCAATGAGCACCTGTACTGTATCCCTAGTGTCCCTACACGAGCAGCTATGAGACCAGCTGCATCCATCATATGGACGGGTATACAGCACACCAGTCTATCCGGTTATCACGATGTCCCTCTCGAGTAACCTATGACCGGGATTATTTAGGATATGTGTTTAAAGGTGAATCGATCTCATTATCGTGATCTCATCACGATCCGATTCCCATTGCACAAATCCAAGGACATCACAATATATATGCATTTATGCAATAGTTATAAAGTGATATACGCCAAAATATAATAAGCAAAAAGATTCTGTATCAAGTCACACGTGCCATCACTCATGTGATTGGCTTGCTGGGCACCTATGACTAGCACGTCTGCCATAATATGCATTCTTTTTGCTTATTATATTATTTAGCATTTTATCACTTTGTATTATCTATTACATATTGTGATGTCTATGAATCACTTCAATGAGAATCATATCGTGATAAGATAATGATAATGAGACCGATTTACCTTTAAATACAGATCCTAAATAATCACGACCATAGGTTACTCGTGAGGGATATCAGGATAACCGGACAAACTAGTGTACTACATACTCGTACATATGATGGAGATGGTTGGTCTCATAGATACTCATGTGGGGACACTAGGGATATAGTACATGTGGTCATTGGAGAATGAGTTCACTGATTGATCCACTCATGGAATGCTAGATAGTTAATGATACCTCATTGTCATACAGCGATTTCGTTGTCCCTATGGTGTACTTGGTCCTTAGATATAAGACACCAAGGATTTTTTGTATGAGTACTCTAGTGCTTTGATACCATACTTATAAATTTAGAAGTTCTAGATCTAGGATAGCCGATCATTGGGAGTGGTAGCCAACCTTACGAGAACTATTGAGTGTCAATAGAGGATCATCCACTATCGATGTCATGAGAGGAATATCCCATGTGTGTTAGAAATTCTTGGGGGAGAAATCATATGCACAGTAGAAGAATAGAAAACAAAATCCCTAATTCCCAAATATATGTTCGTCGTCGTGCGAAGAATAGTGCGGAAAATCCGCGAAACTTAAAACTTGCGTATAAGATAAATTGTGCTACCTTGCGAGATCATATATCCCTGAATCCTTACAGATGTCTAAGAGAGGGTGAAGGAGGTCAAGCACCCTCCTTTTTAGCGGTGATCGACATAGTAGGGCTGCGACGTTGCTCCTCAAAACTCTAGACCTGCTCTAAGGTGGAGAGGGGGAGGAGAATAGGAGAGGCAAGCAAAAAGCTCTAGCCTATGAACCACTAATTCCATCCTATATATAGAAGTCCTCAGTCAACTTAACCCTAATGGATACCCTCCTATTGGGTATTGGATTTCCATCCAACTACCCAAGCCTCTTAGATTAGTAGATCTTTATCCAATAATCTCTCATGAGTGCTTATTGGATCTCATCCATAGGATCTAATAATTCAGAGGCTCATTGGATATCTAATAAGATAGGGGCTCTAGTGTATATCTCATATCTGTACCTCTACTTATTGCAATACCTACCATATATGTGTGACACTCTAGGCCCAATATCGAGTTGGCCATCAGTTATACGAGTCAAAACTCCTTTTGGCACAATAAATTATTATCTCCATAATAATTCACTCATCTCATCGATTGCGGACGTATTAAGACACTACGTCGTAGCCCCCAAATGATGTAGGAGAATCCAATCCATTAGACCTATTTATCCTTAGTTCTCAAGTACCTATAGTCCCTCATCCATCTAATATCCCAGAGACCGTATATCGGGCATGGTGCTATCAGACCGAATACAGTTTCTACTCGAGTCTCCCTCTAATATGATTCTCCCGGAGAACTCTTTCTCTCTAAATCTGAATTACCCTGGCCAGGGATTTATCTAAGAAAGAACACATGAGACATTCCTCTCATGACTCTGAGATTAGATGATCCTCTATCGACACTTAATAGCCCTCATAAGATTGACTGTCACTCCCGATGACTAGTTGTGCTAAATCTAGGACATCCAAATATATAAGTCAAGTATCAAAGATTGGAGAACGCATATAGGACATCCTTGGTATCTCTAGTCTAAAGACTAGATACAACACTAGGACTACGGAATCGTTGTCTGACAATAAGGTATCATCAACCATTCAGCATTTTGTAAGCGAAACAATCAGTTAACTCATTCCCTAATGAGGACCTGTATTGTATTCTTAGTATCCCCACACGAGCAGCTATGAGACTAGATGAATCCATCATATGGACGAATATACAACACACCAGTTTTTTCGGTCATCTCAATGTCCCTCTCGAGTAACCTATGATTGGGATTGTTTAGAATTCATGTTTTATAGCGAATCGATTTCATTATCGTGATCTTATCACGATTTGATTCTCATTGCACAGATCCAAGGACATCACAATATATACATGCTTATATGTAATAGTCAATATAAAGTGATAAATGTCAAAATATAATAAGCAAAAAGACTGTGTGTCAAGTCACACATGCCATCACTCATGTGATTGGCTTGTAGGGCACATATGACTAGTAATATCCCACTTGATCTAAAGCCAATCACCTATGTGTCCAATCCCTATCAGACCCCTGTGATGCTCGAAGACAATTTGAGACAACGACTTTGTCACTAGATCTACGATGTTATCTTTGGATAGAACTCTTTCCACTACTACATCTCCTCACGTCATGATCTCTCTAATAAGTTGGAACTTCCTTAGAACACTTTTGATGAGAGTCAGGTTCCCTTATTTGAGCAATCCCCCGTAGTTGTTGCAATATAAGGGAATTAGCTCCTTACTGCTTAGCATGACTCCTAGATATGTGATAAACTTCTTCATCCAGACTCCCTCCTTTTCTGTCTCTGCTATAGCAATGTACTCTGCCTCTATGGTCAAGTCAGTAGTAGTATCTTGTTTGTAACTTTTCCAGTATACTGTTCCTCCAATCAAGGTGTTAACATACCCTGAATTTGACTTACTATCATCAACATCAGACTGGAAACTTAAGTTTGTGTAGCCTTTAAGCCTAAGGCTACAACCCCCATATACTAGTCAAAGATCCTTAGTCCTTTTCAAGTTCTTAAGGATACACTTTATTGCTTTCTAGTGCTCCAAGTTTGGATCCGCTTGATACCTCCTTATGATACTCAAAGCATATACTATATCAGGCCTGGTACATAACATGGCATACATGATAGACTCTATCACTGAGGCATAAGATATCCTATCCATGTTCACTCTTTCTTCAGGAGTCTTTGGGGATATATACCTAGAAAGCGATATTCTATGTCTCATCGGTATATGACCTCTCTTGGAATTTTTCATCTCAAACCTTTTGACAATGGTGTCTATGTACCTAGATTGGGACAAGCCAAGCATCCTCTTGGATCTATCTCTATAGATCTGAATCCCTAAGATATAGGATACTTCCCCTATGTCCTTCATGGAGAAATGTCTAGATAACCAAGCCTTTACTATGGATAGCATTCCTACTGCTAGTCATAGGTGCCCAGCAAGCCAATCACGTGAGTGATGACATGTGTGACTTGATACAAAATCCTTTTGCTTATTATATTTTAGCATATATCACTTTATAACTATTGAATATGTGCATATATATATTGTGATATCCTTGGATTTGTGCAATGGGAATTGGATCGTGATGAGATCACGATAATGAGATCGATTCAAGTTTAAACACATATCCTAAATAATCTCGGTCACAAGTTACTCGAAAGGGACATCATAATAACCGGACAAACTGGTGTGCTGTATACCCGTCCATATGATGGATGCAACTGGTCTCATAGCTACTTGTGTAGGGACACTAAGGATATAGTACAAGTGCTCATTGGAGAATGAGTTCACTGATTGATCCGCTTACGAAATGCTGGATGGTTGATGATGCCTTATTGTTAGACAGCAATTCTGTAGTCCTAGTGGTGTATCTGGTCCTTAGACTTGAGACACCAAGGATGTCCTGTATGAGTGCTCCACTCTTTGATACCAGACTTATAGGTTTGGCTGTCCCAAATCTAGTATAATTGGTCATTGGGAGTAGTAGTCGACCTTACGAGGGCTATTGAGTGTCGATAGAGGATCATCCACTCTCGGCGTCATGAGAGGAATATCCCATGTGTTCTTGCTCAGAAAAATCCCTAGCTAGGGTCATTCGGGTTGAGAGAGAAAGAGTTCTCCGGGAGAATCCATTAGAGCGAGACTCAAGTAAAAACCGTATGGGTCTGACAGCACCATGCTCGATATACGGTCTCTAGGATATTAGATGGATGAGGGACTATAGGTACACGGTAACCGAAGACAAATAGGTCCAATGTATTGGATTCCCCTATATCATCTGGGGACTACGGCGTAGTGGCCTAGTATGTCCATAGTCGATGAGTCGAGTGAATTATTATAGAGATAATAATTCACTGAGTTAAAAGGAGTTCTGGCAGGTATGACTCATGGCCAGCTCGATATTGGGCCTAGAGGGTCACACACATATGGTAGGCATTGCGATGAGTAGAGGTTCGGATATGAGATATCCGAAGGAGCCCTTGTCTTATTAGATATCCAATAAGCCCCTAAATTATTGGATCCCATGGACGAGATCCAATAAGAGCCCTTGAGAGATTATTGGATAGAGATCCACTAATCTAAAAGGCTTGGGTTATTGTATGTAGATCCAATACCCACTAAGGGAGGATCCATTAGGGTTTGATAGGGGACCTCTATTAATAGGAGGGATTCAGAGCCTCATAGGCTAGAGCATTTGCTTGCCTTTCCTATTCTCCTTCCCCTCTCCACCTCAGAGCAGGCCTGGAGTTTTGAGGAGCGTCGTCGCAGCCTTGCTATGTGGATCACCACTAGAGAGGAGGACGCTTGACCTCCTTCACCCTCTCCTAAAGATCTGTAAGGAAACAGGGATATACAATCTCACTAGGTAACATAATCTACTTTATACGCAGTTTTAAGTTTCGCGGATTTTGCGCACCAATCTTCGCACGACGACGAACATGTCTTTGGGAATCGGGGATTTTGTTTTCTTGTTCCTCCGCTATGCATCAAATGTCGACCCCCAAGATTTCCCAACAATGGTATCAGAGCCAGGTTGTTCGTGCGAATGATTGGTTTTGAACTATGTGTGTTGTGTTTAGGAAAAACTTTTGACGTCAAAATCGTTGACGCAAAGGCGAGAAAGGGCAGCAACAATTGCTGCCCTTGATCTGCGTGCAGCGCAGCCACAGGTAGGCAGCACAGGAGCTGCATCTGCAGCAGCCAGCAGGCGGCCTGCTTGCAGCAAGCTTGCATCCGGCGGGGCTGGCAACCCGCGGGCAGAGGTGCTTGCAACATCCCTCATTTCTGAATTTTCGTATAAGTTTCTAGTTGTAATGTAAGTATCTATTTTAAATTTGATAAAAGAGCCAAAGTATGAATCTAAAAACTTATTCATAAGATTTGGGGGATTTGTTCAAAAAGAAAAAAAATCTGAGGACCTATATGTAAACCATAAGGACCTAATCGTAAATATAATAATATAAGGACTAAATTGTAAAATGCATAAAATTACAAATCCCACCATTTAAGCCTCTCTGCCTTCGTTCTTAAGGAACTAGAGAAGGCAGCTGCGTGGAAGAACAGAGAAAGAAAGAAAGAAGAAGAGAAAAAAAGGGGGAAGAAGAAGAAAAAAAAAATTGGGGCTTTGGGGTTTCTTACTCAAATCTTCTCAATTGGGGTCATAATTCTCAAAGGCAAGTATTCTAACCCCATATTACAGAAATATTAGTCTCTGTTCTTATATTAATTCTGAAATATTTCTGCTTAGAACCTGATATTTCTCTCTTTGGACATAAAACCATGGATCTGAAATTTTTTCAGTAAACTGACCCCTATACACTCTTTTAGCTATAATTTTTAGCACCAAATGTGGATTCAGGCAAGACCTAGTTCGTTTGAAATTAGACTCTTATATCTTTCTTTTGACACTGATTTTGAAGATTTTGGACACTGAATACTTACCCAAACGTCTGTTTCAAATGAGCCTATAGATGCTACAAAACAGGGATCAAAATTTTCTGACCTTTTGATACTAAAATGCCTATAAGTCCCTATTGGAAATTCTGATTTGCACAAAACTTCATTCGAAACTAGACTTATAGATATTTCTTTTGACATATAGAATGAAAAATTTAGAATTCAAATGCCTATCCTGTTATCTGTTGAATCCGACCCTATGAATTCTGCAAAATAGTGATTTTGTTTTTGACCTTGGGTTACTAAATCAATGGTAACTCCTTGTTGGAAACCTTGATTCGTTCAAAGTTTATTTTATCAGAAATTAGATTGTTATATCTTTCGACAATAGCCTTCTTGAGGGTATTCGAGTATAACTGACAATCTGAAGTATTTATCCAATGTGCCTCTCGAATTCTGTCAGAAATCAAGCTTTGATCGATTTCACATCTTCTGTTTTCATTCGTTTGGAAATAGATTTCATTCAGTTCCCTTCACTCAATTGAGGCTTATATTAATGCTTGAATTCTCGTTTGCTCTTGTCCTATATATATTTGGATACCTAAATCTGTTATGTAAACTTCATGTTTGTATCGTAATGTTTCATATAGACACATGCATTTCGTTGTTCCGCATGTGTTTCCGATATGTCCCAATTTATTGTTCACAATACCCTTTTGTACTCTAGTGTTTGTGGGATTATTTGGACCTTTGCTAGAAATGGTAAAGAGTATGTGCTTAGAGCCTGCGATGCTCTAGATTATGTTTGGTGGTCATTCAGAAATGGATGGACCATATTATGTTTGGAATCCCACTTCACCATCTATTTATTTGATATGAAATTCAGAGTCAACCTAGCACTTGGGTAGGGTGAGAGGGCTCGAGTAGGAAAGGGCTACCCATGGATGGAGTCGAGAACTCATCACGGCGTGGAGCCACCACTGAGTTAAACCTCACATGGACTATGCTAGGGTACAACGTCTGAGCTTCTGTTTCGTATTTTGTATTGATATACTCTAAAATGTTTTCTATGCCATTGATATACTTCAAAATGCTTCACATACCATTGATATATTCTAAAATGTTCCATTTGTCATTGATATGCTCCAAAACATTTCGTACGCCTTTGATATGCTCCAAAATATTTTATTTGTTATTGTTATGCTTCGAAATGTTCCATAGGTTGTTGATATGCTCCGGAACATTTCATATGCTATTGATATGCTCCAACTACTCTATGCTCCATCTATTATAAACCAAATATGTTTGAATGAGATGACATTTGTGATTCTGCACCTAATGAGATTACGTCTATGAATTATTATATTCTGCCTTGCATGATGAAACCTTATTTGTCTGAAAATTTTTCTCTTTTACCATGGATATGTTCGTCACTTGCTAAGCTTTATATGCTCACCCCGTTGCTGTATAAATATTTCAGGATAGCTTATCGCTCGCTTAAATGTTAAGATTGGGCTGAGGCAATGGAAAGCTAAAAGATTTTGGGCAGATTTTTATTAGTATATATGTTTTCGTTTTATAAGCACACTCTCCATCTAATGAAATGTTTGTTGAATCTCGGATTTTGATGATGAAGTCAATTGTCATTTGTTATCTAATCTATGTGTTGAGATAAGTGTGCAGGATTAACTACGATGAGAGTAAGACAAGCAGCAGGTGTTGCGCCGGAGTCAAGATCATGATCACGTTGGGAGTTCGAGAGTTCGACGGAAGTTCGGACGGTCGTCGGAGGTTCAGCGAGAACAGATCCGAGAAGTCCAGAAGCTTGCCAAGCGAAGCTCGTCGGAACTCGCCAAGTGGATCGTCGCAAAGTCCAGGAGTATGCCGGATGTCCGCAGAAGGATCACCGAGGGTTTATCGGATGATCGACGGAAGTTGGCCGGAAACTCGCCGGAAGAAGCGATTGACGCATCGGAGCAAAGCTGCAGAAGTTGTCTTAGAGTTAATCGTAGTTAGCATGATGATTAAGCATGAAAATGGGAGGTGATCCCATTAGCTTAATCTTGGGGCAATTGGGCCCCTAAAAAGATTCAAATTGGGCTGAATGGAGCGAACCATTCGGACCCTGATTGCACCAGGAGGTGCAACCGCCCCAGCCAGGAGGTGCAACCGCCAGGGCTGTGAGGTTGGGCGGTGCAACCGCCCCAGCCAAGAGGTGCAACCGCCAGGGCTGCGAGGCTGGGAGGTGCAACCGCCCCAGCCAAGAGGTGCAACCGCCCAGAGCTCAGTCTTCGAGCTAGACTGGGCGGTGCAACCTCCTCTGTCAAGAGGTAGCACCGCCAGAGCTCAAGTTTCGAGCTCTGCCAGGCGATGCAACCACCGAGCTCAGTCTTCGAGCTCTGGCAGAGAGGTGCATCAGCCTGAGCTCAGTCTCGAGCTCTGCCAGGTGATGCAACCACCAAGCTCAGTCTTCGAGCTCTGGCAGAGAGGTGCATCAGCCTGAGCTCAGTTTCGAGCTCTGCCAGGTGATGCAACCACCGAGCTCAGATTTCGAGCTCTGCCAGGTGATGCAACCACCGAGCTCAGTCTTCGAGCTCTGCCAGGTGATGCAACCATCGAGCTCAGTCTTCGAGCTCTGGTAGAGAGGAGCAATCGCCTGAGCTCAGTCTTCGAGCTCTGCCAGGCGGTGCCACCTCTCCAGTCAAGAGGTGCAACCGCCTGATCCCAGAATTCTGGGATTTGATCGATTTGATCGTTTTGAGCTCGAATTTTGAATTGGGTTGGGGCCTATAAATACCCCACCCATTCAGCACTGAAAAGATACAGACCTACACCGAAATCTTGATCTTTTCTGTGATTCTAAGAGCTCAAAAGTGTTGTAAAGCCTTTAAGTCTCCTCCTTCTGTTCTTCAAGTTTTCAGTTGTAAAGTGAGGAGAGAAAGGTCTGTAAAGGTTGTCTCCTAAGCCTGTCAAAAGGAGAGAAATTATAAAAGGGCAGTTTGGCCTTCGCCTATTGAAGGAAGGCCCCTAGTTGACGTCGGCAACCTCGTCGGTGGAGGAAGCCAAAAGTGGAGTAGGTCAAGGCTGACCGAACCACTCTAAATCTCTGGTTTGCGTTTATTTTCGAGCACTTTATCATTACTGCAAACCTCCTTCATTACTACTGCTCTCTGCGCTTTCACGAACAAGTTCTAAGTGCTGTTCTTCCGAATCTGCATTCAGACGTAAATTCGTATTTTCATACATTACAGTTTACGTTTACGTTTGATTCTGCAGAACTGTCTTCCGTGCTTTTACGAACGAGCTTCTTTGCAGTTTACACTTACATTTTGATCCTATTGATAACTGCAAACTGTCCTCTACAATTTTACGAATGAGTTTCAACATTTAGACGTAAAACTGCATTCAGACGTAAATCGGCTTTCCTCGCTCAATCATCAGATCTCAGTTCACGTTTACGTCTTGATTTCAACTGCATACTGCCTTCTGCGAGTATACAAACAAGTTTCAAAGTTTAGACGTAAATCTGCGTCTAGACGTAAAACTGCGTTTAGACGTAAATCTGCGTTTAGACGTAAATCTGAGTTTAAGACGTAAATCTGAGTTTAGACGTAAATCTGCGTTTAGACGTAAAACTGCGTTTAGACGTAAATCTGCGTTTAGACGTAAATCTGCGTTTAGACGTAAATCTGCGTTTAGACGTAAAACTGCGTTTAGACGTAAATCTGAGTTTAGACGTAAACTGCGCTTAGACGCAAAACTGCGCTTAGACGCAATCTGCGCTTAGACACAAACTGCACTTAGATACAAACTGAGAATTTGCTTTTGCATCATAATAGTTTTTGAACGAACGCAGCTTTTGGTTTTTAATCGCTGTGAGATTTCCGCTGCACTAATTCACCCCCCCCTCTTAGTGCTCTCGATCCTAACAATTGGTATCAGAGCAAGGTTAACTCTCTAAAGGATTAAAACCCAAGAGAGATGGCATACGCCGGAAACCAAGAGGGGCATTCGATTACACGTCCACCCATGTTCAGTGGAACGGACTACACTTACTGGAAGACCCGAATGAGGATCTTTCTTATTTCTATGGATTTTGAACTGTGGAACCTTGTTGAAAACGGATTTTTAAAGTCTTCTCTTCCAATGATCGATTGGAATGAGTTGGAAAAGAAGGCTTTCGCTCTTAATGCAAAGGCTATGAATGCCTTATTTTGCGCACTTGATAAAAACGAGTTTAATCGTGTTTCAACTTGCGAAACTGCTTTTGATATTTGGCACACACTTGAAGTGACCCACGAGGGCACAAGTAGAGTGAAAGAGTCAAAAATCAATCTGTTGCTGCATTCTTTTGAACTTTTCCGAATGAAACCGAGTGAAACCATTGGCGACATGTTTACCCGTTTCACGGATGTCGTCAACGGTCTAAAAGGACTCGGAAAAAGTTTTTCGGATTTTGAACTCGTAAATAAAATACTAAGATCCCTTCCTAAAAGTTGGGATCCTAAAGTCACTGCCATTCAAGAGGCAAAGGATCTGCGCAACTTCCCTCTTGAAGAACTAATCGGGTCATTAATGACCTACGAAATGACTTGCAAAGCTCATGAAGAGCAAGAAGACATCCTTCCAAAGAACAGGAAGGATATGGCACTTAAAACTTCTGAATGCCACTTGAGAGAAAACTCAAGTGATGAGGACTGTGATGATGACTTGGCACTTTTGACAAGAAAGTTTAAGAAATTCTTCAAAAGAAACAAGTTTAAAAACGATGTGAAAAATAAACTTGAACCCAAGAAGGACCAAGTGATCTGCTACGAATGTAAAAAGCCAGGACACTACAAGAATGATTGTCCCCAAGTCAAAAGAAGAACATCAAAGAAGAAGGCTCTTCAAGCAACATGGGATGACGCAAGCGCATCTGAAGAAGAAGAGTCCAACACCGAGCAAGTTGCTCATTACGCCTTTATGGCCATCGAAGAGGAGGTAACGGATTTATTAGATGCTGACTTATCTTTCGATGAATTATTAAATGCCTTCCATGATTTATTTGATGAATGCAAAGTTATAAATAGAAAATACAAGTTGCTAAAAAGGGTACATGATAATCTTACTTGTGAGTTTGATAAGTTAAAAGTCGAACATCATGATAGTTTAAATTCATGTATCAAATGTCATGATTTAGAAACTATACAAAAAGAAAACTTGCTACTTAAGGACACCTTGAAGAAATTCGAGGTTGGTAGCAAGTCATTAAACATGATCCTTACAAACAAGGGTCATGCTCCCAAAAGAAGTGGGATTGGATTTGTGAGGAGTCCTCACCAAAATCCAACTACCTTCATAAAAGGCTCCATCTTACATGTTCAACACCAAACCAAGTGCAACTTTTGTTGCAAGTTTGGACACAAGACACATTGTTGTCCCTTCAAGAAAATAAGTCCAAACAAATTAAGTTGGGTTCCTAAAGGAACCATGATAAACTCTATGCAACATAATAGAAAATGTAGATCTATTTATGAGGCACCCAAAAGCAAATGGGTTCCTAAAGATCATCCCTTCCTATAAAAACATTAAAAGTCTAGGCCGGAGCAAGAAATAATATTCTGCTCCTTGACTCTCAATGGTCATAAACCAAGAATCAAAAAGGAACTCGCAACGCTTAAGTAACAAGTGGAAGCTGTGAAATCACAAATACGATACAACCTTATTAGAAACATATGATATCCAAATTCACATACCCCCCTGATCTTCAAAACCCGTTCATCTACGAATTAATTCTTGTAGAAACTAAATATGTCATGATCTTAAAAGGGATACCAAACAAACATACGTATGCACGTTAAAAGATCTATCTTGATCGTACAAAGAGCTTCTTCCTTAAATAAAAACTCATACGAAATCATGTAACAAACATTAATTGCTCTGAAACTCTCCTCAAGGCAAAGGCTCCCTAATCAAATCATCTTAGGTGCTCACTGGCTGCAGGCGGTGGCACCTCTCCAACTGGCGGTGGCACCTCCAGCTATCACGGGTTGCCAGAGGTGGCACCGCTCTAGCCAGAGGTGCAACCGCCAGCAGCTCTGCCCTTTAAACCCACACTAGGGCCGGCTAAGGAACCGACCCCAACTCACCCCCATTTCCTCCTCTACTCTTCCAAGTCTCCTCCATTCCCATTTCATTCCTCTAAGCCTTCCAAATACCTCCCATTTCGGAGCAAAACATCAAGAATCCTTCCTTCTCTTGAAGATTTCACAAAGGTACTCTCTAAGAAGCTCTTAAATTCTGTTTTGTTCTTCATTTATTTTAGCTTATCATCATCCCTCTAAACAGCAGTAGTTATGGGATCTAGAAGATCCTCAAGGGACAAGGGAAAGAGGAGAGTAGTAGAAGAGTTTGATCTCACTCTTTTTGATTCCAAAAACCATGCTGAAAAATTTCTCTCCTTCGAACTAAGAAGCATCAATAAGGGAAAATACGTAGATCTGAATGAACTAAGAGATGTAGAGACTATCCAATGGTTTGCAAACCTAAATCTACTTCCAATTTTGCAGATCAACGAACCCATTTATCCTAGACTAATTAGATTGTTTTATAACAACATGCAAATAGATGATGAAGAAAGGATGTCAACCTATCTCTTAGGACAACACATCTCAATCACTGATAGATTCATCTGTGATATGATAGGTATTCCCATGAAAAGCATAGGACTTTACTTTAAAGGATCATGGGATGAAAAAACCATTGAAACATCCTACGTTGAAGCCTTAGGAACAATCCTTGCCAATCCTAACAATTGGTATCAGAGCTAAGAATCAAATAAGCACCTCTAGGCCCTTACAATTGATCCATATGGACTTGTTCGGACCAATCTCTACATCGAGTCTAGGAGGTAGCAAATACGCCTTTGTCATTATTGATGACTACAGCAGATATACATGGACCTACTTCTTAAAACAAAAAAATGAATGCTTTAGATATTTTACCAAGTTTTGTAAACTTGTTCAAAATGAGAAGGAATCTATGATTTCGTCAATTAGAAGTGATCATGGTGGAGAATTTCAAAACCATGACTTCCAAGAATTCTGTGAACTCAACGGATACAACCATAACTTCTCTACTCCAAGAAATCCTCAACAAAATGGGGTAGTAGAAAGAAAAAATCGAAATTTACAAGAAATGGCAAGAACCATGTTGAATGAACATAGCCTACCCAAATATTTTTGGGCCGAAGCTGTAAACACTGCATGCTATATTTTAAATAGAGTCCTAGTAAGACCCTTACTCACCAAAACTCCTTATGAGTTATGGAATAACAAAAAACCCAATGTCTCATATTTTAAAGTCTTTGGGTGTAAGTGTTTTATCTTGAATGAAAAGGATAACTTAGGAAAATTCGATGCTAAATCTGATGAAGGAATCTTTCTTGGTTATTCTTCGGTTTCTAAAGCTTTTCGCATCTTCAATAAAAGAACCTTAATTATTGAAGAATCCATCCATGTTGTTTTCAATGAGATTTCAGAAATTAAGAAAAATGATCTTGATGATGATGTTAATTTTGATTCCTTGAATTTAAACGAAACCCCGTCTCCAACTAGCAACTTGGATGCATCCACTTCCAAAACATCCTTACCCAAGGATTGGAAGTATATAGATGCTCATCCTAAGGAGCTAATCCTAGGAGACACATCAAAGGGGGTTCAAACACGATCTTCTTTTAAAAACTTTTGTGCCAACGCCGCTTTTCTCTCCCAAATTGAACCCAAATGTGTTGATGAAGCCATGAAAGATGATTCATGGATTATCGCAATGCAAGATGAATTAAATCAATTTGAGAGAAATGAGGTGTGGACGCTTGTTCCTAGGCCAAATGACCATTTAGTAATTGGTACTAAATGGGTCTTTAGAAACAAGCAAGATGAAAATGGTATCGTGGTTAGAAACAAGGCTAGATTAGTGGCCAAAGGTTTCAACCAAGAAGAAGGTATCGATTACGAAGAAACCTTCGCACCTGTGGCTCGATTGGAAGCCATAAGGATGCTCCTTGCCTACGCTAGTTGCAATAATTTTAAGTTATTTCAAATGGATGTTAAAAGCGCTTTTCTAAATGGTTTCATTTCCGAAGAAGTTTATGTTGAACAACCTCCTGGATTTGAAAATAATGGCTACCCTAATCATGTGTTTAGATTAACTAAAGCTCTCTATGGTTTAAAACAAGCCCCAAGGGCTTGGTATGAGAGACTTAGCTCTTTTCTCATTGAAAATAATTTCATAAAAGGCAAGGTTGATACTACATTATTTATCAAGAATTTTGAAAATAATTTTCTCATTGTTTAGATTTATGTTGATGATATTATCTTTGGTTCTACAAATAAATCTCTTTGTGAATCCTTTGCGAAAACTATGAGTCATGAATTCGAAATGAGTCTAATGGGAGAGTTAACATTCTTCTTAGGCCTACAAATCAAACAACTAAGCAATGGCATCTTTATTAGTCAAACCAAATATGCTGTGAGTTTGCTAAAGAAGTTCAAAATGAATAATTCAAAAGCCATTGACACTCCTATGAGCACCTCCACTAAGTTAGAAATTGATGAGAATGGAGAAAGCTTCGATCAAAAAACCTATAGGGGTATGATAGGAAGTTTACTTTACCTCACTGCCACCAGACCAGACATCATGTTCAGTGTAGGACTTTGTGCTAGATTTCAATCAGACCCTAAGATATCTCATCTCAAAGCAGTCAAAAGAATACTCAGATATCTTAATGGAACTACCAATCTAGGATTATGGTACCCAAAATCAGAAAATTTTGAATTAACAGCTTATGCTGATGCGGACTTCGCTGGCTGTAGACTAGACAGAAAAAGCACATCAGGATCATGTCAATTTTTAGGACATGCCCTTGTATCCTGGTCATCTAAGAAACAAAACTCGGTTGCCCTATCAACAACCGAAGCTGAATACATTGCAGCAAGTGCATGCTGTGCACAAGTTGTATGGATGAAAAACACTTTAGAAGATTACAAAGTGAATCTTAAAGATATTCCCATTAAATGTGATAACACGAGTGCAATATGCTTAACTAAAAATCCTATACAACACTCAAGAACAAAACACATTGATATTAGACATCACTTTATACGAGATCATGTCACTAATCATGATGTAACCATAGAGTTTATTGATACCAAACATCAACTGGCTGATATCTTCACAAAACCCCTATGTGAAGAACAATTTGATTATATAAGAAGAGAATTAGGAATGTTGAATTGTCCGAATACTTTAACTAGTTAAAATTATTTTTCGGATGTTATTACTATTACATGCCTTGACAACGCTTGATCAAATAACATGTTGCAAATTATGTGACAAATATTTTTAACCAAATGCATGTACGAAGTTCATTTTTCGGTTTGTATGCTAAAAATGGGATGTTCCTGTACACTCTTATGAAAACTCTTTGAAAAATGACTTTCCTCCGTCAAGCAAAAACAATAAAGAGATATATGTGTCATGACTTCCTTTATATGCTTGATAATGCTATCATGCTTTTTGTTGATGACAAAGGGGGAGAAACATATGAATTGATAAACACTATGTCATAGCTGAACTGCCATAATCATGTCTATGTCATAGTTGCAAATACTTGAGTGATGCTATAAACAATGTTATGCCATCCTTGCATCACCAAGAGATATGTGAACATGCGCTATAGTTTGCATCGTGTCTTGATTTGATATTGTGAAGAAAATGCAAACTTGCTAGAAAATCTCAAATGTGTGCATCATGTAAAAAGTCCTTCGTAGCTTTATATGATTACATGATGAATAGTTACAAACACTATCATACAAACTTGATGATGTATGTCATGCCTTGACATCATTCTTGAAGAGATACATCATGATGGGCATCATGATGGGAGCATTGATAAGTTTAACTGATCTAACTTATCAATACGTCACTTGAATTCCTTGGTCTTGAATTCAAGGTTGACTTATCTCAACTATGGCATATAGATAGGGGGAGTTAAGGACAACTCCTTTATCAATTGATTGTCATCATCAAAAAGGGGGAGATTGTTGAATCTCGGATTTTGATGATGAAGTCAATTGTCATTTGTTATCTAATCTATGTGTTGAGATAAGTGTGCAGGATTAACTACGATGAGAGTAAGACAAGCAGCAGGTGTTGCGCCGGAGTCAAGATCATGATCACGTTGGGAGTTCGAGAGTTCGACGGAAGTTCGGACGGTCGTCGGAGGTTCAGCGAGAACAGATCCGAGAAGTCCAGAAGCTTGCCAAGCGAAGCTCGTCGGAACTCGCCAAGTGGATCGTCGCAAAGTCCAGGAGTATGCCGGATGTCCGCAGAAGGATCACCGAGGGTTTATCGGATGATCGACGGAAGTTGGCCGGAAACTCGCCGGAAGAAGCGATTGACGCATCGGAGCAAAGCTGCAGAAGTTGTCTTAGAGTTAATCGTAGTTAGCATGATGATTAAGCATGAAAATGGGAGGTGATCCCATTAGCTTAATCTTGGGGCAATTGGGCCCCTGAAAAGATTCAAATTGGGCTGAATGGAGCGAACCATTCGGACCCTGATTGCACCAGGAGGTGCAACCGCCCCAGCCAGGAGGTGCAACCGCCAGGGCTGTGAGGTTGGGCGGTGCAACCGCCCCAGCCAGGAGGTGCAACCGCCAGGGCTGCGAGGCTGGGAGGTGCAACCGCCCCAGCCAAGAGGTGCAACCGCCCAGAGCTCAGTCTTCGAGCTAGACTGGGCGGTGCAACCTCCTCTGTCAAGAGGTAGCACCGCCAGAGCTCAAGTTTCGAGCTCTGCCAGGCGATGCAACCACCGAGCTCAGTCTTCGAGCTCTGGCAGAGAGGTGCATCAGCCTGAGCTCAGTCTCGAGCTCTGCCAGGTGATGCAACCACCAAGCTCAGTCTTCGAGCTCTGGCAGAGAGGTGCATCAGCCTGAGCTCAGTTTCGAGCTCTGCCAGGTGATGCAACCACCGAGCTCAGATTTCGAGCTCTGCTAGGTGATGCAACCACCGAGCTCAGTCTTCGAGCTCTGCCAGGTGATGCAACCATCGAGCTCAGTCTTCGAGCTCTGGCAGAGAGGAGCAATCGCCTGAGCTCAGTCTTCGAGCTCTGCCAGGCGGTGCCACCTCTCCAGTCAAGAGGTGCAACCGCCTGATCCCAGAATTCTAGGATTTGATCGATTTGATCGTTTTGAGCTCGAATTTTGAATTGGGTTGGGGCCTATAAATACCCCACCCATTCAGCACTGAAAAGATACAGACCTACACCGAAATCTTGATCTTTTCTGTGATTCTAAGAGCTCAAAAGTGTTGTAAAGCCTTTAAGTCTCCTCCTTCTGTTCTTCAAGTTTTCAGTTGTAAAGTGTAATATCCCTCGCTTTTAAAAATTATTAATAAAGATTTATATGTAAATTGGAGGACCTATATGTAAATATAGAAATTACAAGGACTAAACTGCTAAGTTGCAAAAAAAGAAAAAAAAAGGGAAAACCGAAAATTCGGTATTATCCCACCGCCTCCCACGCACTCTGTTTCTTCCAGAAACAGAGAGAGCGGTGGGGCGTGAGGAGAAGAAGGAGAGTGGTAGAAGAAGAGAGGAAGAAGAGGGAGAAGAAGAAGAAGAAGAAGAAGAAGAGGGAAAAGAAGAGAGGAGGAAGAAGAGGGAGTAGAGAAGAAGAAGAAGGAGAAGAAGAAGAAGAAGAGGTGGCTGCAGCGAGGGCTGCAGCGAGGAGCTGTGGGGCGTGGGGAGAAGAAGAGAGGAAGAAGAGGGAGAAGAGAAGAAGAAGAAGAAGAAGAAGAAGAAGAAGAGAGGAGGATAGCTGCGGCAAGGCTGCAGCGAGGAGGTGTGTGGCTTTGGGGAGGAAAAGGGTAGAGGAGAAGAAGAGAAGGAGAAGAAGAGGGAAAAGAGAGGCAGCTGCAGCAGCCAGGGCTGCAGCACCTCTGTTTCCCGCAGGTGGAAACAGAGGAGAGGATGTGTGGGGCGTTGAGGATGAAAAGGGAAGAAGAAGAAGAAGAAGAAGAAGAAGAAGAAGAAGAAGAAGAAGAAGAAGAAGAAGAAGATAGCTGCGGCAAGGCTACAGCGAGGAGATGTGTGGCCTTGGGGAGGAAAAGGGAAGAGGGGAAGAGGAGAAGAAGAAGAAGAGGAAGAGAAAGAGGTGTGATACCTCTGTTTCCTGCAGAGGAAACAGAGGAGAGGGTGTGTGTGACGCCGGGGAAGAAGGGGCTGCAGCTGCGGCGATGGCAGCTGCAGCTGGAAGAGAAGAAGAAGAGGAAGATGAGCAGGGGAGGAGGGAGAGGTTGCGGCCGTGGCTGCGGCCGCGACTGCAGCAGTTGCAGCGGGGAGAGAAGAAGAAGAAAGGAAGGAGAAGGAAGAGGAGAAGGGAAAGAAGTAGCTGCGGCTGCGGTTGTGGCAGCTGCAGCTATGGCAGGGAAAGAGGAAGAGAAAAAGGAAAGGAAGAAGAGAGAAAGGGAAGGAGAGGAAGAAGAGAGGAAGAGGAGAAGGGGCTGCGGCTGCGGCGATGGCAGCTGCAGCTGTGGCAGGGAAAGAGAAAAAGGAAAGGAAGAAGAAGAGAAAGGGAAGGAGAGGAAGAAGAGAGGAAGAGGAGAAGGGGCTGCGGCTGCGGTGATGGCAGCTGCAGCTGTGGCTGGGAAAGAAGAGAAGGAAAGGAAGAAGAAGAGAAAGGGAAGGAGAGGAAGAAGAGAGGAAGAGGAGAAGGGGTGGCAGCTGCAGTTGGAAGAGAAGTAGGAGAGGAAATAGAGCAGGGGAGGAAGAAGAGGCTGCGAGTGTGGTGGCTGTGGCCGTGGCTGCGACTCCGGCTGCGGCTGCAACGTTGGCTGCGGTAGCTGCGGCAGCGGTGGTGGCTGCAGTAGCTGCTTTTGGGAAAGAGAAAGAGTAGGAACGAGAGAAGGGAAGAAGGGAAGAAGGAAATAGTGCAGTGGAAGGGGGCTGCGGTTGTGACCGCAGTTGCGGTCGTGGCTGCGATTGTGGCAGCGGCAACGGCGGCGACTGTGGCAGCTGCGTTTGGGAAAGAAAAAGAAGGAATGAGAGTAAGAGAGAGCAGGTGACTGTGCCTCGATGTTCGACACGTGATGTAGTTGCGAAGAAAGGAAGAAAACGGGAGCACAAAACGAAACAGAGAGAGGACACGGAGGAAAAGTAGAAGGATTTGGGCTGGCACCTTCCTTGGATCTTCGGATCGAAATCTTTGAAAGGCAAGTTTCCCGCTTGTTTCAATCCTTTATATTGCAAGTTCCCTGATCGTTTCTCCTATAATTGCTTTGATATTTCTTATTGCAAGTTTCCCACTTGTTTCGATCCTTTCTATTGCAAGTATCCTGATCTTCCTCACTGCCATTTTTATCTCTACATTTGCTTTGAATATGAGGAACTTTGAATTGTTCTAGCCTTGCATTTGTTATATCTCCTGTTTAAACGTAACGATTCGAATCTGTGCAACTTTTGAGATTCTGACCTTTTGATACCGAGCTGCCTATAAGTCTTTGTTGGAAACTCTGATTTGTTCAAAACTGATTTCATTGGAAACTAGACTCGTAGACCTTTCTTTGATATATGGATTGAAAGATTTGGAATCCAAACACCTGCCCAGTTATCTGTTGAATCTGACATTATGAATTCTGCCAACAGAGATTTTGTTCTACGACACTTGCTTACCAAATTATTTGTAACTCTCTCTGTTGGACAGTTCAATTCCTATGAAGCCTGTCTTATCTGAAAGTATTATCCAATGATTATTTCTGAGTAAATTGGAGCACGATTGATAGTTTGAATCATTTGTTCAATGTGCCTCTTGTATTCTGCCAGAAATCGAGCTTTGGTCGATTTCTCATATTCTGGTTTCATTCCTTTGGAAGTTGATATCCTTTAGCTTTCTTATTCAATTGAGCTTTATATTACTGCTTTGAGTTCTTGTATACTCTTGTCCTTAAAATTATTGCATTCTTGAAAACTGTTGTGTAACGTTTATGCTATATCGTATTGACTCATATAGGCACATGTATATCCTATTGTTCCGCATTTGCTTTCGATATGTGCCTATTCCAGTTTCATTCCTTTGGACATTGAATTCATCAAATCTTCTTATTGAATTGAGTTATTTGTGATTGCTTGGATTCCATATGTGCCCTTGCTTTCAATTCCCTTCAAATCTGAATATACTTGTGAAAGATTATTGCTTACTTCGGATTGACTCGTAAAGGCACATGTACGTTTGTTGTTCCGCGTGTGCTTCCGATATATGCTACTTATTGTTGAAACTGTCCTTTTGTACTCTGGTGTGTGGGATTGTCTGGACCTTTGCCAGAAATGGTAAAGGGTATGCGCTGATTTGCCCGCTATGTGGGGTCCCGCTATGTGGGATATTCTGGTATGCGCTTATTTGCCCGCTATGTGGGGTCCCGCTATGTGGGATATTGCTTAGAGCCTGCGATGCTCTGCCGGCCCCCTTTGACTTCACCTAGACGTGGGTGGATGGAGCTCCCAGACGTGGGAGACTTTTGTCAGGTGGTCATTCAGAAATGGATGAATCACATTCTGACTGAGATCCCACTACACCTTCTGTATGTTTGATATGATATCCAGAGCTTTGGTTATGTGTTTCTGTACATGCTTTGGATAAGATTGATATGTTTGCAACGTCAAAGACGACGTTTGAGCTTCTGTATGATATTTGTTTTCGATATGCTCTGAAATGCTTCATTCACTGATGATATGCTTCGAAATGTTCCATATGCCGTTGATATGCTCCGGAACATTTCATATGCCATTGATATGCTCCAATTACTCTGTGCTCCATTTGCTATGAACTGATATGTTCTGAAATATCCTATTTGCCATTGATATGTTCCAATTACTCTGTGCTCCATTTGCTATGAACTGATATGTTCTGAAATGTCCTATCTGCCATTGATATGTTCCAATTACTCTGTGCTCCATTTGCTATGAACTGATATGTTCTGAAATGTCCTATCTGCCATTGATATGTTCCAATTACTCTATGCCCCATTCGTTATGGATCAAATATGTTTTGAATGACATGATACGTATGATTTGGTATCTATTGAGATGGTATCCTTGAGAATTCTTGTATTCTGCCTTGCATTATGATACCTTACTCGTTTGAAACCGTTCCTTTTGTTCTGAATATGCTTTGTCACTTGTTGAGCCATTTTTTGGCTCACTCCGTTGTTATATAAATCTTTCAGGTCAGCTTGTCACTCTTCGAGATGTTTGATTTGGGCTGAGGCAGTGGATAGCTATTCAGAATAATGGGCAAGTCTGGTTGGTTATTACGATATTGTTGTATAAGTATGTCTTGTATGTAATGAAATGTTGTCGATGAACCGAAATGGATATACCGTGTCAAAGTGTTAGGAGATCTCTCTTATTTGGAATTTCAGAATGTTAAGTCTAATTTATGGTGATATGAACTTGTGGTGAATAGTTGGAGTTCTGATTGTATAATTTATTTAGCTTGTGGATTTATAAATGTTGTTCATGTTTGTCAAGTTGGCTTGGGTTGCCATAAATGTGAATTATCGAGTGATGTGATATATGATTATAAACTGCACAGGTTTTATGGATGTGAATATGAATAGAATGTTTTCAGTGTCCTCAAACGTTAGTTTGGATCCTGGATTGGTCTGCGGTGAAGATTTTAAAAATCATGGATATTTTGAGGGGCGTGACAGAGGTGGTATCAGAGCATTGTTTGAGGATTACTGAAATATTTGATATGTTGACGTTCAAAATATATTGAGGTCTAATGAAACTATAGTGATTGGTGGAAATTTTCTTTGATGTATTTTTGGAATCTGGGATGATGAGGACATTTGGTCCTCCTATTTCATTGTTTCTGATTAATTAAGGGGAATGAAAGGATTGATTGGGGATATTGAATCAGAGTGGCGCAGCGAAAGCATGGTGGACCTAATTTCATTGGTGGTAGAAAAATGAATGATGCAAACAGAGAAGATATTTGATGTACAAAATTGTTTTGATGATCAAAAGATTTCTTTTGCCACCTTATATTGGAAGTAGAGGCTGATTATTATTGGCAACAATGAAAAGAATTTTTGGAGATCAATGACAAGAATGATAAGGACAAGTTTACCAATAAGAATATGATTGGAAATGAATCAGAAAGTAATGACAAGAGGGTCAAGACATTTGGATTTGAAAAGGAAAGTCACCACCAAAGACTTAATCATGTGTGAATTACAAGTTAAATTATGAAACAAGTTTGTGTTTTCGGGTGATTGGAGTCTATTTTGCTTGTAGAAAGTTGGATCATAAAATAAAAGTTTGCCCTTTGAACAAGAAGAAAGAGTCACTGCCTCCTAAATCATCAGCCCATGTAAGAGTGTATGCTATCACTAATATGATTCTGAAACTTCTGAATTAGTGGTCAAAGGTATTATGCATGTTTATGAAAGAATGCAAATATTTGTTCGACCATGGGTCCAATCTACGATTTGATTCGTAATACTTTGCTTATCACTTGGGTATTCAACCTAGACCACTACATTATGTGCTATAAGTAAATACGATCATTGGAGATTCTTTGATAACGAAGTTGAATTTCGTCCTCTTGTCTGATTCTTATTGGAGAACTTGAACTTTTGCTGATTTAGTTCTCATAGAGATTTGGAGTTTTGATATTATACTTGGTATGGATTGGCTATCTTCCTAACATACCAGTATGGATTGGTATATAACAAATGATCACTTTTTGCATATTTGATCAGTCGATCTTTTATTTTGAGAGTATTGGACATTATTTATCTCCTTGCCTAATGTATCCCAGGATGACTTGTTTGGATTACCTCCAAATGTGATTTTGCTTTTGATTTGGTCCTTGGGACAATCCTAAAATCTAAGCCTCTCTACAGAAAGATATCATTTGAGTAAGTGGAATTAGAAAAGCAACTACAAGGATTATTAAATGAGGATTTTATTTGGCTTAATATTTCATCATGGGGTGCTCCGGTGTTAGTTAAAAGATGGATGGAACATTGAGGCTTTGTATTGATTATAGATAGTTGAATTAGGTGACCATCAAAAAACGAGTATTTTCTAAAGTAACTACTTGTTTGATTAATTACAGGGTACGCAAGTATTTTTAGAAATTGATTGAAGGTCGGGTTACCGTCTATTGAGGATCAAGGAGGAGAATATTTCGGTCACTCGTGGATAATTATGTAATTGTATTGTATTGATGAAACTATTTAAGAGTAGGAGGAGGAAATAAAGATATCATAATCCTCATCTTTTCATCGATTGAGCTATGATCAATTTAGAGGACTAAATTTTCTTTTAAGGGGGGGAGAGTGTAATATCCCTCGCTTTTAAAAATTATTAATAAAGATTTATATGTAAATTGGAGGACCTATATGTAAATATAGAAATTACAAGGACTAAACTGCTAAGTTGCAAAAAAAGAAAAAAAAAGGGAAAACCGAAAATTCGGTATTATCCCACCGCCTCCCACGCACTCTGTTTCTTCCAGAAACAGAGAGAGCGGTGGGGCGTGAGGAGAAGAAGGAGAGTGGTAGAAGAAGAGAGGAAGAAGAGGGAGAAGAAGAAGAAGAAGAAGAAGAAGAGGGAAAAGAAGAGAGGAGGAAGAAGAGGGAGTAGAGAAGAAGAAGAAGGAGAAGAAGAAGAAGAAGAGGTGGCTGCAGCGAGGGCTGCAGCGAGGAGCTGTGGGGCGTGGGGAGAAGAAGAGAGGAAGAAGAGGGAGAAGAGAAGAAGAAGAAGAAGAAGAAGAAGAAGAAGAGAGGAGGATAGCTGCGGCAAGGCTGCAGCGAGGAGGTGTGTGGCTTTGGGGAGGAAAAGGGTAGAGGAGAAGAAGAGAAGGAGAAGAAGAGGGAAAAGAGAGGCAGCTGCAGCAGCCAGGGCTGCAGCACCTCTGTTTCCCGCAGGTGGAAACAGAGGAGAGGATGTGTGGGGCGTTGAGGATGAAAAGGGAAGAAGAAGAAGAAGAAGAAGAAGAAGAAGAAGAAGAAGAAGAAGAAGAAGAAGAAGAAGAAGAAGAAGAAGAAGAAGAAGAAGAAGAAGAAGATAGCTGCGGCAAGGCTGCAGCGAGGAGATGTGTGGCCTTGGGGAGGAAAAGGGAAGAGGGGAAGAGGAGAAGAAGAAGAAGAGGAAGAGAAAGAGGTGTGATACCTCTGTTTCCTGCAGAGGAAACAGAGGAGAGGGTGTGTGTGACGCCGGGGAAGAAGGGGCTGCAGCTGCGGCGATGGCAGCTGCAGCTGGAAGAGAAGAAGAAGAGGAAGATGAGCAGGGGAGGAGGGAGAGGTTGCGGCCGTGGCTGCGGCCGCGACTGCAGCAGTTGCAGCGGGGAGAGAAGAAGAAGAAAGGAAGGAGAAGGAAGAGGAGAAGGGAAAGAAGTAGCTGCGGCTGCGGTTGTGGCAGCTGCAGCTATGGCAGGGAAAGAGGAAGAGAAAAAGGAAAGGAAGAAGAGAGAAAGGGAAGGAGAGGAAGAAGAGAGGAAGAGGAGAAGGGGCTGCGGCTGCGGCGATGGCAGCTGCAGCTGTGGCAGGGAAAGAGAAAAAGGAAAGGAAGAAGAAGAGAAAGGGAAGGAGAGGAAGAAGAGAGGAAGAGGAGAAGGGGCTGCGGCTGCTGTGATGGCAGCTGCAGCTGTGGCTGGGAAAGAAGAGAAGGAAAGGAAGAAGAAGAGAAAGGGAAGGAGAGGAAGAAGAGAGGAAGAGGAGAAGGGGTGGCAGCTGCAGTTGGAAGAGAAGTAGGAGAGGAAATAGAGCAGGGGAGGAAGAAGAGGCTGCGAGTGTGGTGGCTGTGGCCGTGGCTGCGACTCCGGCTGCGGCTGCAACGTTGGCTGCGGTAGCTGCGGCAGCGGTGGTGGCTGCAGTAGCTGCTTTTGGGAAAGAGAAAGAGTAGGAACGAGAGAAGGGAAGAAGGGAAGAAGGAAATAGTGCAGTGGAAGGGGGCTGCGGTTGTGACCGCAGTTGCGGTCGTGGCTGCGATTGTGGCAGCGGCAACGGCGACGACTGTGGCAGCTGCGTTTGGGAAAGAAAAAGAAGGAATGAGAGTAAGAGAGAGCAGGTGACTGTGCCTCGATGTTCGACACGTGATGTAGTTGCGAAGAAAGGAAGAAAACGGGAGCACAAAACGAAACAGAGAGAGGACACGGAGGAAAAGTAGAAGGATTTGGGCTGGCACCTTCCTTGGATCTTCGGATCGAAATCTTTGAAAGGCAAGTTTCCCGCTTGTTTCAATCCTTTATATTGCAAGTTCCCTGATCGTTTCTCCTATAATTGCTTTGATATTTCTTATTGCAAGTTTCCCACTTGTTTCGATCCTTTCTATTGCAAGTATCCTGATCTTCCTCACTGCCATTTTTATCTCTACATTTGCTTTGAATATGAGGAACTTTGAATTGTTCTAGCCTTGCATTTGTTATATCTCCTGTTTAAACGTAACGATTCGAATCTGTGCAACTTTTGAGATTCTGACCTTTTGATACCGAGCTGCCTATAAGTCTTTGTTGGAAACTCTGATTTGTTCAAAACTGATTTCATTGGAAACTAGACTCGTAGACCTTTCTTTGATATATGGATTGAAAGATTTGGAATCCAAACACCTGCCCAGTTATCTGTTGAATCTGACATTATGAATTCTGCCAACAGAGATTTTGTTCTACGACACTTGCTTACCAAATTATTTGTAACTCTCTCTGTTGGACAGTTCAATTCCTATGAAGCCTGTCTTATCTGAAAGTATTATCCAATGATTATTTCTGAGTAAATTGGAGCACGATTGATAGTTTGAATCATTTGTTCAATGTGCCTCTTGTATTCTGCCAGAAATCGAGCTTTGGTCGATTTCTCATATTCTGGTTTCATTCCTTTGGAAGTTGATATCCTTTAGCTTTCTTATTCAATTGAGCTTTATATTACTGCTTTGAGTTCTTGTATACTCTTGTCCTTAAAATTATTGCATTCTTGAAAACTGTTGTGTAACGTTTATGCTATATCGTATTGACTCATATAGGCACATGTATATCCTATTGTTCCGCATTTGCTTTCGATATGTGCCTATTCCAGTTTCATTCCTTTGGACATTGAATTCATCAAATCTTCTTATTGAATTGAGTTATTTGTGATTGCTTGGATTCCATATGTGCCCTTGCTTTCAATTCCCTTCAAATCTGAATATACTTGTGAAAGATTATTGCTTACTTCGGATTGACTCGTAAAGGCACATGTACGTTTGTTGTTCCGCGTGTGCTTCCGATATATGCTACTTATTGTTGAAACTGTCCTTTTGTACTCTGGTGTGTGGGATTGTCTGGACCTTTGCCAGAAATGGTAAAGGGTATGCGCTGATTTGCCCGCTATGTGGGGTCCCGCTATGTGGGATATTCTGGTATGCGCTTATTTGCCCGCTATGTGGGGTCCCGCTATGTGGGATATTGCTTAGAGCCTGCGATGCTCTGCCGGCCCCCTTTGACTTCACTTAGACGTGGGTGGATGGAGCTCCCAGACGTGGGAGACTTTTGTCAGGTGGTCATTCAGAAATGGATGAATCACATTCTGACTGAGATCCCACTACACCTTCTGTATGTTTGATATGATATCCAGAGCTTTGGTTATGTGTTTCTGTACATGCTTTGGATAAGATTGATATGTTTGCAACGTCAAAGACGACGTTTGAGCTTCTGTACGATATTTGTTTTCGATATGCTCTGAAATGCTTCATTCACTGATGATATGCTTCGAAATGTTCCATATGCCGTTGATATGCTCCGGAACATTTCATATGCCATTGATATGCTCCAATTACTCTGTGCTCCATTTGCTATGAACTGATATGTTCTGAAATATCCTATTTGCCATTGATATGTTCCAATTACTCTGTGCTCCATTTGCTATGAACTGATATGTTCTGAAATGTCCTATCTGCCATTGATATGTTCCAATTACTCTGTGCTCCATTTGCTATGAACTGATATGTTCTGAAATGTCCTATCTGCCATTGATATGTTCCAATTACTCTATGCCCCATTCGTTATGGATCAAATATGTTTTGAATGACATGATACGTATGATTTGGTATCTATTGAGATGGTATCCTTGAGAATTCTTGTATTCTGCCTTGCATTATGATACCTTACTCGTTTGAAACCGTTCCTTTTGTTCTGAATATGCTTTGTCACTTGCTGAGCCGTTTTTTGGCTCACTCCGTTGTTATATAAATCTTTCAGGTCAGCTTGTCACTCTTCGAGATGTTTGATTTGGGCTGAGGCAGTGGATAGCTATTCAGAATAATGGGCAAGTCTGGTTGGTTATTACGATATTGTTGTATAAGTATGTCTTGTATGTAATGAAATGTTGTCGATGAACCGAAATGGATATACCGTGTCAAAGTGTTAGGAGATCTCTCTTATTTGGAATTTCAGAATGTTAAGTCTAATTTATGGTGATATGAACTTGTGGTGAATAGTTGGAGTTCTGATTGTATAATTTATTTAGCTTGTGGATTTATAAATGTTGTTCATGTTTGTCAAGTTGGCTTGGGTTGCCATAAATGTGAATTATCGAGTGATGTGATATATGATTATAAACTGCACAGGTTTTATGGATGTGAATATGAATAGAATGTTTTCAGTGTCCTCAAACGTTAGTTTGGATCCTGGATTGGTCTGCGGTGAAGATTTTAAAAATCATGGATATTTTGAGGGGCGTGACATAAAGTGAGGAGAGAAAGGTCTATAAAGGTTGTCTCCTGAGCCTGTCAAAAGGAGAGAAATTGTAAAAGGGCAGTTTGGCCTTCGCCTATTGAAGGAAGGCCCCTAGTTGACGTCGGCAACCTCGTCGGTGGAGGAAGCCAAAAGTGGAGTAGGTCAAGGCTGACCGAACCACTCTAAATCTCTGGTTTGCGTTTATTTTCGAGCACTTTATCATTACTGCAAACCTCCTTCATTACTACTGCTCTCTGCGCTTTCACGAACAAGTTCTAAGTGCTGTTCTTCCGAATCTGCATTCAGACGTAAATTCGTATTTTCATACATTACAGTTTACGTTTACGTTTGATTCTGCAGAACTGTCTTCCGTGCTTTTACGAACGAGCTTCTTTGCAGTTTACACTTACATTTTGATCCTATTGATAACTGCAAATTGTCCTCTACAATTTTACGAACGAGTTTCAACATTTAGACGTAAAACTGCATTCAGACGTAAATCGGCTTTCCTCGCTCAATCATCAGATCTCAGTTCACGTTTACGTCTTGATTTCAACTGCATACTGCCTTCTGCGAGTATACAAACAAGTTTCAAAGTTTAGACGTAAATCTGCGTCTAGACGTAAAACTGCGTTTAGACGTAAATCTACGTTTAGACGTAAATCTGAGTTTAAGACGTAAATCTGAGTTTAGACGTAAATCTGCGTTTAGACGTAAAACTGCGTTTAGACGTAAATTTGCGTTTAGACGTAAATCTGCGTTTAGACGTAAAACTGTGTTTAGACGTAAATCTGAGTTTAGACGTAAACTGCGCTTAGACGCAAAACTGCGCTTAGACGCAATCTGCGCTTAGTCGCAAACTGCACTTAGATACAAACTGAGAATTTGCTTTTGCATCATAATAGTTTTTGAACGAACGCAGTTTTTGGTTTTTAATCGCTGTGAGATTTCCGCTGCACTAATTCACCCCCCCCCCTCTTAGTGCTCTCGATCCTAACAATGTTGACGATGAATCTAAACTTGTGGATTTTGTATAAGTTTAAAGGACCTCTCATGTCTAGGATTCTGGAATGTTAAGTTTAATTCATGTAATGATTTGAACTTATAGTAAATGTTGGTTTTGTGACTGTATAGACTCCCATGCCTGTGAATTTATGTTGTGGTTATTATATTGGTGAGTTGGGTTCAGATTTTATGAATCATCAAACGATGTGTTGTATGTTTATGAACTGCACAGGGTTTATAAATTTGTAGATTATAGAGGTGAAATTTTGATATGAATGTTTTCTTAGTGACCTCAAATGTGTGTTTGGATCCTGGATGGATTTGTGTTAAAATTTTTTTAATATTATCGATATTTTGAGGGACGTGATAGCACCTGCGGCCGCTTCTCCCGTGGGGTGAGGCGCCGCTGGGCAGTGGCGCTTGCCGTTGCTGCTCCCGCGGGTGAAAACCCCATAAGGGCGGTCGCCCGGCGGGGTAGCACCGCCTGCGGGCGTTGCCCCGCGGAGGCGGGGGCGCTCGTAGGGGCGCCAACCTGCAAGGGCAGCACTGCCTGCGTGCATTGCCCCGCCGACAAAATTGCCCGCGGGGGCGCCCACCCGCAGCGATAGCGCCGCCAAAGGGTGTGCCGCCGACAGGCGAGGGCAGTGCCCTCGCACCGTCGCACAGGCCGCCGCCAAAAGGGTGGCGATGGTGGCATTTTGGATAAAAAGACAATTTTACCCCTATAAATTTTAGAAATTCAAATTATGTCCTTTTATTCAAATTACAAAAATACCCATGTGAATTCACAAATTCCCTATATATCCTTGATTTCATAAAATACTAATTAATTAAAATGTTTAGTTGATTATTATTTTATCATTATCTAGTAGTCCTACATGATGATGATTATTTATACATGTGATGTATGATGTGTGGACGGATGATCATGGACCGTGTGATGTGTGTACTTGTGATTATTATTATTGAGGTCTGCGAACCCTCATTATATTTCTCGTTTATTGTCGGGCCTGCGTGCCTATGATTAAGTTGTAATCACATGAGGAGGCGCAGCGGGAGCGTTGATGCGATAGAGGGATCCACGAGACTGACGATCGTGATGCATGAAGATGCATCAAGATGTCGACGGAACTGACTAGGATGAGATGGACGATCACAAGGCATGAAGATGCACCGTTGCACACATAGATATTGATGTGAGTGATTAGGCCTATTGGCTCGAGCCTAATCACATTAGGTTGTGGTCCATGATCATCTAGTGTGATTGCTTATACACATACTAGATATGTATATATATTTGTGTGCGATGTAGATATATATTAAATATGTATATGTGTGACATCTCATATTACGAGACCAAATCTTAGAAACATCTCTCTCGATAATATTAAGTCGGTAAACGTGAGGCAATTATATTGACCCACGTGGCCTTTCATCATTATAAGTAGGAATCGATTCCCGGTGTAGGTGGAGTTGGTCGAGTCCCTCGAGACTCACCTATATCGTGATTCGCTATCTTACTTATGACATAGAGATGTCACCGGTGACCTGAGGGCATAGTATGATTGGTCGAGTCCCTCGAGGGTATATCATCAAATTAGACTCATCTTGTAATGAAGGTGTTGACTTAACCGAGCATCATGGTTGGTCGAGTCCCTCGAGATCATGATGATTCGGAGGTCGAATAGGACGGGAATCATAAGGAGTTATGATCGGCAAGAGTTGCCTACCTTTTAGGCTTAGTGTGATTGGTCGAGTCCCTCGAGGTTACACTAAGACGCTGATTGGATCATGATCCCCACTAGAAGTCTGCCGGAGACTTCCATTTCATGTGTTGAGGGTGTCGCATGACTCGTTAGTAAAATAGTGGGAGCATATTAAGATAGCAGTCCATATCTTGATAGTTTATTTCTTGCAAAATCTACATGTTATTAATTTCTGCTGCATATTTATTTTTAGAAAATGTCGCTTTCAAATCCCTTACGTGACATACTTGATGTCAACTGCCTCACTGGTCCAAATTATATGGATTGGCTCCGTAACTTGAGAATTATTCTCACGACGAAGAAAAACATGTACGTCCTTGATATAATGATGCCTACGCCCGAAGAAGGGGCAAGCGAGGATGAGATCACTCGCTACGTGAAGTACATTGATGACTCCACTCTTGCTCAATGCTATATGTTGGGCTCTATGACTCCTGAGTTACAGAGACAACATGAAAAGATGGATGCCAGATCCATTCTCCTATATGTCCATAAATTGTTTGAGGAACAGGGAAGGACTCTGCGATATGAGATATCCAAGAGCCTCTTCCACGCTAGGATGACTGAGGGGACCCTAGTTCAGAACCATGTCCTAAAGATGATTGAGTGGATAGAGAAACTCATAGGTCTAGGAATGGTCCTAGAGGATAACTTGTGTGTGGACTTTGTGCTTCAGTCCCTACCAGATTCCTTTTCACAGTTCATAATGAATTTTAATATGAATAAGCTTGAGGTGACTCTCCCAGAGCTCCTCAATATGTTGAGGGAGGCAGAGAGTACTATTAAGAAAGAGAAGCCAGTTCTCTACACTAGTGAGACTAGAAAGAAAAGGAAAGCAGAAAGGTCCCTTAAGAAGGGAATGGGCAAGGGCAGACCAGGTAAAGCAAAGGTTGCTAAGAAAGACCAAGCAAAGGATAAAGGCCAGTGCTTCCACTATGGTAAAGATGTGCACTAGAAGAGGAACTGCAAAGAGTATCTTGCAGAAAGGGCGAAATAGAAGCTTGGAGAAGCTTCAGGTACATTCATGATCAATCTCCAATTGCCAGATTTTTGTGATAGTGCATTGGTATTGGATACCAGTATTGCTTATCACATCTATAATTTATTATAAATTCTAGCAAAGCCGAGGGGAGATTGGCGAGAGGAATATTGCATAAAGGTTTGTTTATGCTAGATACTACTCCACATATCATGAATGTAAGTGTCTAAGAGGAAATGAGATGAGGTAAACAGTGCATACCTATGACATTGTAGGCTAGGTCACATCCATGAGGGAATGATTCAAAAGTTGCTAAATGATGGATATCTAGATCCACTCGATTATATGTCATATGCAACTTGCAAGCCTTCCCTTCGTGGAAAAACTGACCAACTCTCCATTTAGAAGAACTGGAGAGGGAACCACTGAGCTGTTGGAACTCATACATAGGATGTATGTGGACCCATGTTAACTCATGCCATTGGTGGTTACTCCTACTTCATTACCTTTATTGATGATTTCTCAAGGTATGGATATGTGTACTAAATAAAGTACAAGTCCGAGGCTTTTAAGAAATTCAGAGAGTATAAGAATGAGGTGGAGAACCAGATTGGAAAGAGTATCAAAACTCTTCGATTAGATCGAGAAGGTGAGTACTTAAGTACATTGTTTACCCAATTCCTCAAGGACCATGGGATATTATCCCAATGGACATCTCCTTATACACCTCTGCTCAATGGTGTCTTTGGAAGGAGGAATCACACGCTATTAGATATGGTACGGTCCATGATGAGTTTCGCTGACCTACCCATCTTATTCTAGGGATATGCCATAGAGACCACAGCTTACCTTCTGAACAGATTTCCAACTAAGTCGGTAGTGTCTACACTGCTAGTCATAGGTGCCCAGCAAGCCAATCACGTGAGTGATGGCACGTGTGACTTGATGCAGAATCTTTTTGCTTATTATATTTTGGCGTATATCACTTTATAACTATTGCATAAATGTATATATATATTGTGATGTCCTTGGATTTGTGCAATGGGAATCGGATCGTGATGAGATCACGATAATGAGATCGATTCACCTTTAAACACATATCCTAAATAATCCCGGTCATAGGTTACTCGAGAGGGACATCGTGATAACCGGATAGACTGGCGTGCTGTATACCCGTCCATATGATGGATGTAGCTGGTCTCATAGCTGCTCGTGTAGGGACACTAGGGATACAGTACAGGTGCTCATTGGAGAATGAGTTCACTGATTGATCCGCTTACGGAATGCTGGATGGTTGATGATGCATTATTGTCAGACAGCGATTCCGTAGTCCTAGTGGTGTATCTGGTCCTTAGACTTGAGACACCAAGGATGTCCTGTATGAGTGCTCCACTCTTTGATACTAGACTTATAGGTTTGGCTGTCCCCAGATCTAGTATAGCTGGTCATTGGGAGTGGTAGTCGACCTTACGAGGGCTATTGAGTGTCGATAGAGGATCATCCACTCTCGGCGTCATGAGAGGAATATCCCATGTGTTCTTGCTCAGACAAATCCCTGGTCAGGGTCATTCGGGTTGAGAGAGAAAGTGTTCTCGGGAGAATCCAATTAGAGCGAGACTCGAGTAGAAACCGTATGGGTCTGACAACACCATGCTCGATATACGGTCTCTGGGATATTAGATGGATGAGGGACTATAGGTACATGGTAACTGAGGACAGACATGTCCAATGGATTGGATTCCCCTGTATCGTCTGGGGACTACGGTGTAGTGGCCTAGTACGTCCGTAGTCGATGAGTCGAGTGAATTATTACAGAGATAATAATTCACTGAGTTAGAAGGAGTTCTGACAGGTATGACTCACGGCCAGCTCGATATTGGGCCTAGAGGGTCACACACATATGGTAGGCATTGCGATGAGTAGAGGTTCGGATATGAGATATCCGACGGAGCCCTTGTCTTATTGGATACAGATCCAATACCCACTAGGGAAGGACCCATTAGGGTTTGACACGGGATCTCTATAAATAGGAGGGATTCACAACCTCATAGGCTAGAGACTTTGCTTGCCCTTCCTATTCTCCTCTCCCTCTCCACCTCCGAGTAGGCCTGGAGTTTTGAGGAGCATCGTCGCAACCCTACTGTGTGGATCACCGCTAGAGAGGAGGACGCTTGACCTCCTTCACCCTCTCCTAAGGATCTGCAAGGAAACAGGGATATACGATCTCTCTAGGTAACACAATCTCTATACGTAGTTTTGTGTTTTGCGGATTTTTTGTGCACCAATCTTCGCACGACGACGAACATCTTTTTGGGAAGAGGGGATTTTTGTTTTCTTGTTCTTCCGCTGCGCATATGATGTCGCCCCCCATGATTTCCCAACATACACCATATGAGATATGGAAAGGGAAGAAGCCTGATCTTATGGTTGTTAAGATTTGGGGTTGCCCTGCCCACGTTAAAAGACACAACCCCGATAAGTTAGAATCAAGGACAGAGAGCGATGCAAATTTGTGGGATACCCCAAGGAAACTTGTGGGTATTATTTCTATCATCTCGAGGACCAAAAGGTCTTTGTAGCTAAGAGAGCAGAGTTCCTTGAGAAGAAATACATTCTTGGCGGAGATAGTGGGAGAATGATAGAGTTGAGCGAGGTTGGAGAACCAAGCTTAAGCACCACTCTACTGCCCGAGTTTGTTCACGTACCTAATACACAAGTTTCAACTTTACGTAGGTCTGATAGAGTATCCCATCCTCCTGAGAGATATGTGGGACATATTAGAGGAGAGGATATTGAGGATATTGAGGATATTGATCCTTAGACCTACGAGGAGGCTATTATGAGTATAGACTCTAGGAAGTGGCAAGAAGCCATGAATTCTGAGATGGATTCTATGTACTCCAATAAGGTTTGGAACATAGTTGATGCGCCCGAAGGTATTGTACCCATCGGTTGCAAGTGGATCTTTAAGAAAAAGATCGGAGTAGTTAGAAAGGTAGAGACCTATAAAGCAAGGCTAGTGGCTAAGGGGTATCGTCGAAGGCAAGGTATTGTGTTAGGACTCTAGCTAGGAGAGTCCTAATTGAGAGGGACATTCTGTTAGGACTATAGCTAGGAGAGTCCTAATTGAGAGGGACATTCTGTTAGGACTCTAGCAAGGAGAGTCCTAATTGAGAGGGACATTCTGGTAGGAGGTTTTTTCTTAGAGAAGAATTAGGAGTTGTAAGGGAATAGGAGTCTTGAGTAGGAGCCCTATTAGGAGTTAGGGTTTAGAAGCCCTATAAATAGCCATGTATTCCTTCTCTTTCACAAGCAATAGATGAATCTTTTCTGCAGCCTTTGAGCAGCAACATGGAGGGAGGAACACCTATAGAGTTCCAAGGAGGCCGATCTGCTAGTCATAGGTGCCTAGCAAGCCAATCACGTGAGTGATGGCACGTGTGAATTGATACATAATCTTTTTGCTTATTATATTTTGGCGTATATCACTTTATAACTATTGCATAAATGCATACATATATTGTGATGTCCTTGGATTTGTGCAATGGGAATCGGATCGTGATGAGATCACGATAATGAGATCGATTCACCTTTAAACACATATCCTAAATGATCCCGGTCATAGGTTACTCGAGAGGGACATCGTGATAACCAGATAGACTTGTGTGCTGTATACCCGTCCATATGATGGATGCAGCCGGTCTCATAGCTGCTCGTGTAGGGACACTAGGGATACAGTACAGGTGCTCATTGGAGAATGAGTTCACTGATTGATCCGCTTACGGAATGTTGGATGGTTGATGATGCCTTGTTGTCAGACAGCGATTCCGTAGTCCTAGTGGTGTATCTGGTCCTTAGACTTGAGACACCAAGGATGTCCTGTACGAGTGCTCCACTCTTTGATACCAGACTTATAGGTTTGGCTGTCCCAGATCTAGTACAGCTGGTCATTGGGAGTGGTAGTCAACCTAACGAGGGCTGAGGACAGACAGGTCCAATGGATTGGATTCCCCTATATCGTTTGGGGACTACGACGTAGTGGCCTAGTACGTCCGTAGTCGATAAGTCGAGTGAATTATTACAGAGATAATAATTCACTGAGTTAAAAGGAGTTCTAACAGGTATGACTCACGGCCAGCTCGATATTGGGCCTAGAGGGTCACACACATATGGTAGGCATTCCGATAAGTAGAGGTTCGGATATGAGATATCCGACGGAGCCCTTGTCTTGTTGGATGCAGATCCAATACCCACTAGGAAAGGACCCATTAGGGTTTGACACGAGATCTCTATAAATAGGAGGGATTCACAGCCTCATAGGCTAGAGTCTTTGTTTGCCTTTCCTATTCTCCTCTCCCTCTCCACCTCAGAGTAGGCCTGGAGTTTTGAGGAGCGTCGTCGCAACCCTGCTGTGTGGATCACCGCTAGAGAGGAGGACGCTTGACCTCGTTCACCCTCTCCTAAGGATCTGCAAGGAAACAGGGATATACGATCACCCTAGGTAACACAACCTACTTTATACGCAGTTTTAAGTTTCGCTGATTTTGCGCACCAATCTTCGTACGACGACGGACATCTTTTTGGGAATCGGGGATTTTGTTTTCTTGTTCTTCCGCTGCGCATGTGATGTCGCCCCCATGAGTTCCCAACAGTGGTATCAGAGCCAGATTGTTCATGCGAATGATTGGTTTTGAACTGCGTGTGTTGTGTTTAGGAAGAATATTGACGTCAAAATCGTTGACGCAAAAGCGAGGAAGGGCAGCAACAGTTGCTGCCCTCGATTTGCAAGCCTGCAGCCACCTGCAGCGACCTACAGTGGTAGTCGCAACCGCAGCCAAGCAGCACAGAGCCGGCGCATGCCCAAGCGCTGTGTCTGCAGCAGCCTGCCGACGGTCTACTTGCAGCAGGCTTGCTACTGGCGGGGCTAGCAGCCCACGGGCAGAGGCGCCGCAGGGCAGCGGCGCTTGCCGCCGCTGCTCCCGCGGGCGAAACCCCCCCAAAGGGGCGGTCGCCCGGCGGTACAGCACCGTCTGCGGAGGCAGCGGCGCGCGAAGGGGGCACCCACCCGCAGCGGTATCGCCGCCAGCGGGCGTGCCGCCTACAGGCAAGGGCAGTGCCCTCGCCCCGCCGCACAGGCCGCCGTCGGCAGGGTGGCGGCGACGGCAGCAGCGAAAAGGGGAAAGGGTATTCGGGTTTTCTGGGCAAAAGACAGTTTTGCCCCTTGGAATTTGAGAAATTCCAGTTTCTGTCTTTTATCCAAATTACGAAAATACCCTTAGGAATTGAGAAATTTCCTACATGTCCCTGATTTTAGAAAAATATTAATTAAATAAAAGGTTTAGTTGATTATTATTTTTATTATTATCTAGTAGTCCTACATGATGATGATTATTTATACATGTGATGTATGATGTGTGGACGGATGATCATGGACCGTGTGATGTGTGTACTTGTGATTATTATTATTGAGGTCTGCGAACCCTCATTATATTTCTCGTTTATTGTCGGGCCTGCGTGCCTATGATTAAGTTGTAATCACATGAGGAGGCGCAGCGGGAGCGTTGATGCGATAGAGGGATCCACGAGACTGACGATCGTGATGCATGAAGATGCATCAAGATGTCGACGGAACCGACGAGGACGAGATGGACGATGATAGGGCATGGAGATGCACCGTTGCACACATAGATCTTGATGTGAGTGATTAGGCCTACTGGCTCGGGCCTAATCATATTAGGTTGTGGTCCATGATCATATGATGTGATTGCTTATACACATACTAGATATGTATATATATTTGCATGCGATGTAGATATATATTAAATATGTATATGTGTGACATGTCATATTAGGAGACCAAATTATAGAAACATCTCTCGATAATATTAAGTCGATAAACGTGAGGCAATTAGATTGACCCACGTGGCCTTCCATCGTTATGAGTAGGAACCGATTCCCGGTGTAGTTTGAGTTGGTCGAGTCCCTCGAGACTCACCTATATCGCGATTCGCTATCTTGCTTACGACATAGAGATGTCACCGGTGACCTAAGGGCATGGTATGCTTGGTCGAGTCCCTCGAGGGTATATCATCAAATCAGACTCATCTTGTAACGAAGGTGTTGACTTAACCGAGCATCATGGTTGGTCGAGTCCCTCGAGGCCATGGTGATTCGGAGGTCGAACAGGACAGGAATCACAAGGAGTTGTGATCAGCAAGAGTTGCCTACCTTTTAGGCTTACTGTGATTGGTCGAGTCCCTCGAGGTTACACTAAGACGCTGATTGGATCCTGATCCCCACTAGAAGTCTGCCGGATATTTCCGTTTCACGAGCTGAGGGTGTCGCGTGACTCGTTAGTAAAATATTGGGAGCATATTAAGATAGAAGTCCATATCTTGATAGTTTATTTCTTGTAAAATCTGCATGTTATTCATTTCTGCTACATCTTTATTTTCAGAAAATGTCGCTTTCAAATCCCTTACGTGGCATACTTGATGTCAACCGCCTCACTGGTCCAAATTATACGGATTGGCTCCGTAACTTGAGAATTATTCTCACAGCGGAGAAAATCGTGTACGTCCTTGATACAGTGATGCCTACGCCCGAAGAAGGGGCAAGCGAGGATAAGATCACTCGCTACGTGAAGTACATTAATGACTCCACTCTTGCTCAGTGCTATATGTTGGGCTCTATGACTCCTGAGTTACAGAGACAACATGAAAAGATAGATGCCAGATCCATTCTACTACATGTCCGCAAATTGTTTGAGGAACAGGGAAGGACTCAACGATTTGAGATATCCAAGAGCCTTTTCCGTGCTAGGATGACTGAGGGGACACAGGTTCAGAACCATGTCATAAGGATGATTGAGTGGATAGAGAAACTCACAGGTCTAGGAATGGTCCTAGAGGATAACTTGTGTGTAGACATTGTGCTTCAGTCCCTACCAGATTCCTTTTCACAGTTCATAATGAATTTTAATATGAACAAGCTTGAGGTGACTCTCCCAGAGCTCCTCAATATGTTGAGGGAGGTAGAGAGTACTATTAAGAAAGAGAAGCCAGTTCTCTACACTGGTGAGACCAGAAAGAAAAGGAAAGCAGAAAGGTCCCTAAAGAAGGGAAAGGGCAAGGGCAAACAAGGTAAAGCAAAGGTTGCTAAGAAAGACCCAGCAAAGGACAATGGCCAGTGCTTCCACTGTGGTAAAGATGGGCATTGGAAGAGAAACTGCAAAGAGTACCTTGCAGAAAGGGCGAAACAAAAGCTTGATGAAGCTTCAGGTACATTCATGATCAGTCTCCATTTGTCAGACTTTTATGATAACACATGGGTATTGGATACCGGTAGTGCTTATCATATATGCAATTCGTTGCAGGTTCTGGCACGGCCTAGGAGACTAAAGAGAGGCGAGATGGACCTCAAGATGGGTAATGGAGCAAAAGTTGCTATATTAGCTGTTGGCGAGGTCGCTCTACATCTGCCTAGTGGAGCTTTTATTGCATTAGATGCATGTTATTTTGTTCCTTCTATTATCAAAAACATTATCTCCATTTCATGTTTAATAGTTAGTGGATATAAATTTGTTTTTGAGAACAATGGTTGTTCGATATTATTAGATGATAAGATCATCATGAAAGGAACATTGCATAATGGTTTATTTATGTTAGACACCGCTCCACATATCATGAATGTAATGTGTCCAAAAGGAAACGAGATGAGTTGAATAGTGCATACCCGTGGCATTGTAGGCTAGGTCACATCCATGAAAGAAGGATTCAAAAGTTGCTAAATGATGGATATCTAGATCCATTCGACTATATGTCTTATGCAACTTGTGAGCCATGCATTCGTGGAAAATTGACCAACTCTCCATTTAGTGGAACTGGAGAGAGAGCCACTGAGTTGTTGGAACTCATACATAGTGATGTATGTTGACCTATGTCAACTCATGTCATTGGAGGTTACTCCTACTTCATTACATTTACTAATGATTTCTCAAGGTATGGATATGTGTACTTAATGAAGTACAAGTCCAAGGCCTTTGAGAAATTAGGAGAGTATAAGAATGAGGTGGAGAACCAGACTGGAAAGAGTATCAAAAACTCTTCGATCAGATCGAGGAGGTGAGTACTTAAATACAGAGTTTACTCAGTTCCTCAATGACCATGGGATATTATCCCAATGGACACCTCCTTATACACCTCAGCTCAATGGTGTCTCTGAAAGGAGAAATTATACATTATTAGATATGGTACGGTCCATGATGAGTTTCGCTGACCTACCCATCTCATTCTGGGGATATGCCCTAGAAACCGTAGCTTACCTTCTGAACAGAGTTCCAACTAAGTCGGTAGTGTCTACACCATATGAGATATGGAAAGGGAAGAAGCCCGATCTTAAGGTTGTTAAGATTTGGGGCTGCCCTGCCCATGTTAGAAGACACAACCCCGATAAGTTATAATCAAGGACAGAGCGATGCAAATTTGTGGGATACCCCAAGGAAACTTGTGGGTATTATTTCTATCATATCGAGGACCAAAAGGTCTTTGTAGCTAGGAGAGTAGTGTTTCTTGAGAAGGAACACATTCTTGACGGAGACAGTGGGAGAATGATAGAATTGAGCGAGGTTGGAGAACCAAGCTCAAGCACCACTCAACAGCCCGAGTCTGTTCAGGTACCTAATACACAAGTATAAACTTTACGCAGGTCTGATAGAGTATCCCATCCTCCTGAGAGATATGTGGGATATATTAGAGCAGAGGATGTAGAGGATATTGATCCTCAAACCTACGAGGAGGCTATTATGAGTATAGACTCTGGGAAGTGGAAAGAAGCCATGAATTCTGAGATGGATTCTATGTACTCCAATAAGGTTTGGAACCTAGTTGATGCGCCCGAAGGTATTGTACCCATCGGTTGCAAGTGGATCTTTAAGAAAAAGATCGGAGTAGATGGAAAGGTAGAGACCTATAAAGCAAGGCTAGGGGCTAAGGGGTATCGTCAAAGGCAAGGTGTTGACTACGACGAAACTTTCTCACCCGTAGAAATGCTAAAATCCATCAGAATTATATTAGCTATTGCAGCACACTATGATTATGAGATCTGGCAGATGGATGTGAAAACCGCATTCCTCAACGGGAACCTCGAGGAGGAGGTGTATATGAATCAACCTGAGGGATTCGTGTCCAAGAACTGCACAGATAAGGTGTGTAGGTTGCTTAGATCCATTTATGGACTAAAGCAAGCTTCCCGAAGTTGGAACATAAGATTTGATGAGGCAATCAGATCTTATAACTTCGTTAAGAACGAAGATGATCCTTGTGTATACAGAAAGGTAAGTGGGAGCGCTATCACCTTTTTGGTGTTATATGTGGATGACATTGCTAGTCATAGGTGCCCAGCAAGCCAATCACGTGAGTGATGGCACGTGTGACTTGATACAGAATCTTTTTGCTTATTATATTTTGGCGTATATCACTTTATAACTATTGCATAAATGCATATATATTGTGATGTCCTTGGATTTGTGCAATGGGAATCGGATCGTGATGAGATCACGATAATGAGATCGATTCACCTTTAAACACATATCCTAAATAATCCCGGTCATAGGTTACTCGAGAGGGACATCGTGATAACCGGATAGACTGGTGTGCTGTATACCCGTCCATATGATGGATGCAGCTGGTCTCATAGCTGCTCGTGTAGGGACACTAGGGATACAGTACAGGTGCTCATTGGAGATTGAGTTCACTGATTGATCCGCTTACGGAATGCTGGATGGTTGATGATGCCTTATTGTCAGACAGCGATTCCGTAGTCCTAGTGGTGTATCTGGTCCTTAGACTTGAGACACCAAGGATGTCCTGTATGAGTGCTCCACTCTTTGATACCAGACTTATAGGTTTGGCTGTCCCCAGATCTAGTACAGCTGGTCATTGGGAGTGGTAGTCGACCTTACGAGGGCTATTGAGTGTCAATAGAGGATCATCCACTCTCGGCATAATGAGAGGAATATCCCATGTGTTCTTGCTCAGACAAATCCCTGGCCAGGGTCATTCGGGTTGAGAGAGAAAGAGTTCTCCGGGAGAATCCGATTAGAGCGAGACTCGAGTAGAAACTGTATGGGTCTGACAGCACCATGCTCGATATACGGTCTCTGGGATATTAGATGGATGAGGGACTATAGGTACATGGTAACTGAGGACAGACAGGTCCAATGGATTGGATTCCCATGTATCGTCTGGGGACTACGGCGTAGTGGCCTAGTACTTCCGTAGTCGATGAGTCGAGTGAATTATTACAGAGATAATAATTCACTCAGTCAGAAGGAGTTCTGACAGGTATGACTCACGGCCAGCTCGATATTGGACCTAGAGGGTCACACACATATGGTAGGCATTGCGATGAGTAGAGGTTCGGATATGAGATATCCGACGGAGCCCTTGTCTTATTGGATGCAGATCCAATACCCACTAGGGAAGGACCTATTAGGGTTTGACACGGGATCTCTATAAATAGGAGGGATTCACAGCCTCATAGGCTAGAGTCTTTGCTTGCCCTTCCTATTCTCCTCTCCCTCTCCCCTCAGAGTAGGCCTGGAGTTTTGAGGAGCGTCGTCGCAACCCTGCTGTGTGGATCACCGCTAGAGAGGAGGACGCTTGACCTCCTTCACCCTCTCCTAAGGATCTGCAAGGAAACAGGGATATACGATCTCCCTAGGTAACACAATCTTTATACGCAGTTTTGTGTTTTTTGCGGATTTTGCGCACCAATCTTCGCACGACGATGAACATCTTTTTGGGAATCGGGGATTTTTGTTTTCTTGTTCTTCCGCTGCGCATATGATGTCGCCCCCAATGATTTCCCAACAGATATCCTCATCATTGGGAATGACATAGGAATGCTATCCACGGTAAAGGCTTGGTTATCTAGACACTTCTCCATGAAGGACTTAGGGGAAGCATCTTATATCTTGGGGATTAGAATCTACAGAGATAGATCCAAGAGGATGCTTGACTTGTCCCAGTCCAGGTACATAGAAACTATTGTCAAAAGGTTTGGCATGGAAAATTCCAAGAGAGGTCTCATTACCGATAAGACATGGGATATCGCTTTCTACGAGTATGTCCCCAAAAACTCCAGAAGAAAGGGCGAACATGGATATGATACCTTATGCCTCAGCAATAGGGTCTATCATGTATGCCATGCTATGTACTAGGCTTGATATAGCACATGCTCTGAGTGTCACAAGCAGGTATCAGGCGGATCCAGGCTTGGAGCATTGGAAAGCAGTAAAGTGTATCCTTAAGTACTTGAGAAGGACTAAGGATCTTTTACTAGTATATGGAGGTAATAGCCTTAAGGTTGAAGGCTACACTGACTCAAGTTTTCAGTCTGATGTCGATGATAGCAAGTCGAATTCAGGGTATGTGTACACCTTGAATGGAGGAGCAGTGTGCTGGAAGAGTTCCAAGCAAGATACCACATCTGACTCGACCACAGAGGCGGAGTACATTGCTGCATCAGATGCAGCAAAAGAGGGAGTCTGGGTGAAGATGTTCATCACAGATTTGGGAGTCGTTCCGAATAGCGAGAAGTTGACATCCTTATATTGCGACAACTATGGGGCGATTACTCAAATAAGGGATCCCGAGTCTCATCAGAAGTGTTCTGAGGAGGTTCCAGCTTATCAGAGAGATCGTAACCCGAGGAGATATAGCAGTGGAAAGAGTTCCATCCGAAGATAACATTGCAGATCCACTGACAAAGCCGTTGTCTCATATTGTCTTTGAGCATCACAGGAGTCTGATGGGGATCAGACACATAGGTGATTGGCTTTAGGTCAAGTGGGAGATTGCTAGTCATAGGTGCCCAGCAAGCCAATCACGTGAGTGATGGCACATGTGACTTGATACATAATCTTTTTGCTTATTATATTTTTACGTATATCACTTTATAACTATTGCATAAATCCATACATATATTGTGATGTCCTTGGATTTGTGCAATGGGAATCGGATCGTGATGAGATCACGATAATGAGATCGATTCACCTTTAAAAACATATCCTAAATGATCTCGGTCATAGGTTACTCGAGAGGGACATCGTGATAACCGGATAGACTGGTGTGCTGTATACCCGTCCATATGATGGATGCAGCTGGTCTCATAGCTGCTCGTGTAGGGACACTAGGGATACAGTACAGGTGCTCATTGGAGAATGAGTTTACTCATTGATCCGCTTACGGAATGCTGGATGGTTGATGATGCCTTATTGTCAGACAGCGATTCCGTAGTCCTAGTGGTGTATCTGGTCGTTAGACATGAGACACCAAGGATGTCCTGTATGAGTGCTCCACTCTTTGATACCAGACTTATAGGTTTGGCTGTCCCAGATCTATTACAGCTGGTTATTGGGAGTGGTAGTCGACCTTACGAGGGCTATTGAGTGTCGACAGAGGATCATCCACTCTCGGCGTCATGAGAGGAATATCCCATGTGTTCTTACTCAGCCAAATCCCTAGCCAGCGTCATTCGGGTTGAGAGAGAAAGAGTTCTCCGGGAGAATCCAATTAGAGCGAGACTTGAGTAGAAACCATATGGGTCTGACAGCACCATGCTCGATATACGGTCTCTGGGATATTAGATGGATGAGGGACTATAGGTACATGGTAACTGAGGACAAACAGGTCCAATGGATTGGATTCCCCTGTATCGTTTGGGGACTATGGCGTAGTGGCCTAGTCCGTCCGTAGTGGATGAGTCGAGTGAATTATTATAGAGATAATAATTCACTAAGTTAGAAGGAGTTCTAACAAGTATGACTCATGGCCAGCTCGATATTGGGCCTAGAGGGTCACACACATATGGTAGGCATTGCGATGAGTAGAGGTTCGGATATGAGATATCCGACGGAGCCCTTGTCTTATTGGATGCAGATCCAATACCCACTAGGAAAGGACCCATTAGGGTTTGACACGGGATCTCTATAAATAGGAGGGATTCACAGCCTCATAAGCTAGAGTCTATGCTTGCCTTTCCTATTCTCCTCTCCCTCTCCACCTCAGAGTAGGCCTGGAGTTTTGAGGAGCGTCGTCGCAACCCTGCTGTGTGGATCACCGCTAGAGAGGAGGACGCTTAACCTCCTTCACCCTCTCCTAAGGATCTGCAAGGAAACAAGGATATACGATCTCCCTAGGTAACACAACCTACTTTATACGCAGTTTAAAGTTTCATGGATTTTGCGCACCAATCTTCGTACGACGACGAACATCTTTTTGGGAATCGGGGATTTTATTTTCTTGTTCTTTCGCTGCGCATGTGATGTCGCCCCCATGATTTCCCAACACGATCCCCTAAAGAGATCAACCCCAAGTTTAGAATCTGCAAGGGTTCTAACACTTGGTAACAGAGCAGCGTTCTTGGCATCTCGCTGCCCTTCCACTGCCATCCGTCACCCTCCACAACCGTCCAAAGCAATTCCCACAATTGCTTAAAAGATCATCGCCAAATTCCACCATCATCTCCACCACCGTAGATCATCCTTTGATCTCCCCGTGAATTGCAACAGGTTCTGGTTTCCTACCTTACTACTGCTGCAATTTAGTTATCCCTATTCGAAAATCCAAAAAAAAAAAAAAAATTTTCATTCCTATATTGCTGCAAATTTTCATCGTAAGTTGCTGAAATTTTTCGACGAGAATTCTATTATCGCAACTTACACCAATTTTCTTGCTGTTACTGCCAAAATTTTCTTGATTAAATTGGACATCCTTGTTGTCATATAAACTGAGATATTGCTGTCAATGCCCTCCTCAAATCTCTCAAATTTTTTGTGGATATTTCGTCGAGAAACCGATGTTTCTTCAACGATAATTTTGCTCTTACAAGACAACACAATTCTGCAACAAACTTTCACTGATTTCTATCAAACCTATACATGCCTTTAACTCGTCAACAAAAGAGAGATCTTAACATCACAAATTTGGAGTCATATACTATGGCATCTGAGGAGGCAATCAATGCTAAATTTGAAGCCTTTGAGGCACGAATGGAGGATAAGATTCGGACTCTCCTTACCAAATTCAGTTTGGGCCGACCACCAAGCCCAAAGAAATCACATCAAGGAGAGAGCTCTAATCAATCACATCATGCCCAAAGAGATAACTTCCAAGAGAGGGGAGGCTCTATGACCGACCCCAACTATTCGCGCATGAGAGTGGACTTCCCTAGATGGGAAGAAGGAGACCCAATTGGTTGGATCTCGCGCGCGGAGCGATATTTTCGGTACCATAAAACTGCGGATGCATCCATGGTGGAAATTACAGCAATACATCTTAAAGGGGATGTCATACAATGGTTTGACTGGTTTGAACACACTTATGGAGTCCTTTCATGGCGACAATTCAAAGAAGGACTACTGATCCGCTTCGGACCAACTTATTACGAGAACATTGACGGACAACTAGCAAAGATCCGACAAACCTCCACCATTCAGGAGTACCAGACAAGGTTTGAAAGGTTATCTAATCAAACTCATGATTGGTCTGAAAAATAGTTATTGGGGACCTTTATTGAGGGCTTAAAGCCGGAGATCCGGGGAGAAGTTAAGGCGCGACAACCTTACACTCTTATGGCAGCCATATCTTTCGCACGACTACAAGAGGAGCGATTGAACCATGAAGCCCGGAGGACTAGGATCACTCCACGACCTACAATACTAAAGCCCTCAGCCCCCCCTACTATAAACCGAGTCCCTGCACCGAAAAGGTTAACAAGAGAAGAACTTCGGGAGCGATCTACGAAGGGTTTATGTTGGCATTGCGACGAGCCGTGGAGCCGCAAGCATCGCTGTAAAAAAGGTAGACTTCTTATGATTGAACCAGTAGAAGAAGAGATCATTGAAAATCTAGAAGAGAGCCATGAACATGAAGAAGAAGATATGGAAGAAGAGCCACAGCCGACCGACATTACGGTATACGCACTAGCTGGCTACTCAAATCCGCAAACGATGAAAGTTGGAGGCCTTCTCAAACAACAGCCGATCACTGTTCTCATCGACACGGGTAGCACTAATAACTTCCTAAATAGTAAGGTTGCTGCTCGGATGACACTGCATATTGACGGTTGCAGCAAGTTCGATGTAAAGGTTGCCGACGGCATAATCCTAAAGTGCGACCAAAGATGCCCGCAAGTGAAACTATTATTGCAAGACCAAGAAATTATCACCGATTTCTTCCTCCTACCAATCGATTACTATGAGGCAGTGCTTGGTATAGAATGGCTGACTACACTAGGTGATGTCTCTTGGAACTTTTCTAAATTAATTATGAAATTCTACTGTAAGGACAAACAGATCATCCTACGCGGGAAGCGCGGAAGCAACGTTACCACTGTTTCGACCCAACGAATGGAGAAAGTTTTACACAAGGTAAATAGTGGCTTTTTGATGCATCTCCAGCCACAACAAGAAGAGAAGAAAATAGAAATTGAAGATCAAAATCTTTCCCAATTGCTTACTGAATTTGCCGATATATTTGCTGAACCACGCGATCTTCCTCCTTCTCGGCAACATGGCCATCGAATTCCAATCCTTCCGGGAAAGCCACCAGCGAACACTCGACCGTACCGATATCCTCACCTCCAGAAAGATGAAATTGAAAAGATCATAAAGGAGATGCTTGAAACAGGGGTGATTCGGCCAAATTGCAGCCCCTATTCCTCACCGGTGCTACTTGTACGCAAGAAGGACGGAACTTGGTGGATGTGCATCGACTACCGAGCTTTAAATGGCATCATCATCATGGACAAGTACCCAATACCAGTGGTAGATGAACTTCTTGATGAATTAAAAGGAGCTCGAGTCTTCACGAAGTTGGACCTCCGATCCGGTTACCACTAAATTCAGGTATGTGACGATGACATTCCAAAAACTGCATTTCGCACACATAATGGCCATTATGAATTCTTGGTAATGGCTTTTGGACTCACTAATGCTCCTTCAACCTTTCAAAGTCTCATGAACGATATTTTTTGAAGCTTTCTTCGTAAATTTGTGCTGGTATTTTTCGATGATATTCACATTTACAGCCCTTCTCTTGAGACTCACTTTCAGCATTTACGGATTATTTTGACGATCCTTCGGGAGAATACTCTTTTTGTAAAGCAACCAAAGTGCAGCTATCTCCAGCAAAAAGTAGAGTACCTTGGGCATATAATATCAAAAGAAAGAGTGGCGGTGGACCTCACAAAAATTGAGGCAAAGCAAGGCTGGCCGAAACCTACAAACGTGAAATTACTGCGGGGGTTCCTAGGACTAACGGGCTACTACCGAAAATTTATTAAGGACTATGGGAAGATCAGTGCACCACTCACTTCTTTACTGAAAAAAGATGCTTTCCAATGGTCGGACAAAGCCTCTGCTGCCTTCGACAAACTTAAAGCAGCCATGACAACGACGCCGGTGCTTGCGCTACCAGATTTCAATAGACCCTTCATCATTGAGGCTGACACATCTGGAGTCGGAATTGGAGCCATTCTTATGCAAAATGGTCAACCACTCGCATACACTAGCAAGGCATTATCTCCCTCCCATTAAAACATGTCAGTATATGATAAGGAGATGCTTGCCATTGTACACGTAGTAACGAAGTGGAGACCCTACCTGATCGGTCGACGATTTCAAATTAAAACTGACCATAAAAGCCTCAAGTTCCTTTTGGATCAAAAGATATCATCCTATGAGCAGCAAAAATGGGTAACCAAACTTCTTGGATTTGATTATGAAATTATTTACAAAAAGGGGAAAGAAAACGTTGTTGCAAATGCACTCTCACGGCTACCTGAACAAGCTAAGGTTTCAGCCATCTCCCTTCGTACCACCGGTCTCCTCAAGGATATTAGGGAAGAATGAAAGAAGGATCCATAGATTAGCAACATCATAAAAAAATTGGAGGAGGATCCAAGTGCAATAGCCCACTATACCTAGGATTCGAGGGATCTACGCTACAAAGGTCGCATTGTGCTTATACCTGACTCCCCTTGCATCACAATCATTTTGCATGAAATGCACACCATACCTTCAGCAGGGCACTCTGGATTCCTAAGAACCTACAAAAGAGTGAAGCAAAATTTTTATTGGAGAGGGATGAAAAAAATTATTGCTGAATATGTGGCACAATGTGATGTATGCCAACAGCATAAGGGTGAAACTGTGGCAAATCCAGGGAAGCTACAACCACTGCCCATACCAGACTTAGTGTGGACTGACATCTCCATGGACTTCATTGAAGGGCTGCCATCTTCCAAAGGTAAAAGCACGATTCTCGTGGTGGTTGATCGACATACGAAATATGCTCATTTTTGTGCTGTGAGAAATCCCTACACTGCTACTAGTATTGCCCAGATTTTCATAGAAAATATTGTTAAACTACATGGGATGCCAAGGTTCATCGCATGTGATCATGATATGATCTTCACTAGTAAATTTTGGACCGAGTTATTTCAGTTACAAGGCACCAAACTCAAGATGAGCACAGCGTATCATCCACAAACTAACGGCCAAACAGAGGTGGTAAATAGGTGCTTAGAGACGTACCTCCGGTGTTTCGCTAGCGACCGACCAAAAGAGTGGGCGAAATGGCTTCCCGGGCCGAATGGTGGTATAATACTACATATCATTCATCTACAAAATGTGCCCCTTATGAAGCATTGTATGGTCGACCATCCCTTGTGATTCCAAAGTTTGTTATTGGCTCTGCTAAGGTAGATCAGGTTGACCATGAATTGATTGATAGGGACAAACTCTTACAATTGTTAAAAGATAATCTCTCTACCGCTCAAGCCAGAATGAAGCAGCAAGCCGTCACACGACGAAGTGAAAGAGAATTTTCAGTAGGAGATTGGGTTTATCTTCGCCTACAACCATACAAGCAACTCTCTATCAACACTCGAGCCTCCATGAAGCTATCCCCACGTTTTTATGGGCCCTATCAGATCACAGAACGTATTGGAGCCCTGGCGTACAGACTTAAATTACCTAAGTATGCCAAAATTCACCCTGTCTTCCACGTTTCATGCCTAAAGCCCAAGTTGGGAGAACACGAGTCACCCCAGATCCAACTGCCCAACACAATTGAGGATGCAGTGTTAGAACCCTTGCAGATTCTAAACTTGGGGTTGATCTCTTTAGGGGATCGGCCTCCTTGGAACTCTATAGGAGTTCCTCCCTCCAAGTAGCTGCTCAAAGGTTGTAGAAAAGATTCATCTATTGCTTAAGAAAAGAGAAGGAATAAATGACTATTTATAGGGCTTCTAAACCCTAACTCCTAATATGACTCCTACTCAAGACTCCTATTCCCTTACAACTCCTAATCCTTCTCTAAGAAAAAACCTCCTAACAGAATGTCCCTTTCAATTACGACTCTCCTAGTTAGAGTTCTAACAGAGTATCCCTCTCAATTAGGACTCTCCTAGCTAGAGTCCTAACAGAATGTCCCTCTCAATTAGGACTCTCCTAGCTAGAGTCCTAACAGACCCGCCCTCTTCAAATCAACCTTGTCCTCAAGGCTGAGATTCCATGAACTCAGGGAACCGGGTCTTCAGCTCCTCATATGGTTCCCATATGGCGTCTTCAAGTGGTAGATTATTCCAATGCACTAGTACTTCAGTAGAGGGATGTCGACGACGTATCACGATCCTGCGATCGAGGATGGCCTGTGGTTGGGCTTGAATAACTCCATCCTCAGTTGTGTTGGGCAGTTGGATCTGGGGTGACTCGTATTCTACCAACTTGTGCTTTAGGCACGATACGTGGAAGACAGGGTGAATTTTGGCATCCTCAGGTAATTTAAGTCTGTACGCCACGGCTCCAATACTATATGTGATCTGATAGGGCCCATAAAAACGTGGGGATAGCTTCATGGAGGCTCGAGTGTTGATAGAGAGTTGCTTGTATGGTTGTAGGCGAAGATAAACCCAATCTCCCACGGAAAATTCTCTTTCACTTCGTCGTGTGTCGGCTTGCTGCTTCATTTTGGTTTGAGCGGTAGAGAGATTATCTTTTAACAGTTGTAAGAGTTTGTCCCTATCAATCAATTCTTGGTCAACCTGATCTACCTTTGCCGAGCCAATTACATACTTTGGAATCACAAGTGCTGGTCGACCATACAATGCTTCATAAGGGGCACATTTTGTAGATGAATGATATGTAGTATTATACCACCATTCGGCCCAGGGAAGCCATTTCGCCCACTCTTTTGGTCGGTCGCTAGCGAAACACCGGAGGTACGTCTCTAAGCACCTATTTACCACCTCTGTTTGGCCGTCAGTTTGTGGATGATACGCTGTGCTCATCTTGAGTTTGGTGCCTTGTAACTGAAATAACTCGGTCCAAAATTTACTAGTGAAGATCCTATCACGATCACTTACGATGGACCTTCGCATCCCCTGCAGTTTAACAATATTTTCTATAAAAATCTGGGCAATACTAGCAGTAGTGTAAGGATTTCTCTCAGCACAAAAATGAGCATATTTCGTAAGTCGATCAACCACCACGAGAATCGTGCTTTTACCTTTGGAAGATGGCAGCCCTTCATTGAAGTCCAAGGAGATGTCAGTCCACACTGAGTCTGGTATGGGTAGTGGTTGTAGCTTCCCTGGATTTGCCACAGTTTCACCCTTGTGCTGTTGACATATATCACATTGTGCTACATATTCAGCAATAATTTTTTTCATCCCTCTCCAATAAAAATTTTGCTTCACTCTTTTGTAGGTTCTTAGGAATCCAGAGTGCCCTGCTGAAGGTATAGAGTACATTTCATGCAAGATGATTGCGAGGCAAGGGGAGTCAGGTATAAGCACAATGCGACCTTTGTAGCGTAAATCCCTCAAATCCTAGGTGTAGTGGGCTATTGCACTTGGATCCTCCTCCAATTTTTTTATGATCTTACTGATCTCAGGATCCTTCTTCCATTCTTCCCTAATGTCCTCAAGGAGACCGGTGGTAGGATGGGAGATGGCTGAGACCTTAGCCTATTCAGGTAGCCGTGAGAGTGCATCTGCAACAACGTTTTCTTTCCCCTTTTTGTAAATAATTTCATAATCAAATCCAAGAAGTTTGGTTACCCATTTTTGTTGCTCAGGGGATGATATCTTTTGCTCCAAAAAGTACTTGAGGCTTTTATGGTCAGTTTTAATTTGAAATCATCGGCCGATCAGGTAGGGTCTCCACCTCGTTATTGCGTTTACAATGGCAAGCATCTCCTTATCATATACTAACATATTTTGATGGGAGGGAGATAATGTCTTGCTCGTGTATGCGAGTGGTCGACCATTTTGCATGAGAACGGCTCCAATTCTGACTCCAGATGCGTCGGCCTCAATGATGAAGGGTCTATTGAAATCTGGTAGCGCAAGCACCAGCGTCGTTGTCATGGCTGCTTTAAGTTTGTCGAAGGTAGCAGAGGCTTTGTCCGACCATTGGAAAGCATCTTTTTTCAGTAAAGAAGAGAGTGGTTCACTGATCTTCCCATAGTCCTTAACAAATTTTCGGTAGTAGCCCGTTAGTCCAAGGAACCTCCGCAGTAATTTCACGTTTGTAGGTTTCGGCCAGCCTTGCATTGCCTCAATTTTTGTTGGGTCTATCGCCACTCCTTCTTCTGATATTATATGCCCAAGGTACTCTACTTTTTGCTAGAGAAAGTTGCACTTTGGTTGCTTAACAAAAAGAGTATTCTCCCGAAGGATCGTTAAAACAATCCGTAAATGCTGAAAGTGAGTCTCAAGAGAATGGCTGTAAACGAGAATATCATCGAAAAATACCAGCACAAATTTACGAAGAAGGTTCCGAAATATATCATTCATGAGACTTTGAAAGGTTGAAGGAGCATTAGTGAGTCCAAAAGGCATTACCAAGAATTCATAATGGCCATCATGTGTACGAAATGCAGTTTTTGGAATGTCATCGTCACATACCCGAATTTGGTGGTAACCGGATCGGAGGTCCAACTTTCTGAAGACTCGAGCTCCTTTCAATTCATCAAGAAGTTCATCCACCACTGGTATTGGGTATTTGTTCTTGACGGTGATGCCATTTAAAGCTCGGTAGTCGATGCACATCCGCCAAGTTCCATCCTTCTTGCGTACAAGTAGCACTGATGAGGAATAGGGGCTGCAACTTGGTCGAATCACCCCTGTTTCAAGCATCTCCTTTACGATCTTCTCAATTTCATCTTTCTGTAGGTGAGGATATCGGTTTAGTCGAGTGTTCGCTGGTGGCTTGCCCGGAAGGATTGGAATTCGATGGTCATGTTGCCGAGAAGGAGGAAGACCACGCGGTTCAGCAAATATGTCGGCAAATTCAGTAAGCAATTGGGCAAGATTTTGATCTTCAAATTCTATTTTCTTCCCCTTTGGTTGCTGCTGGAGGTGCATCAAAAAGGCACAATTTACCTTATGTAAAACTTTCTCCATTCGTTGGGTCGAAATAGTGGTAACGTTGCTTCCGCGCTTCCCGCATAGGATGATCTGTTTGCCCTTACAGTTGAATTTCATAATTAATTTAGAAAAGTTCCAAGAGACATCACCTAGTGTAGTCAGCCATTCTATACCAAGCACTGCCTCATAGTCATCGATTGGCAGGAGGAAGAAATCGGTGATAATTTCATGGTCTTGCAGTAATAGTTTCACCTGCGGGCATCTTTGGTCACACTTTAGGATTCTGCCGTTGGCAACCTTTACATCGAACTTGCTGCAACCGTCAATATGCAGTGTCATTCGAGCAGCAACCTTACTATTTAGGAAGTTATTAGTGCTACCCGTGTCGATGAGAATAGTGATTGGCTGTTGTTTGAGAAGGCCTCCAACTTTCATCGTTTGCGGATTTGAGTAGCCGGCTAGTGCGTGTACCGTAATGTCGGTCCGCTGTGGCTCTTCTTCCATATATTCTTCTTCATGTTCAAGGCTCTCTTCTAGATGTTCAATGACCTCTTCTTCTACTGGTTCGATCATAAGAAGTCTACCTTTTTTACAGTGATGCTCGCGGATCCACGGCTCGTCGCAATGCCAACATAACCCCTTCGCAGATCGCTCCCGAAGTTCTTCTCTTGTTAACCTTTTTGGTGCAGGGACTCGGTTGATAGTAGGGGGGCTGAGGGCTTTAGTATTGTAGGTCGTGGAGTGATCCTAGTCCTCCGGGCTTCATGGTTCAATCGCTCCTCTTGAAGTCGTGCGAAAGAGATGACTGCCATAAGCGTGTATGGTTGTCACGCCTTAACTTCTCCCCGGATCTCCGATTTTAGGCCCTCAATAAAAGTCCCCAATAACTATTTTTCAGACCAATCACGAGTTTGATTAGATAACCTTTCAAACCTGGTTTGGTACTTCTGAATGGTGGAGGTTTGTCGTATCTTTGCTAGTTGTCCGTCAATTTTCTCGTAATAAGTTGGTCCGAAGCGGATCAGTAGTCCTTCTTTGAATTATCCCCATAAAAGGGCTCCATAACTGTGTTCAAACCAGTCAAACCATTGTATGGCATCCCCTTCAAGATGTATAGCTGCAATTTCCACCATGGATGCATCCGCAGTTTTATGGTACCGAAAATATCGCTCCGCGCGCGAGATCTAACCAATTGGGTCTCCTTCTTCCCATCTAGGGAAGTCCACTCTCATGCGCGAATAGTTGGGGTCGGTCATAGAGCCTCCCCTCTCTTGGAAGTCATCTCTTTGGGCATGATGTGATTGGTTAGAGCTCTCTCTTTGATGTGATTTCTTCGTGCTTGGTGGTTGGCCCAAACTGAATTCGGTAAGGAGAGTCCGAATCTTATCCTCCATTCGTGCCTCAAAGGCTTCAAATTTAGCATTGATTGCCTCCTCAGATGCCGTAGTATATGACTCCAAATCTGTGATGTTAAGATTTCTCTTTTATTGACGGGTTAAAGGCATGTATAGGTTTGATAGAAATCAGTGAAAGTTTGCTACAGAATTGTGTTGTCTTATAAGAGCAGAATTATCGTCGAAGAAACAACGGTTTCTCGACGAAATCTCTACAAAAAATTTCAGAGATTTGAGGAGAGAGTTGACAGCAATATCTTAGTTTATATAACAGCAAGGATATCCATCAAGAAAATTTCGACAGTAACAGCAAGAAAATTTGTGTAAGTTGCGATAGCAGAATTCTCGTCGAAAAATTTTAGCAACTTACGATGAAAATTTGCAGCAATATAGGAACGAAATTTTTTTTTTTTTTGGATTTTTGGATAGGGATAAATAAATTGCAGCAGCAGTAAGGTAGGAAACCAGAACCTGTTGCAATTCACGGGGAGATCAAAGGATGATATGTGGTGGTGGAGATGATGGTGGAATTCGGCGACGATCTTTTAAGCAATTGTGGAAATTACTTTGGATGGTTGTGGAGGGTTGATGGATGGTTGTGGAAGGGCAGCGAGACACCAAGAACGCTGCTCTGATACCAGGTGTTAGAACCCGTACAGATTCTAAACTTGGGGTTGATCTCTTTAGGGGATCGGCCTCCTTGGAACTCTATAGGGGTTCCTCCCTCCAAGTTGTTGCTCAAAGCCTGCAGAAAAAATTCATCTATTGCTTAAGAAAAGAGAAGGAATACATGGCTATTTATAGGGCTTCTAAACCTTAACTCCTAATATGACTCCTACTCAAGACTCCTATTCCCTTACAACTCCTAATTCTTCTCTAAGAAAAAACCTCCTAACAGAATGTCCCTTTCAATTAGGACTCTCCTAGTTAGAGTCCTAACAGAGTATCCCTCTCAATTAGGACTCTCCTAGCTAGAGTCCTAACAGAATGTCCCTCTCAATTAGGACTCTCCTAGCTAGAGTCCTAACATGAAGTTATTCAAGCCCAACCACAAGCCTTCCTCGATCGTAGGATCGTGATGCGTCGCAGACATCCCTCTACTGAAGTACTAGTGCATTGGAATAATCTACCACTTGAAGACGCCACATGGGAACCATATGAGGAGCTGAAGACCCGGTTCCCGGAGTTCATAGAATCTTAGCCTTGAGGACAAGGCTGATTTGAAGAGGGCGGGTCTGTTAGGACAATAGCTAGGAGAGTCCTAATTGAGAGGGACATTTTGTTAGGACTATAGCTAGGAGAGTCCTAATTGAGAGGGACATTCTGTTAGGCCTCTAGCTAGGAGAGTCCTAATTGAGATGGACATTCTGTTAGGAGGTTTTTTCTTAGAGAAGAATTAGGAGTTGTAAGGGAATAGGAGTTTTGAGTAGGAGTCCTATTAAGAGTTAGGGTTTAGAAGCCCTATAAATAGCCATGTATTCCTTCTCTTTCACAAGCAATAGATGAATCTTTTCTACAGCCTTTGAGCAGCAACTTGGAGAGAGGAACCCCTATAGAGTTCCAAGGAGGCCGATCCCCTAAAGAGATCAACCCCAACTTTAGAATCTACAAGGGTTCTAACATATTGACTACGACAAAACATTCTCACCCGTAGCAATGCTAAAATCTATCAGAATTCTATTGGCTATTGCAGCACACTATGATTATGAGATCTGGCAAATGGATGTGAAAACCGCATTCCTTAATGGGAACCTCGAGGAGGCGGTGTATATGATGCAACCTGAGGGATTTGTGTCCAAGAACTGCCCAGATAAGGTGTGTAGGTTGCTTAGATCCATTTATGGACTAAAGCAAGCTTCCTAAAGTTGGAACATAAGATTTGATGAGGCAATCAGATCTTATAACTTTGTTAAGAACGAAGATGAGCCTTGTGTGTACAGGAAGGTAAATGGGAGTGCTATCACCTTTTTGGTGTTATATGTGGTTGACATCCTGATCATTGGGAATGACGTAGGAATGCTATCCACAGTAAAGGCTTGGTTATCTAGACACTTCTCCATGAAGAACTTAGGGGAAGCATCCTATATTTTGGGGATTCGAATAGATAGAGATAGATCCAAGAGGATGCTTGGCTTGTCCCAGTCCAGGGACATAGAAACCATTGTCAAAAGGTTTGGCATGAAAAATTCCAAAACAGGTCTCATACCGATGAGACATGGGATATCGCTTTCTACGAGTATGTCTCCAAAGACTCTAGAAGAAAGGGCGAACATGGATATGATACCTTATGCCTCAGCAATAGGGTCTATCATGTATGCTATACTATGTACTAGGCCTGATATAGCGCATGCTTTGAGTGTCATGAGCAGGTATCAGGCGGATCTAGGCTTGGAGCACTAGAAAGTAGTAAAGTGTATCGTTAAGTACTTGAGAAGGACTAAGGATCTTTTACTAGTATATGGAGGTAATAGCCTTAAGGTTGAAGGCTACACGGACTCAAGTTTTCAGTCTGATGTCGATGATAGCAATTCGAATTCAGGGTATGTGTACACCTTGAATAGATGAGCAGTGTGCTGGAAGAGTTCCAAGCAAGATACTACTACTAACTCGACCACAGAGGCAGAGTACATTGCTGTATCAGATGCAACAAAGGAGGGAGTTTAGGTGAAGAATTTCATCACAGATTTGGGAGTCGTGTTGGATAGCGAGAAGTCGACTTCCTTATATTACGACAACTAGGTGGCGATTACTCAAATAAGGGAACCCAGGTCTCATCAGAAGTGTTCTTAGGAAGTTCCACCTTATCAGAGAGATTGTAACTAGAGGAGATATAGTAGTAGAAAGAGTTCCATCCAAAGATAACATTGTAGATCCACTGATAAAGCCGTTGTCTCAGATTGTCTTTCAGCGTTACAGGGGTCTGATGGGGATCAGACACATAGATGATTGACTTTAGGCCAAGTGGGAGATTGCTAGTCATAGGTGCCCAGCAAGCCAATCACCTGAGTGATGGCACGTGTGACTTGATACAGAATCTTTTTGCTTATTATATTTTAGCATATATGACTTTATAACTATTGCATATATGCATATATATATTGTGATGTCCTTGGATTTGTGCAATGGGAATCGGATCGTGATGAGATCACGATAATGAGATCGATTCACCTTTAAACACATATCCTAAATAATCCTGGTCATAGGTTACTCGAGAGGGACATCGTGATAACTAGACAGACTGGTGTGTTGTATACCCATCCATTTGATGGATGCAGCTGGTCTCATAGCTGCTCGTGTAGGGACACTCGAGATATAGTACAGGTGCTCATTGGAGAATGAGTTCACTAATTGATCCGCTTACGGAATGTTGGATGGTTGATGATGTCTTATTGTCAGACAGCGATTCCGTAGTCTTAATGGTATACCTTATCCTTAGACTTGAGATACCAAGGATGTTCTGTATGAGTGCTCCACTCTTTGATACCAGACTTATAGGTTTAGCTATCCCAGATCTATTACATCTGGTCATTGGGAGTGGTAGTCGACCTTACGAGGGCTATTGAGTGTTAATAGAGGATCATCCACTCTCGGCGTCATGAGAGGAATATCCCATGTGTTCTTGCTCAAACAAATCCCTGGCCAGGGTCATTCGGGTTGAGAGAGAAAGAGTTCTCCGGGAGAATCCGATTAGAGCGAGACTCGAGTAGAAATCGTATAGGTCTGACAGCACCATGCTCGATATACGGTCTTTGGGATATTAGATGGATGAGGGACTATAGGTACACGGTAACTGAGGACAGATAGGTCCAATAGATTGGATTCCCCTGTATCGTTTGGGGACTACGGCGTAGTGGCCTAGTACGTCCGTAGTCGATGAGTCAAGTGAATTATTACACAGATAATAATTCACTAAGTTAGAAGGAGTTCTGACAGGTATGACTCATGGCCAGCTCGATATTGGGCCTAGACGGTCACACACATATGGTAGGCATTGCGATGAGTAGAGTTTCGGATATGAGATATTCGATAGAGCCCTTGTCTTATTGGATGCAGATCCAATACCCACTATGGGAGGACCCATTAGGGTTTGACAAGGGACCTCTATAAATATGAGGGATTCATAGCCTCATAGGCTAGAGCCTTTGCTTGCCTCTCCTATTCTCCTCCCCCTCTCCACCTCAGAGCAGGCTTGGAGTTTTGAGGAACGTCGTTGCAGCCCTACTGTGTGGATCACCGCTAGAGAGGAGGATGCTTGACCTCCTTCTGCTAGTCATAGGTGCCCAGCAAGCCAATCACGTGAGTGATGGCACGTGTGACTTGATACAGAATCTTTTTGCTTATTATATTTTGGCGTATATCACTTTATAACTATTGCATAAATGCTTATATATTGTGATGTCCTTGGATTTGTGCAATGGGAATCGGATCGTGATGAGATCACGATAATGAGATCGATTCACCTTTAAACACATATCCTAAATAATCCCGGTCATAGGTTACTCGAGAGGGACATCGTGATAACCGGATAGACTGGTGTGCTGTATACCCGTCCATATGATGGATGCAGCTGGTCTCATAGCTGCTCGTGTAGGGACACTAGGGATACAGTACAGGTGCTCATTGGAGAATGAGTTCACTGATTGATCCGCTTACGGAATGCTGGATGGTTGATGATGCCTTATTGTCAGACAACGATTCCGTAGTCCTAGTGGTGTATCTGGTTCTTAGACTTGAGACACCAAGGATGTCCTGTATGAGTGCTCCACTCTTTGATACCAGACTTATAGGTTTGGCTGTTCCCAGATCTAGTACAACTGGTCATTGGGAGTGGTAGTCGACCTTACGAGGGCTATTGAGTGTCGACAGAGGATCTTCCACTCTCGGCATCATGAGAGGAATATCCCATGTGTTCTTGCTCAGACAAATCCCTGGCCAGGGTCATTCGGGTTGAGAGAGAAAGAGTTCTCCGGGAGAATCCGATTAGAGCGAGACTCGAGTAGAAACCGTATGGGTCTGACAACACCATGCTCGATATACGGTCTCTGGGATATTAGATGGATGAGGGACTATAGGTACATGGTAACTGAGGACAGACAGGTCCAATGGATTGGATTCCCCTGTATCGTCTGGGGACTACGGCGTAGTGGCCTAGTACTTCCGTAGTCGATGAGTCGAGTGAATTATTACAGAGATAATAATTCACTGAGTTAGAAGGAGTTCTGACAGGTATGACTCACGGCCAGCTCGATATTGGGCCTAGAGGGTCACACACATATGGTAGGCATTGCGATGAGTAGAGGTTCGGATATGAGATATCCGACGGAGCCCTTGTCTTATTGGATGCAGATCCAATACCCACTAGGGAAAGGACCCATTAGGGTTTTGACATGGGATCTCTATAAATAGGAGGGATTCACAGCCTCATAGGCTAGAGTCTTTGCTTGCCCTTCCTATTCTCCTCTCCCTCTCCACCTCAGAGTAGGCCTGGAGTTTTGAGGAGCGTCGTCGCAACCCTGCTGTGTGGATCACCGCTAGAGAGGAGGACGCTTGACCTCCTTCACCCTCTCCTAAGGATCTGCAAGGAAACAGGGATATACGATCTCCCTAGGTAACACAATCTCTATACGCAGTTTTGTGTTTCTGCGGATTTTGCGCACCAATCTTCGCACGACGACGAACATCTTTTTGGGAATCGGGGATTTTTGTTTTCTTGTTCTTCCGCTGCGCATATGATGTCGCCCCCTATGTTTTCCCAACACCTTCACCCTCTCCTAAGGATCTATAAGGAAATAGGGATATACGATCTCCCTAGGTAACATAATATACTCTATACGTAGTTTTATGTTTCATGGATTTTGCGCACCAATCTTCGCACGACGACGAACATCTCTTGGGGAATCGGGGATTTTTTTTTCTTATTCTTCTACTGCGCATGTGATGTCGCCCCCAAGATTTCCCAACACTATCAAGAAAGAGAAGCCAGTTCTCTATACTAGTGAGACTAGAAAAAAAAGGAAGGAAAAAAAAGTCCCTTAAGAAGGGCAAGGGCTAGGGTAGACCGAGTAAAACAGAGGTTGCTAAAAGGTGCTAGTCATTTAAGCCCTACAAGCCAATCACATTAGTGATGACACGTGTGACGTGACACATAATCTTTTTGCTTATTATTATTATTTGGTATTTTATCACTTTACATTGCTTGTTACTTGAATATATTGTGATGTCCATGAATCTGTGCAATAGGAATCAGATCATGATGAGATCATGATAATGAGACCAATTCACCTTTAAACACAGATCCTAAATAATCTTAGTCATAGGTTACTCGAGAGAGACATCGAGATAAACAGACAAACTAGTATATTATATACTTATCCATATGATGGATGCAGCTAGTCTCATAGCTGCTCATGTGGGGACACTAGGGATATAGTACAGATAACCATTATAGAATGATTTCATTGATTGATCCGCTTACGAAATGCTGGATGGCTGATGATGCCTTATTGTCATATAGTGATTCCATAGTCCTAGTGGTGTATCTGATCCTTAGACATGAGATACCAAGGATGTCCTGTATGAGTACTCCACTCTTTGATACCGGACTTAAAGGTCTAGAGGTTCCAGATCCAACACAATCGGACATTGGGAGTAATAACCAACCTTACGAGGACTATTAAGTGTCGATAGAGGATCATCTACTCTTGGTGTCATGAGAGGAATATCTCATGTGTTTTACTCAAAAAAATCCCTAACTAGGGTCATTCGGATTAAGAGAGAAAGAGTTCTCCAAGAGAATTCGATTAGAGTGAGACTCGAGTAGAATCCGTATGAGTCTAATAGCACTATGCCTAGTATATAGTCTTTGGGATATTAGATGGATGTTACGGTAACTAAGGATAGATAGGTCCAATGGATTGGATTCTCCTGTATCGTCTAGGCACTACGATGTAGTGGCTTAGTACGTTTGTAGTCGAGGAGGTATATATGCTACAACCTGAGGGATTCATGTTCAAGAACTACTCAGATAGGGTGTGTAGGTTGCTTAGGTCTATTTATAGACTGAAGCAAGCTTCCCGAAGTTAGAACATAAGATTTGATGAGGTAATCAGATCTTAAGAATTTGTTAAGAACAAAAATGAGCCTTGTGTGTATAGAAAGGTAAGCGAGAGCGCTATCACCTTCTTATGTTATATGTAGATGACATCCTGATTATTGGGAATGATATCGGAATGTTATCCATAGTAAAAGCTTGATTATCTAGATACTTCTCCATGAAGGACTTGGAGGAAGCATCCTATATCTGGGGGATTCCGATCTATAGAGATAGATCAAAGAGGATGCTTGACTTGTCCTAGTATAGGTATATAGACACTATTGGCAAAAGGTTTGGCATAGAAAATTCTAAGAAACATCTCATAACGATGAGATATGGGATATCGCTTTCTAGGAGTATATCCCCAAAGACGCCTGAAGAAAGGGAAAACATTGATAGGATACCCTATGTCTTAGTGATAAGACGTATCATGTATGTCATGCTATATACCAGGCTTAATATAGTGCATGCTCTGAGTGTCATGAGTAGGTATCTAGCAGATCCAGGCTTGGAGTACTAGAAAGTAGTAAAGTGTATCCTTAAGTACTTGAGAAAGAATAAGGATCTTTTATTGGTATATGGAGATGGTAGCCTCAGGGTTGAAGGCTATACGAACTCAAGTTTCTAGTTTGATATTGATGATAGCAAATCTAATTCGAAGTATGTGTTCATCCTGAATGGAGGAGTAGTATGCTGGAAGAGTTCCAAGTAAGTTACTACTTCTAACTCGACCATAGAGGCGGAGTACATTGCTGTAACAGAGGAGCTGTGTTAGAACCGTTGCAGATTCTAAACTTGGGGTTAATCTCTTTAGGGGATCGGCCTCCTTGGAAACCTATAGGGGTTCCTCCCTCCAAGTTGCTGCTCAAAGGCTGCAGAAAAGATTCATCTATTGCTTAAGAAAAGAGAAGGAATACATGGCTATTTATAGGGCTTCTAAACTCTAACTCCTAATAGGACTCCTACTTAAGACTCTTACTTTAACCAACTTCTAATAGGACTCCTACTTAAGACTCTTACATCTAACCAGCTCCTAATAGGACTCCTACTCAAGACTCCTATTCCCTTACAACTCCTAATTCTTCTCTAAGAAAAAACCTCCTACATGAATGTCCCTCTCAATTGGGACTCTCCTAGCTAGAGTCCTAACAGATCCGCCCTCTTCAAATCAGCCTTGTCCTCAAAGCTGAGATTCCATGAACTCAGGGAACCGGGTCTTCAGCTCCTCATATGGTTCCCATGTGGCGTCTTCAAGTGGTAGATTATTCCAATGCACTAGTACTTCAATAGAGGGATGTCGGCAATGCATCACGATCCTGCGATCGAGGATAGCTTGTGGTTGGGCTTGAATAACTCCATCCTCAGTTGTGTTGGGCAGTTGGATCTGGGGTGACTCGTGTTCTCCCAACTTGGGCTTTAGGCATGATATTGGAAGACAGGGTGAATTTTGGCATCCTCAGGTAATTTAAGTCTGTACTCCACGGCTCCAATATGCTCTGTGATCTAATAGGGCCCATAAAAACATGGGGATAGCTTCATGGAGGCTCGAGTGTTGATAGAGAGTTGCTTGTATGGTTGTAGGTGAAGATAAACCCAATCTCCGACTAAAAATTCTCTTTCACTTCGTCGTATGTTGACTTGCTACTTCATTCTGGCTTGAGTGGTAGAGAGATTATCTTTTAACAGTTGTAAGAGTTTGTCCCTATCAATCAATTCTTAGTTAACCTGATCTACCTTGGCCGAGCCAATTACATACTTTGGAATCACTCGGCCTGGTCGACCATACAATGCTTCATAAGGGGCACATTTTGTAGATGAATGATATGTAGTATTATACCACCATTCGGCCCAGGAAAGCCATTTTGCCCACTCTTTTGGTCGGTCGCTAGCGAAACACCGGAGGTACATCTCTAAGCACCTATTTACCACTTCTATTTGGCCGTCAATTATGGATGATACGCTGTGCTCATCTTGAGTTTGGTGCCTTGTAACTGAAATAACTCGGTCCAAAATTTACTAGTGAAGATCCTATCACGATCACTTACGATGGACCTTGGCATACCATGCAGTTTAACAATATTTTCTATGAAAATCTGGGCAATAATAGCAGCAGTGTAGGGATTTCTTATAGCACAAAAATGAGCATATTTCGTAAGTCGATCAACCACCATGAGAATCATGCTTTTACCTATGGAAGATGGCAGCCCTTCAATGAAGTCCATGGAGATGTCAGTTCACACTAAGTCTGGTATGGGTGGTGGTTGCAGCTTCCCTGGATTTGCCACAGTTTCACCATTGTGCGGTTGACATACATCACATTGTGCCACATATTCAGCAATAATTTTTTTCATCCCTCTCCAATAAAAATTTTGCTTCACTCTTTTGTAGATTCCCAGGAATCCAGAGTGCCCTGCTATAGGTATGGAGTGCATTTCATGCAAGATGATTGTGATGCAATGGGAGTCAGGTATAACCACAATGCAACCTTTGTAACGTAGATCCCTCGAATCCCAGGTGTAGTGGGCTATTGCACTTGAATCCTCCTCCAATTTTTTTATGATGTTGCTAATCTCTGGATCCTTCTTCCATTCTCCCCTAATGTCCTCGAGGAGACCGGTGGTAGGAAGGGAGACGGCTGAAACCTTAGCTTGTTCAGGTAGCCGTGAGAGTGCATCTGCAACAACGTTTTCTTTCCCCTTTTTGTACATAATTTCATAATCAAATCCAAGAAGTTTGGTTACCCATTTTTGCTGCTCAGGGGATGATATCTTTTGCTCCAATAAGTACTTGAGGCTTTTATAGTCAGTTTTAATTTGAAATCGCCAACCGATCAGGTAGGGTCTCCACCTCGTTACTACGTGTACAATGGTGTGCATCTCCTTATCATATACTGACATATTTTGATGGGAGGGAGATAATGCCTTGCTAGTGTATGCGATTGGTCGACCATTTTACATGAGAACGACTCCAATTCCGACTCCAGATTTGTTAGCCTCAATGATGAAGGGTCTATTGAAATCTGGTAGCGCAAGCACCAGCGTCGTTGTTATGGCTGCTTTAAGTTTGTCGAAGGCAGCAGAGGCTTTGTCCGACCATTGGAAAACATCTTTTTTGAATAAAGAAGTGAGTGGTGCACTGATCTTCTCATAGTCCTTAACAAATTTTCGGTAGTAGCCCGTTAGTCCAAGGAACCCCCGCAGTAATTTCACGTTTGTACGTTTCGGCCAGCCTTGCATTGCCTCAATTTTTGTTGGGTCTACCGCCACTCCTTCTTCTGATATTATATGCCCAAGGTACTCTACCTTTTGCTGGAGAAAGCTGCACTTTGGTTGCTTAACAAAAAGAGTATTCTCCCGAAGGATCGTCAAAATAATCCGTAAATGCTAAAAGTGAGTCTCAAGAGAAGGGCTGTAAACGAGAATATCATCAAAAAATACCAGCACAAATTTACGAAGAAAGCTCCAAAAAATATCGTTCTTGAGACTTTGAAAGGTTGAAGGAGCATTAGTGAGTCTAAAAGGCATTACCAAGAATTCATAATGGCCATCATGTGTGCGAAATGTAGTTTTTAGAATGTCATCGTCACATACCCGAATTTGGTGGTAACCGGATCGGAGGTCCAACTTCGTGAAGACTCGAGCTCCTTTCAATTCATTAAGAAGTTCATCCACCACTGGTATTGGGTACTTGTCCTTGACGGTGATGCCATTTAAAGCTCGGTAGTCGATGCACATCCGCCAAGTTTCGTCCTTCTTGCGTACAAGTAGCACCGGTGAGGAATAGGGGCTGCAACTTGTCCGAATCACCCCTGTTTCAAGCATCTCCTTTACCATCTTTTCAATTTCATCTTTTTGGAGGTGAGGATATTGGTACGGTCGAGTGTTCGCTAGTGGCTTGCTCGGAAGGATTGGAATTCGATGGTCATGTTGCCGAGGAGGAAGACCGCGCGGTTCAGCAAATATGTCGGCAAATTCAGTAAGCAATTGGGCAAGATTTTGATCTTCAATTTCTATTTTCTTCTCTTCTAGTTGTGGCTAGAGATGCATAAAAAAACCACCATTTACCTTGTGCAAAACTTTCTCCATTCGTTGGGTCGAAACAGTGGTAACGTTGCTTCCGCGCTTCCTGCGTAGGATGATCTGTTTGCCCTTACAGTAGAATTTCATAATTAATTTAGAAAAGTTCCAAGAGACATCACCTAGTGTAATCAGCCATTCTATACCAAGCACTGCCTCATAGTCATCGATTGGTAGGAGGAAGAAATCAGTGATAATTTCTTGGTCGCACTTTAGGATTCTGCCATCGGTAACCTTTATATCGAACTTGCTGCAACCTTCAATATGCAGTGCCATTCGAGCAGTAACCTTACTATTCAGGAAGTTATTAGTGCTACCCGTGTCGATGAGAACAGTGATTGGCTGTTGTTTGAGAAGGCCTCCAACTTTCATCATTTGCGGGTTTAAGTAGCCGGCTAGTGTGTGTGCCGTAATGTCGGTTGGCTGTGGCTCTTCTTCCATATCTTCTTCTTCATGTTCAATGACCTCTTCTCTTGTTAACCTTTTCGGTGCAGGGACTCGGTTGATAGTAGGGGGGGCTGAGGGCTTTAGTATTGTAGGTCATGCAGTGATCCTAGTCCTCCGGTCTTCATGGTTCAATCGCTCCTCTTGAAGTCGTGCGAAACAGATGGCTGCCATAAGCGTGTATGGTTGTCGCTCCTTAACTTCTCCCCGGATCTCCAACTTTTGTAACATCTCATTAGTCCTACATCGGAAGTGGGCAATGTGTATGATTAGCTTATAAGGGCCTGATGAGTTCTCTGACTCTATCCACGGGTAGCCCTTTCCTACTCGAGCCCTCTCACCCTGCCCAAATGCTAGGTCGGCTCTGATACCAAATGTCACGACCCGAGTCTGATGAGTTAACTGGAATAACTCCATTTTGGTCCTTCAATGACGGACTAAAATGCTTAAGCGAGAGTTCACGTAGTACACTCATCAGGCCCTTATAAGCTAATCATACACATTGCCCACTTTCGATGTGGAACTAATGGGATGTTACAGTATCCCCAACTCAATTAGCTTGACATCCTCGTCAAGGCCCGACATATCCCAGATTGAACCCTAGCATAGTGCATGTGAGGATTAACTCAATGGTGGCTCCACGCCGTGATGAGTTCTTTGACTCCATCCACGGGTAGCCCTTCCTTGCCTAAATGCTAGGTCGGCTCTGATACCAAATGTCACGACCCGAGTCTGATGAGCCAACTGGCCAATAACTCTATTTTGGTCTTTTAACCACGGACCAAAATGCTTAAGCGGGAGTTAACGTAGTACACTCATCAGGCCCTTATAAGCTAATCATACACATTGCCCACTTCCGATGTGGGACTAATGGGATGTTACAGTATCCCAAACTCAATTAGCTTGACGTCCTCGTCAAGGCCCGACATATCCCAGATCGAACCTTAGTATAGTGCATATGAGGATTAACTCAGTGGTGGCTCCACGCCGTGATGAGTTTTTGGTTCTTCAACCACGGACCAAAATGCTTAAGCGGGAGTTAACGTAGTACACTCATCAGGCCCTTATAAGCTAATCATACATATTACCCACTTCCGATGTGGGACTAATGGGATGTTACAGTATCCCCAACTCAATTAGCTTGACGTCCTCGTCAAGGCCCGACATATCCCAGATCGAACCCTAGCATAGTGCATGTGAGGATTAACTCAGTGGTGGCTCCACGCCGTGATGAGTTCTCTGACTCCATCCACGGGTAGCCCTTTCCTACTCGAGCCCTCTCACCCTGCCCAAATGCTAGGTCGGCTCTGATACCAAATGTCACGACCCGAGTCTGATGAGTTAACTAGCCAATAACTCCATTTTGGTCCTTCAACCATGGACCAAAATGCTTAAGCGGGAGTTAACATAGTACACTCATTAGGCCCTTATAAGCTAATCATACACATTACCCACTTCCGATGTGGGACTAATGGGATGTTACAACTTTAAGCCCTCAATAAAGGTCCCCAATAACTATTTTTCAAACCAATCACGAGTTTGATTAGATAACCTTTTAAACCTGGTTTGGTACTCCTGAATGGTGGAGGTTTGTCGGATCTTTGCTAGTTGTCCGTCAATGTTCTCGTAATAAGTTGGTCTGAAACGGATCAGTAGTCCTTCTTTGAATTGTCGTCATGAAAGGACTCCATAAGTGTGTTCAAACCAGTCAAACCATTGTATGGCATCCCCAACAAGATGTATAGATGTAATTTCCACCATGGATGCATCCGCAGTTTTATGGTACCGAAAATATCGCTCCGCACGCGAGATCCAACCAATTGGGTCTCCTTCTTCCCATCTAGGGAAGTCCACTCTCATGCGCGAATAGTTAGGGTCGTTCATAGAGCCTCCCCTCTCTTGGAAGTCATCTCTTTGGGCATGATGTGATTAGTTAGAGCTCTCTCCTTGATGTGATTTCTTCGTGCTTGATGGTCAGCCCAAACTGAATTTAGTAAGGAGAGTCCGAATCTTATCCTCCATTCGTGCCTCAAAGGCTTCAAATTTAGCATTTATTGTCTCCTCAGATGCCATAGTATATAACTCCAAATCTGTGATGTTAAGATCTCTCTTTTGTTGACGGGTTAAAGGCATGTATAGGTTTGATATAAATCAATGAAAGTTTGCTGCAGAATTGTGTTGTCTTGTAAGAGCAGAATTATCGTCGAAGAAACAGTGGTTTCTCGACGAAATCACCACCAAAAATTTGAGAGATTTGAGGAGGGAATTGACAGTAATATCTTAGTTTATATGATAGTGAAAATATAGTATCAAGATCAAACAAATAGTGCTATGCGGCTGAAATTCTGTAATGTATCTTTCGTTGTAGAGATGAAAACTTTGTGACGAAAAGTTTATGCAGCAATATAGGAAATTTTTTTTTTTTTTTTAGATTTTCGGATAGGGATAACTAAATTACAACAGCAGTAAGGTAGGAAACCAGAACCTGTTGCAATTCACGAGATGATCCGCTGTGTTGGAGATGATGGCGGAATTTGGCGACGATCTTTTAAGCAATTGTGGGAATTGCTTTGGATAGTTGTGGAGGGTTGATGGATGGCAGGGGAAGGGCAGCGAGACACCAAGAACACTACTCTGATACCAAGTGTTAGAACCCTTGCAGATTCTAAACTTGGGGTTAATCTCTTTAGGGGATCGGCCTCCTTGGAACTCTATAGGGGTTCCTCCCTCCAAGTTGCTACTCAAAGGCTGCAGAAAAGATTCATCTATTGCTTAAGAAAAGAGAAGAAATACATGGCTATTTATAGGGCTTCTAAACCCTAACTCCTAATAGGACTCCTACTTAAGACTCTTACTTCTTACCAACTCCTAATAGGACTCCTACTTAAGACTCTTACTTCTAACCAACTCCTAATAGGACTCCTACTCAAGACTCCTATTCCCTTACAACTCCTAATTCTTCTCTAAGAAAAAGTCTTTTACATGAATGTCCCTCTCAATTAGGACTCTCCTAGCGAGAGTCCTAACAAGCTGATTCCCTCTAACTCGATTATATAGATGGAGTACATGTTGGAAGAGTTATAGATGAAGAAGTTCATCACAAATCTAGGAGTCATGTCAGGTAGCAAGGAGCTAATTCTCTTATATTGCAACAACAATGGGGCGATTGCTCAAGTGATGGAACTCATGTATCATCAAAAGTCTAAGCATGTTCTGAGGAGGTTCTACCTAATCAGAGCGATTGTGACTTGAGGAGATGTAGTTGTGGAAAGAGTTCCATCCAAAGATAACATCACAGATCCATTGACAAATCCATTATCTCATATTGTCTTTGAGCATCATAAGGGGTCTAATGGGGATTAAACATATAGGTGATTAGCTTTAGGTCAAGTGGGAGATTGCTAGTCATACGTGCCCTACAAGCTGATCACGTGAATGATTGCACATATGACATGCTATGCATTCCTTTTTCTTATTATATTATTTGGGTTTTATGACTTTTTATTGCCTGTTGCATATTATGATATCTATATATGTATACAATGGGAATCGGATCATGATGAGATCACGATAATGAGACTAATTCTCTATTAAACACGGATCCTAAATAATCCTGGTGATAAGTTAATAGAGACATAGAGATAACCAGACAGACTTATGTATTATATACTCGTACATATGATAGAGGCAGTTAGTCTTATAGTTGCTCAATTGGGGACACTAGAGATACAATATAGGTGCTCACTAGAAAATGAGTTCACTGATTGATCCGCTCACGGAATGCTAGATGGTTAATGATGTTAAATCTTAGATTTTGATAATAAAACCAAATTGATAGTGTTTATGATTTGATTTGTGTTTTGAGTGACGTAGGAAGCTTCGATCAGGGAGAGACAATTAAAGCAGGAAGTATCATGTTGTGCCGGAGAAAAACATGTCAGAAGATTGGACGTCGAGCCGAAGGATCGGTCAATGTATCTGTAGAAGGCTTTGGGCCATGGGTTTGGGCATCGGGCCAAGAAGAGCAGAAATTATACCAAGAAAATCGGAGTTGCTGAGATCAACAGGCCGATTGGGCAATAGAACACAAGAAAGGACTATGTGCCGAAGAATCAGACGAAGAGTTGATGAACCAATGACATGCTAGACAACATTATTCAAGCTTTGTAATAATTGTCTAAGATCGAAGTAGGTTTTAATTGTGTAGGATTAACTACGAAAACGATCAAGGAATAAAGCAAAATGAAGTCCCGTAGTCAAGAACGAGATTGCATGCATGATTATCACATCATTGCATGCGTCAAAAAATCATGCATAATCAAAATATCCAAGTACATCATTGCATGTATGATTATCATCATTACATTCAAGATTATACCAAAGCTTTCGTGCCCTTTCATGTAGAAAAGGATGGGATATTTATAGGCCTCAATGGCTTCAAAATTTGAGCCAAAAAGTATCACATCCTCGGATTTTGACGTATTGGCGGTACCATCGCCATTACTGGAAGGTACTACTATCTACAATCTGACACTAGGTGGTACCATCACCCTATTTGGGTGGTACGATCGCTTGACAAAGCTCAGAGACCGAGCTCTAGTGGTACCACCACTTGACAAGGGCAATACCACTACTGGCAGCATTAATTGCCGGCGGTACCACCACCTAATCTGGGTGATACTATCGCCTAGACCACATGGGAGACTGGGTATCCTAGGCAATGCCACCGCCGACTATGATTTCAAGTGTTGAATGGGCTATTCAATCCGGCCCAATTCAGCCCTATTAAGGGCCCAATTGGCCCCTAATTAAATTAGCGGGATTACCTCCCAATTCTAACTCAATTTTTGGTCTAACTACAATAACTAAGACATAATTAAAGCACTCTTGTTCTGGTACGTCAATTGTGTTGAATCTCGAATTTTGATAATGAAACCAATTGATAAGTGTTTATAATTTAATTTACATTTTGAGTGACGCAGGATGCTTAGATCAGGGAGAGACAATTAAAGCAGGAAGAATCATGTTGGGCCGGAGAAACATGTTAGAAGATCGGACGTCGAGCCAGAGGATCGGTCGACGTATCAACAGAAGGCTTCGGGCAATGGATTCGGGCATCGGGCTAAGAAGAGCGGATATTGCATTAAGGATATCAAAGTTGCGGAGTCAATTGGCCAATTGGGCAATAGGCCACAAGAGAGGACGATACGCCAAAGAATCGGACGAAGCGTCGAGGGACCAATGACATGCCGGACAACATAATTAATGCTTAGTATTAATTGTCTAGATCGAAGTGTGTTTTACATATGCAGGATTAACTACGATAGCAAGGCATGAAACAAAATAAAGTCCCGGAGTCAAGAACGTAATTTCGTTGGGAGTTCGAGAGTTCGTCGGAAGTCCAGACATTCCTCGAAAGTTCTACTGGAACCAACCGAGAAGTCCAAGAGCTTGCCAAAGAAGCTTATTGGAACTCACCAAGAAGATCATCATGAATTCTAGGAGCTTACCAGAAGATCACTGGAACATTACTGAGAGATTGTCGGAAGATCACCGGAAGCTCGCCGGAAGAAACTGGACTTATCTTGCTTAGATTATGTCTTAGGAATCATAGTTAGCACATAATTGGAGTTGGGATTGGTAAGTAATCCCATCAACTCTGTTAGGAGCCAACTGGGCCCTAAGTTGGGCTGGTTTGGGCTAGATTCAAGGCCCAACCATGGTGCTGAAACCCTAGCGGTGGTACCGCCCCTATTCGGTGGTGGTACCGCCGAGTACCAAATCCTGCGGCGGTAATACCACCCAGGAACGGTGATGGTACCGCTAGTACCTAGAAAACCTATGATGAGACATTTTTAGGCTCCAAGTTTGAACCATCTTGAAGCCTATAAATACCCCTCTCATCCCTGGTTAACTTACATAAGCACAGAGTATTTAAAAGTGAGAAAACGCTGTTGCAATCACTAGAGAAACCCCCTCCTATAGTCTAAGTTTAGAATTCTGTTTAGGAGGAGTGTATGCTTGTAAAGGTTGACTCATATACCTGTGAAAATGAGAAGAAGGGTGTAAGAAGGAGGTTGATCTTTGCCTATTAAAAGAAGATCGATAGAGGATGCCGGTGGCCTCGACGGAAGAGGAATCGGTGTAATGGATGTAGGTCACGATGATCGAACCACTCTAAAATCTGGTTTGACTTTATTTTGAGCAATTTATCTTTACTGCAAACTGCTTTAATAGCTTACTGCTTTCAATATATTTATGAACGTGTTTCAAGTTAAGATATTTACGAAATGGTTTTTCGTCGGAAATGGATTTAATCGTAATGAAGTTTAGAACCGACGTAATTTACCGCTGCACTAATTCACTCCCCCCTCTTAGTGCTAACTCTTGATCTTAACAATTGGTATCAGTGCCTCGGTTTCTCATTTGGTTTAACACCCAATAAGAAATAGCTCTTTTCTGCTTTCAAGAGGGTCACTCTCTCATTCGTCCTCTCTTTTTCAATGGGATGGACTATACTTATTAGAAAACTTGAATTAGAGTTTTTTGACTTTCGATTGACTTAAATTTATGGAATATGGTCGAAAACATATTTCAAAGGTCTTCTCTTCCAATGAACGATTGAAATGATTTGGATAAGAAGACGTTTTCTCTAAATGCTAGAGTTATGAATGCTATATTTTGTGCATTAGACAAAAACGAATTCAATCGGGTTTCTTTGTGCAAAACAACTTTCGATATTTGGCACATTCTTGAAACCACACACGAAGGCACTAGTAGATTAAAAGTTTCAAAGATTAATCTTGTAATACATGATTTTGAATTATTTCATATGAAATCAAGTGAAACCGTTATTGACATATACACCCATTTTACGGATGTCATCAATGGTTTAAAAGCACTTGGTAGAAGTTTTTTGGATTTTGAACTTGTAAACAAGATTTTACGATCGCTTTCTAAAACTTGGGACTCTAAAGTAACGGCCATACAAGAGGCAAAAAACCTAAACAACCTTCCACTCGAAGAACTAATTGGGTCTTTAATGACCTATGAAATGAACAATGTGATAAAAACGGAACTCAAGAACAACCTTCCAAAGAACATGAAAGATTTTGGACTTAGAACAATTGAAGACCACTCGAGCATAAGGTCAAGTGATGGTAAACTTGAACTCCTCACTAAAAAATTTAAAAAGTTCATGAAATAAAAATTAAAGAACAAAAAGAATGCAACTACTTGCTATGAACGCAAGAAGAAGAATGTGACTTTGGATAAATTGAGCTCCTTCGAAGATAAGGAGAAAATCAACAAAGGTAAGGTAGCAAACTATGCCTTAACGGCTTTCGATGATGTGGTAATCAAAATGCCCTTAATTTATTTCGAAATTATATAATATTTTTCATGAGTTATTTTTAATTTAGTTTAGAATTAATTTTCTTGAAAATTACATGTTTAATAATAAAAATACAAAAAATTAGGAATCAAGCTTCTCATTCTAGTAATTTTGAAAATAATCATGTAAATAGCATGTTTATGATAAAAAAAATGATTTTGATTAAAAATGCCTTATGAAATCATGTTTGATGATATCATGCCTAATAAATTTATTTTTGTAAAATTATGCATGATAATTTGAAGTAATGATGAGTTTTGGGTAATTTATGGTTTATTGATCTTGATGATTTTCATGATGATATTTGCTCTTTTGATTTTAAACTATGATGTATGGTTTTCATACGAAAAAAACCGTTAACATGCTTATATGAAATCAATCACTTAAAATATAACACATAAAAAGGAAAATATATTATTGGATTTAAAATCATGAATCTATTTATGTTATGAATTTTCTGAACCATGAAATTGATTTTGATGGTTTGAATTTAATGGGTTTTATTTAAATCACGATCTTGATTTATCAAGATTTATAACTTGAAATCTTTTATGAATCAAGATTTCCTACTCTTTATTCTCTTGCATTTTGAGAAAATGCAAGTATCAAGCGAATCTATGCTTGAAGTACTGGAAAGTAGTAAAGTATATACTAGAAAGCACTCGAGTCATTGTAGCCTTCAACCTTGAGGCTACTACCTCCATATACCAGTAAAAGATCCTTAGTCCTTCTCAAGTACTAAATGATACACTTTATTGCTTTTTAGTGCTTCAAGCCTGGATCCGCTTGATACCTGCTCGTAACACTCAAAGCATGCACTATATCAGGCCTGGTAAAGAGCATAGCATACATGATAGACCCTATTGCTGAGGCATAGGGTATCCTATCTATGTTCGTCATTTCTTCAAGAGTCTTTGGTAATATACTCCTAGAAAATGATATCTCTTGAAATTTTTCATGCCAAACCTTTTGACAATGGTGTTTGTGTACCTAGACTAGAACAAGCTAAGTATCCTCTTGAATCCATCTCTATAGATCTGAATCCCCAAGATATAGGATGATTCCCCTAAGTCCTTCATAGAGAATTGTCTAGATAACCAAGTCTTTACTGTGGATAGCATTCCTACATTATTCTCAATGATTAGGATATCATCCATATATAACACCAAGAAAGTAATAGCACTTCTACTTACCTTCTTATACATATAAGGCTCATCTTTGTTCATAATGAAGTCATTAGATCTTAGTGTCTTATCAAATCTTATGTTCCAATTTCGGGAAGTTTGCTTTAGTCTATAAATAGACCTAGCAACCTACACATCTTATCTGGACTATCCTTGGATATGAATCCCTTAGGCTATATCATACACACCCCATCCTCAAGGTTGTCATTGAGGAATGCAGTTTTTATGTCCATCTGCTAGATCTCATAATCATAGTGTGTTGCAATAGCCAATAAAATTCGAATGGATTTTAGCATGGCTATGGGTGACAAGATTTCGTCATAGTTAATACCTTGCTTTTGATGATACCCCTTAGCCATTATTAGCCTTGCATTATAGGTCGCTACCTTTCCATCTACTTTGATTTTCTTCTTGAAGATCCACTTATAATCAATATGTACAATATCCTCGGGTGCATCAACTAGGTTTCAAACCTAATCGGAGTATATGGAATCTATCTCAGAATTCATAACTGTTAGGATCAAGAGTGGCACTAAGAGGGGGGGGTGAATTAGTGCAGTGGAAAACTTTTCAAATTCGAAAGACTTTCGTTTCGATTAAAATTGATTCGGATGAAAATGGTTTCGATTCAATCCGTTTTGGAGAAATTATGAACTTGAAAGCTTTCGTAAAAGTGCAAGAGAGGATTAAGGATATTTTTAGTAATATAAATTGCTCAAATGAAAAGCAAACCAGGATTTAGAGTGGTTCGGTCAACGTGACCTACATCCACTTTCGGATTCCTCCTCCGACGAGGACTCCGGCGTCCACTAAAGGCCTTCCTTCAATAGGTGAAGACCAACCACCTCTTTTACAGCACTTTTTCTTTTTCATGGCTTTAGGAGAGAACCCTTACAAGTTTCACACCTCTCTTGAATGATCTCAAAACATAGAAAGGGAGGAGGAGTACTCGAGCACTTGTTTATAACACTTTTACACCCTAATAACTCAAGATTAACTCAATACTTTCATGTCCTTTTATGCAAAAAAAGATGGGACTTTTATATGCCCCAATGGCTTCAAAAATAGAGCAAAAAAGTGTCTAATCCCCAATTTTCGGAGTCCTGGCGATACCACCACCATTACTGGGCGGTACCACTACCTAACACCTAACACTGGGTGGTACCACCGCTTGATAGAGCTCGGAGACCGAACTCTAGCAGTACCACCGCTGGCAGCAATAACTGCCAGCGATACCACCGCCTATATTTTCTAGGGCACTGCTTTCCAGGCGGTGCCACCGTCGGCTCAGAATTCAGGGGCTAAATTGGGTGCTCAATTTGGCCCAATTCAGCCTTGTTAAGGGCCCAATAGGTACCTAATTAAGTTACTAGGATTACCTCCCAATCCTAACTTAATTTATGCTCTAACTACGATAATTAAGACATGTTTACTGCACTTCTTGTTTCGGTGTGTCAATCGCTCTTCCGACGAGCTTCCGGTGTACTTCCGTCGAACATCCAATGAACTCTCGGCAATGCTCCAGCGGACTCCCGGCAAGCTCCTAGACTTTACGATAATCTTCTTAGCAAGTTCCTATGAGCTTCTTTGGCAAGCTCTTGGACTTCTCGGTTGGTTTCGGCAGAACTTCCGATGAACTTTCGATGAACTCTCGAACTCCCAACGTGATCTTGATCTTGACTTCGGCATAACACTTGCTTTATGTCTTACTGCTATCGTAGTTAATCCTGCATACTTTTCTCAATATATAGATTAGATCAAACAAATTATAATTGACTTTATCATCAAAATCTGAGATTCAACAATCTCCTCCTTTTTGATGATGACAATCAATTGATAACGGAGTTAACCTTAACTCCCTATATCTATATGTCATACTTGAGAAAAGACACTCTTGAATTCAAAGCCTTTGAATTCAAGTATCAAACTGATAAGTTAGATTAATTTAAACTTATCAACATGCACATCATGATTACTATCATGATCTAACATTCTCAAAATAATGTCAAGGCATGACATCCATTTTCAAGTATGATATTTCAAACATGAAAGATGACAAAGATAGCAATTCATCATTCTATAGCAAGATATCAATTATAAAATAGCAAGTTAAGCCCTAGATATCTTATCATAATAAAGAAAAATTATCAAGCAAACATTTCAAGTTTATATGATGAAATACATTACATATATTTGTCATCAATTTTCCATATTTTGGTATTATTTCTCCCCCATTATCATCAACAAAAAGGAGAACAATTCAAAAATGCAAGTGTGGTAAAAATTCATGCCACATTTCAATTTGTATATCAATCATATTTCAAGCATTCATGACATGATATCATTCAAAAGTTCTCACATTTAAAGAGATGGCTTCCGTCAACTTCTCCCTTTTTATTTTTCATCAAAACTTCACATGAAGAAGGAAAGTAAAGAGGAAAATCCATTGAGAACCAACTTTGTGAAATGATTTAAATCAAGTCAAAAATAATAAAAGAGTTTCATTAAATCATGCTTTAATTTTCACAAGGATCAAGATATTCATGTGAAATCAAATCCTCACTCTTGTAAGTGTTCACCTCATACTAAAAAATTCATAAAAATTCTTTCTTCATTAAGAAAGAATTCATGTGAAATAATCATCATATGAAGGATAAAAGAAATTCTAATAAAAAAAATTTCATGAATGATCACATCAAATCGATTTCTCATTAAAAATTCATAAGAGATAAACCCGTGAGAGATGCATTTGTCAATTAATTCCATGTATCAAAAATCATTAAGTGATAGAGCAAAGATATAAATAAACTTGATATGGCATAGACTTATGAAAACTCCATTCAAGGAATATATTAAGTTAAAGATAGTCTAAAAAAGATATACATTAAATTCATGCATTCGAACAAATTAACATTCCTAATTCTCTTCTAAGAAAATCAAATTGTTCTAGGCTTTATAAAAATATCGGCTAATTGATATTTTATATCAATAAACTTTAGGATTACATCATGATTATTAACATGATCTCATATAAAGTGATGCTTAATATCAATATGTTTAGTTCTAAAGTGTTGAATGAGATTTTTTGTTAAACATATTGCACTTGTGTTATCACATTTTATGAGAATGTTTTTAAGATGAATCTTATAATCCTCTAAAGTGTTTTTCATCCACACAACTTGTGCACAACATGCACTAGCTATAATGTACTCAGCTTCGATTGTAGATAGTGCAACCGAGTTTTGTTTCTTGGATGACTAAGAAATAAGTGCATGTTCTAAAAATTGACATGTTTCGAATGTGCTTTTTCTATCTAATCTACATCCAGCAAAATCTGCATCAGCATATGTAATTAGTTCAAAGTTCTTAGATTTTGGATACCATAATCATATATTAGTGGTACCTTTAAGATATCTAAGAATTCTCTAAACTGTTTTAAGATGAGATATCTTAGGATTAGATTGAAACCTAGCATAAAGACCTACAATAAACATGATATCCAATCTAATTGTGGTGAGGTATAGCAAACTTCCTATCATACCCCTATAAGCTTTTTGATCAAACCTTTCTCCACTTTTACCAACGTCTAACTTAATGGAGGCACTCATGGGAGTATTGATAGCTTTTGACTTATCCATATTAAACCTTTTTAGCAAATCTAAAGCATATTTTGTTTGACTAAGAAAGATACCATTACTTAGTTGTTTGATTTGTAAGCTTAAAAAGAAGGTTAATTCTCCCATCAAACTCATTTCAAATTCAAGACTCATACTTTTAGCGAATGATTCACATAGAGATTCATTCATAGAACCGAAAATGATATCATCAACGTAAATTTGAATAATAAGAAAATTATTTTCAAAATTTTTGATAAACAATGTAGTATCGACCTTTCCTTTAGAGAAATTATTTAGAATAAGAAAAGAGCTATGTTTCTCATACCAAGCCCTTGGGGCTTGTTTTAAACCATAGAGAGCTTTTAGTCAATTTAAACATATGATTAGGGAGATTATCATTCTCAAATCCAGGAGGTTGTTCAACATAAACATCTTCGGAAATAAAGTCATTAAGAAAAGTACTTTTAACATCCTTTTGAAACAACTTAAAATTATTACTACTAGCATAGGCAAGGAGCATCCTTATGGCTTCTAATCATACCATAGGAGCGAAGGTCTCTTCATAATTGATCCATTCTTCTTAGTTGAAACATTTGGCTACTAGCCTTATTTCTAACCACGATACCAAGTTCATCTTGCTTGTTTCTAAAGACCCATTTAGTACAAATAACTAAATGGTCATTTAGCCTCGGAACAAGCTTCCACACCTCATTTCTCTCAAATTGATTTAACCCATCTTGCATTGCAATGACCCATGAATCATCTTTCAATACCTCATCAATGTATTTAAGTTCAATTTGGGAGAGAAAAGCGACGTTTGCACAAAAATTCTTGAGAGGAATGAGTTTGAACCCTTTTAGATGTGTCTCCTATGATTAGCTCCTTAGGATGAGCATCTACATACTTCCAATCCTTGGGTAAGAATGTTTCGGAAGAAGATGCATCTAAGTTGCTAGATGGAGAAAGGGTTTCATTTAAATTCAAAGAATCAAAATTAACATTATCATCAAAATCATTTTTCTTAACTTCGGAAACTTCATTAAAAATAACATGAATATATTCTTCTATAATCAAAGTTCTTTTGTTAAAGATACGAAATGCTTTAGAAACAAAAGAATAGCCAAGAAAAATTTCTTCATCCGTTTTTGCATCAAATTTACTTAAGGCATCTTTTTCATTTAAAATAGAACATTTACATTCAAAGACTTTAAAGTATGAAACGTTGGGTTTTTTGTTGTTCCACAACTCATAAGGAGTCTTAGAAAGTAGTGGTTTTACTAGAACCCTATTCATAACATTACGTGACATATTTACGGCTTCGGCCTAAAAATATTTGGGTAGGCTATATTTGTTTAGCATGGTTCTTGTCATTTCTTATATGTTTCTATTTGTTCTTTGTACTACTCCATTTTATTAAGGATTTCTTGGAGTAGAGAAGTTGTGGTTGTATCTATTAGATTCACAAAATTCTTAGAAATTACGGTTTTGAAATTCACCACTATGATCACTTCGAATTGATGAAATCATAAAACCCTTTTCATTTTGAACAAGTTTACAAAACTTAGAGAAATATCTAAAGCATTCACTTTTGTGTGCCAAAAAATAAGTCCATGTGTATCTACTATAATCATCCATGATGACAAATGCATATTTGCTACCTCCTAGACTTCATGTAGTAATTGGTCCGAACAAGTCCATATAGATCAATTGCAAAGGTCTAGAGGTGCTTATTTGGTTCTTAGGTTTGAAGCTACCTTTTATTTGTTTTCCTAGTTGACATGCATCACACACATTAACTTTGATGAACTTGATATGAGGAATTCCTCTTATAAGTTCTTTAGAAGAAATTTGAGAAATTAGTTTCATGCTAGCATGACCTAATCTCCTATGCCAAAGCCAATCATCGTCATTCAAAACCGAAAAGCACATTTCATTACAAAGATCATCAATCTCGATAGTATATACATTATTTTATTTTAGGGCAATCATAGATATGTTTTTGTATAGTTTTTCAAAAATACAAGCATTAGATTCAAATCTAATGATATATCCTTTATCACATAATTAACTAATACTCAAATGGTTATGCTTTAAACCATCAACTAACAATATATTTTCAAAAAAAAAGTTGGATTTATTACCAATAGTTCCTTTGCCAATGATTTTACCCTTGTTGTCTCCAAATATGACATATCCTTCGTCTAAGCTAGTGAGCTTAGAGAAATGAGATGGATCTCCGGTCATATTCCTTGAGCATCTACTATCAAGGTATCATCTCTTGCTCCTAACTTGTGATGGTACATTTTTCTAAAAAAAGATATGATTTTTAGGTACACATTTAACCTTAGGTGCCTCAAAAATCGATCTATATAGCTTATTATGTTGCATTGAGTCATTTGAGGTTCTTTTAGGAATCCAAATCAATTTATGTGGACTATATTTCTTGAATGGACAATGATAAGCTACATGCCCAAATTTGTAATAAAAGTTCAATTTATTTTGGGATGAAACATACAAAGTAGGGCCTTTAACAAAGGTAGTTGGATTTTGGTGAGAGCTACTCACAAATCAAATTTCGCCTTTTCTGTGAACGTGACCCTTGTTGGCAAGGATCATATTCAAAGACTTGCTACCAACCTCAAATTTTCTTAAGGTTTCCTTTCGTACCAAGTTTTCTTTTTGAAGTATTTCTAGTTCATCACATTTCGTACATGGAGCTAAACTATCATTATGCTCAACTTTTAATCTATCGAAATCATTAACAAAAGAAGCATGCTCCTTTATTAATAATTTATATTTTATACTAATTAATTTGCATTCATCAAATAGATCATTAAAAGCATTTAATAGTTCATCAAAGGATAAATTTGTATCAAATGAACTTATTACCTTATCTCTAATGGCCATTAGTGCATAGTAAGCAACTTGCTCAGTGATGGTAGTCTCCTCTTCTTCGGATGCACTTGAGTCGTCCTATGTAGCTTTGAGAGCCTTCTTCTTTGGTTGCCTCCTCTTTGCTTAGGGATATTCACTCTTGAAGTGTCCCGACTTCTTACATTCATAACATATCACTTGTTCTTTCTTAGGTTCAAATTTATTTTTAGTATCTTTTTTAAATTTATTTCTTTTTATGAATCTTTTGAACTTCTTTGTTAAGAGTACCAAGTCATCATCAAAGTCCTCATCACTTGAGTTTTCTTTCAAGTGGTCTTCTTGTGTTCTCAGTGCTATGTCCTTCCTGTTCTTTGGAAGGGTGTCCTCAAGCTCTTCATGAGCTTGACATGTTATTTCATAGGTCATGAGTGACCCAATTAGTTCTTCAAGAGGAAAATTATTTAGATCATTGGCCTCATAAATGGCCATTACTTTAGGATCCCAACTTTTTAGAAGGGATCTTAAAATCTTATTAATGAGTTCAAAATCTGAGAAACCTTTATCAAGTCCTTTTAGACCATTGACGACATCCTTAAATCAGGTGTACATGTCTCCAATGATCTCGCTCGGTTTCATTCGAAACAACTCATAAGAATGCACTAAAAGATTAATTTTTGACTCCTTCACTCTACTAGCGCCTTCATGAGCCACTTCGAGTTTGTGCCAAATGTTAAAAGTCGTTTCACAAATTGATACTTGATTAAACTCATTTTTATCTAATGCACAAAACAAGGCATTCAAAGCCTTTGCGTTTAAAGCGGAAATCTTCTTCTCAAATTCATTCCAATCGTTCATTGGAAGAGAAGACTTTTGAAAGCCATTTTCTACAATATTTCATAATTCGAAATCCATTGAAATTAGGAAGATCCTCATTCTAGTCTTCCAATTTGTGTAATCTGTCCCATTGAACATGGGCAAATGTGTAATTGAATGGCCCTCTAGGTTGCTAGCAAATGTCATCTCTCTTAGGTTTAAAACCAAATGAGAGTGAACCTTACTTTGATACCAATTGTTATGATCAAGAGCGGTACTAAGAGGGGGGTGAATTAGTGCAGCGAAAAACTTTTCAAATTCGAAAGACTTTCATTTAGATTAAAACCGATTCGGACAAAAATGATTTTGATTCAATCTGTTTTGGAGAAATTATGAACTTGAAAGCTTTCATAAATGTATAAGAGAGGATTAAGGAGATTTACAGTAATGTAAATTGCTCAAATGAAAAGCAAACCAGGATTTAGAGTGGTTCGGTCAACGCGACATACATCCACTTTCGGATTCCTCCTCTGACGAGGTCTCTAGTATCCACTAAAGTCCTTCCTTCAATAGGTGAAGACCAACCACCTCTTTTACAATGTTTTCTCCTTTTGATGGATTTAGGAGAGAACCCTTACAAGTCTCACACCTCTCTTGAATGATCTCAAAACTTAGAAAGGGAGGAGGAGAACTCTAGCACTTATTTACAACACTTTTACACCAACAACTCAAGATTATCTCAATGCTTTCGTGCCCTTCCATACAGAAAAGGATAAGATTTTTATAGGCCCCAATAACTTCAAAAATGGAGCCAAAAAGTGTCTAATCCCGAATTTTCGGGGTCCTAGTAGTTTCACTACCATTACTGGGCGGTACCACCGCCTTACACCTGACACAGGGGGGTACTATCGCTCAATCCAGGTGATACCACTACCTGACAAAGCTTTGAGACCAAGCTCTGGTGGTACCACCATTTGATAAGGGCGGTATCACTGCTGGTAGCAATAACTACCGGCGGTACCACCAGCCAGATTTCCTGGGGTACTGCTTTCCAAGCGGTGCCACCGTTGGCCAAGAATTCAGGGGCTGAATTGGGTGCTCAATTCAGCCCAATTCACCCCTGTTAAGGGCCCAATTGGCCCCTAATTACGTTAGTGGGATTACCTCTCAATCCTAACTTAATTTATGCTCTAACTACGACAATTAAGATATGTTTACTATACTTCTTATTCCAGTGCATCAATTGCTCTTTCGGCGAGCTTCCAACGTACTTCCGGCGAACATCCAACGTGTTGAATCTCGGATTTTGATGATGAAGTCAATTGTCATTTGTTATCTAATCTATGTGTTGAGATAAGTGTGCAGGATTAACTACGATGAGAGTAAGACAAGCAGCAGGTGTTGCGCCGGAGTCAAGATCATGATCACGTTGGGAGTTCGAGAGTTCGACGGAAGTTCGGACGGTCGTCGGAGGTTCAGAGAGAACAGATCCGAGAAGTCCAGAAGCTTGCCAAGCGAAGCTCGTCGGAACTCGCCAAGTGGATCGTCGCAAAGTCCAGGAGTATGCCGGATGTCCGCAGAAGGATCACCGAGGGTTTATCGGATGATCGACGGAAGTTGGCCGGAAACTCGCCGGAAGAAGCGATTGACGCATCGGAGCAAAGCTGCAGAAGTTGTCTTAGAGTTAATCGTAGTTAGCATGATGATTAAGCATGAAAATGGGAGGTGAACCCATTAGCTTAATCTTGGGGCAATTGGGCCCCTGAAAAGATTCAAATTGGGCCGAATGGAGTGAACCATTCGGACCCTGATTGCACCAGGCGGTGCAACCGCCCCAGCCAGGAGGTGCAACCGCCTGGGCTGTGAGGTTGGGCGGTGCAACCGCCCCAGCCTGGAGGTGCAACCGCCAGGGCTGTGAGGTTGGGCGGTGCAACTGCCCCAGCCAGGAGGTGGAACCGCCAGGGGTGCGAGGCTGGGAGGTGCAACCGCCCCAGCCAAGAGGTTGCACCGCCAGAGCTCAAGTTCCGAGCTCTGCCAAGCGATGCAACCACCGAGCTTAGTCTTCGAGCTCTGGCAGAGAGGTGCATCAGCCTGAGCTCAGTCTCGAGCTCTGCCAGGTGATGCATTCACCAAGCTCAGTCTTCGAGCTCTAGCAGAGAGGTGCATCAGCCTGAGCTCAGTTTCGAGCTCTGCCAGGTGATGCAACCACCGAGCTCAGATTTCGAGCTCTGCCAGGTGATGCAACCACCAAGCTCAGTCTTCGAGCTCTGCCAGGTGATGCAACCATCGAGCTCAGTCTTCGAGCTCTGGCAGAGAAGAGCAATCGCCTGAGCTCAGTCTTCGAGCTCTGCCAGGCGGTGCCACCTCTCCAGTCAAGAGGTGCAACCGCCTGATCCCAGAATTCTGGGATTTGATCGATTTGATCGTTTTGAGCTCGAATTTTGAATTGGGTTGGGGCCTATAAATACCCCACCCATTCAGCACTGAAAAGATACAGACCCATACCGAAATCTTGATCTTTTCTGTGATTCTAAGAGCTCAAAAGTGTTGTAAAGCCTTTAAGTCTCCTCCTTCTATTCTTCAAGTTTTCAATTGTAAAGTGAGGAGAGAAAGGTCTGTAAAGGTTGTCTCCTGAGCCTGTCAAAAGGAGAGAAATTGTAAGAGGGAAGTTTGGCCTTCGCCCATTGAAGGAAGGCACCTAGTTGACGTCGGCAACCTCATCGGTGGAGGAAGCCAAAAGTGGAGTAGGTCAAGGCTGACCGAACCACTCTAAATCTCTGGTTTGCGTTTATTTTCGAGCACTTTATCATTACTGCAAACCTCCCTCATCACTACTGCTCTCTGCGCTTTCACGAACAAGTTCTAAGTGCTGTTCTTCCAAATCTGCATTCAGACGTAAATTCATATTTTCATACATTACAGTTTACGTTTACGTTTGATTCTGCAGAACTGTTTTCCGTGCTTTTACGAACGAGCTTCTTTGCAGTTTACGCTTACATTTTAATCCTATTAATAACTGCAATCTGTCCTCTACGATTTTACGAACGAGTTTCAACATTTAGACGTAAAACTGCATTCAGACGTAAATCGGCTTTCCTCGCTCAATCATCAGATTTCAGTTCACGTTTACGTCTTGATTTCAACTGCATACTGCCTTCTGCGAGTATACAAATGAGTTTCAAAGTTTAGACGTAAATCTGCGTCTAGACGTAAAACTGCGTTTAGACGTAAATCTGCGTTTAGACGTAAAACTGCGTTTAGACGTAAAACTGCGTTTAGACGTAAATCTGCGTTTAGACGTAAAACTGCGTTTAGACGTAAATCTGCGTTTAGACGTAAATCTGCGTTTAGACGTAAATCTGCATTTAGACGTAAATCTGAGTTTAGACGCAAAACTGCGCTTAGACGCAAAACTGCGCTTAAACGCAATCTGCGCTTAGACGCAAACTGCACTTAGATACAAACTGAGAATTTGCTTTTGCATCATAATAGTTTTTGAACGAACGCAGCTTTTGGTTTTTAAATTATTATAAGATTTCCGCTGCACTAATTCACCCCCCCCCCCTCTTAGTGCTCTCGATCCTAACACAACGAACTCTAGGCAATGCTCCGGTGGACTACCGGCAATCTCATAGACTTTACGATGATCTTCTTGGTATGTTCTGATGAGCTTTTTTGGCAAGCTCATGGACTTCTCAGTTGGTTCCGGCAGAACCTCCGATGAACGTCCGGACTTCCGACGAACTCTTGAGCTCCCAACAAGATCTCGATCTTGACTCCGGCATAACACCTACTTTATGTCTTACTGCTATCATAGTTAATCCTACGCACTTTTCTCAACATATAGATTAGATCAAATAAATTATAATTGACTTCATTATCAAAATTCGAGATTCAACAATAGTTTCTTGCCAATTCCCAGAATCTATAGTCATAATAGCCTCCTCATAGGTTTGAGGATCAATATCCTCAACATTCTCTCCTCTAATATATCCCACATATCTCTTAGGAGGATGGGATACTCTATCGGACCTACGTAAAGTTGGAACTTATGTGCCAAGTACTTGAATAGACTCGAGCTTTGAAGTGGTGCTTGAGTTAGATTCTCTAACCTCGCTCAACTCTATCACATTCCCAATATCTCCACAAAGAATGTGTTCTTTCTCAAGAAATATCGCTCTTGTAGCTATAAAGACCTTTTGGTCCTTAGGATGATAGAAATAATATCCATAAGTTTCCTTGGGGTATCCCACGAACTTGTACCGCTCTATCCTCGATTCCAACTTATTAGGGTTGTATCTTTTAACGTGGGCAAGGTAGCCCCATATCTTAATAACCTTAAAATCGGATTTCTTCCCTTTCTATATCTCATATGGTGTAGACACTACTGACTTAGATGGAACTTTGTTCATAAGGTAAATTGTGATCTCTATGGCATATCCCTAAAATGAGATGGGTAGGTCGGCAAAGCTCATCATGGACCGTACCATGTCTAACAGTATACGATTCCTTATTTCAAATACACCATTGAGTTGAGGTGTATAAAGAGGTGTCCACTAGGATAGAATTCCAAGGACCTTGAGGAACTGGGTAAACTCTATACGCAAGTACTCACCTCCTCGATTATATTGAAGAGTCTTAATACTCTTTCCCATCTGGTTCTCTACTTCATTCTTATACTTTTTGAATTTCTTGAAGGTCTCGGACTTGTATTTCATCAAGTACACATGTCCAAACCTTGAGAGATCATTAGTAAAGGTAATGAGGTAGGAGTTGTCGGGACAAAAATCGGTACTAAGAGGGGGGGGGGTGAATTAGTGCTTATGATAAAAACATCGACGATTTAGAAAAATAGTTTTGATAAAGCCTATATTAGAAAAGATATCGAAAGTGTTCTTCACTTGAAGTAAATGTAATAAGCAATTAAAATAAAGAACAATAGTAATGAAGAGCAGAAAGAGAGTGCACACCAAATTTATAGTGGTTCAATCATTGTGACCAACGTCTTATCATGGAAAAGACTATAAATAGGGAGTTTAATGTAATGCTCATGTATGTCCATATCTTTTGATTTGTTCATGCTTTACGTTGCATATAGAGAGACGGTCAAAGGCTTATGATAGAACCCTTGCAGATTCTAAACTTGGGGTTGATCTCTTTAGGGGATCGGCCTCCTTGGAACTCTATAGGGGTTCCTCCCTCCAAGTTGCTGCTCAAAGGCTGCAGAAAAGATTCATCTATTGCTTAACAAAAGAGAAGGAATACATGGCTATTTATAGGGCTTCTAAACCCTAACTCCTAATAGGACTCTTACTTAAGACTCTTACTTCTAAACAACTCCTAATATGACTCAAACTCAAGACTTCTATTCCCTTACAACTCCTAATTCTTCTCTAAGAAAAAACCTCCTAACATAATGTCTCTCTCAATTAGGACTCTTCTAGTTAGAGTCCTAACAGAGTGTCCCTCTCAATTAGGACTCTCCTAGCTAGAGTCCTAACAGAATGTCCCTCTCAATTAGGACTCTCCTAGCTAGAGTCCTAACAGACCCGCCCTCTTCAAATCAGCCTTGTCCTCAAGGCTGAGATTCCATGAACTCAGGGAACCGGGTCTTCAGCTCCTCATATGGTTCCCATGTGGCGTCTTCAAGTGGTAGATTATTCCAGTGCACTAGTACTTCAGTAGAGGGATGTCAGCGACGCATCACGATCCTGCGATCGAGGATGGCCTGTGGTTGGGCTTGAATAACTCCATCCTCAGTTGTGTTGGGCAGTTGGATCTGGGGTGACTCGTGTTCCCCCAACTTGGGCTTTAGGCATGATACGTGGAAGACAGGGTGAATTTTGGCATCCTCAAGTAATTTAAGTCTGTATGCCACGGCTCCAATACGCTCTGTAATCTAATAGGGCCCATAAAAACATGGGGATAGCTTCATGGAGGCTCGAGTGTTGATAGAGAGTTGTTTGTATGGTTGTAGGTGAAGATAAACCCAATCTCCCACTGAAAATTCTCTTTCACTTCGTCGTGTGTCGGCTTGCTGCTTCATTCTGGCTTGAGCGGTAGAGAGATTATCTTTTAACAGTTGTAAGAGTTTATCCCTATCAATCAATTCTTGGTCAACCTGATCTACCTTGGCCGAGCCAATTACATACTTTGGAATCACAGGTGCCGGTCGACCATACAATGCTTCATAAGGGGCACATTTTGTAGATGAATGATATATAGTATTATACCACCATTCGGCCCAGGGAAGCCATTTCGCCCACTCTTTTGGTCGGTCGCTAGCGAAACACCGGAGGTACATCTCTAAGCACCTATTTACCACCTTTGTTTGGCCGTCAGTTTGTGGATGATATGCTGTGCTCATCTTGAGTTTGGTGCCTTGTAACTGAAATAAATCGGTCCAAAATTTACTAGTGAAGATCCTGTCACGATCACTTACGATGGACCTTGGCATCCCATGCATTTTAACAATATTTTCTATGAAAATCTGGGCAATACTAGCAGTAGTGTAGGGATTTCTCACAGCACAAAAATGAGCATATTTCGTAAGTCGATCAACCACCACGAGAATCGTGCTTTTACCTTTGGAAGATGGCAGCCCTTCAATGAAGTCCATGGAGATGTCAGTCCACACTAAGTCTGGTATGGGTAGTGGTTGTAGCTTCCCTGGATTTGCCACAGTTTCACCCTTATTCTGATGACATATATCACATTGTGCCACATATTCAGCAATAATTTTTTTCATCCCTCTCCAATAAAAATTTTGCTTCACTCTTTTGTAGGTTCTTAGGAATCCAGAGTGCCCTGCTGAAGGTATAGAGTGCATTTCATGCAAGATGATTGCGATGCAAGGGGAGTCAGGTATAAGCACAATGCGACCTTTGTAGCGTAAATCCCTCGAATCCCAGGTGTAGTGGGCTATTGCACTTAGATCCTCCTCTAATTTTTTTATGATCTTGTTGATCTCTGGATCCTTTTTCCATTCTTCCCTAATGTCCTCGAGGAGACTGGTGGTAGGAAGGGAGATGGCTGAAACCTTAGCTTGTTCAGGTAGTCGTGAGAGTGCATCTGCAACAACGTTTTCTTTCCCCTTTTTGTAAATAATTTCATAATCAAATCCAAGAAGTTTGGTTACCCATTTTTGCTGCTCAGGGGATGATATCTTTTGCTCCAAAAAGTACTTGAGGCTTTTATGGTCAGTTTTAATTTGAAATCGCCGGCCGATCAGGTAGGGTCTCCACCTCGTTACTACGTGTACAATGGCAACCATCTCCTTATCATATACTGACATGTTTTGATGGGAGGGAGATAATGCCTTGCTAGTGTATGTGATTGGTCGACCATTTTGCATGAGAACGGCTCCAATTCCGACTCCAGATGCGTCGGCCTCAATGATGAAGGGTCTATTGAAATCTGGTAGCGCAAGCACCGGCGTCGTTGTCATGGCTGCTTTAAGTTTGTCGAAGGCAGCAGAGGCTTTGTCCAACCATTGGAAAGCATCTTTTTTCAGTAAAGAAGTGAGTGGTGCACTGATCTTCCAACAGTCCTTAACAAATTTTCGGTAGTAGCCCGTTAGTCCAAGGAACCCCCGCAGTAATTTCACGTTTGTAGGTTTCGGCCAGCCTTGCATTGCCTCAATTTTTGTTGGGTCTACCGCCACTCCTTCTTCTGATATTATATGCCCAAGGTACTCTACTTTTTGCTGGAGAAAGCTGCACTTTGGTTGCTTAACAAAAAGAGTATTCTCCCGAAGGATCGTCAAAACAATCTGTAAATGCTGAAAGTGAGTCTCAAGAGAAGGGCTATAAACGAGAATATCATCGAAAAATACCAGCACAAATTTACGAAGAAAGTTCCGAAATATATCATTCATGAGACTTTGAAACGTTGGAGGAGCATTAGTGAGTCCAAAAGGCATTACCAAGAATTCATAATGGCCATCATGCGTGCGAAATGCAGTTTTTGGAATGTCATCGTCACATACCCGAATTTGGTGGTAACCGGATCGGAGGTCCAACTTTGTGAAGACTCGAGCTCCTTTCAATTCATCAAGAAGTTCATCCACCACTGGTATTAGGTATTTGTCCTTGACGGTGATGCCATTTAAAGCTCGGTAGTCAATGCACATCCGCCAAGTTCCGTCCTTCTTGCGTACAAGTAGCACCGGTGAGGAATAGGGGCTGCAACTTGGTCGAATCACCCCTGTTTCAAGCATCTCCTTTACGATCTTTTCAATTTCATCTTTCTGGAGGTGAGGATATCGGTATGGTCGAGTGTTCGCTGGTGGCTTGCCCGGAAGGATTGGAATTCGATTGTCATGTTGCCGAGAAGGAGGAAGACCATGCGGTTCAGCAAATATGTCAGCAAATTCAGTGAGCAATTGGGCAAGATTTTGATCTTCAAATTCTATTTTCTTCCCCTCTGATTGCTGCTGGAGGTGCATCAAAAAGGCATCATTTACCTTGTGTAAAACTTTCTCCATTCGTTGGGTCGAAACAGTGGTAACGTTGCTTCCGCGCTTCCCGCATAGGATGATCTGTTTGCCCTTACAGCCATTCTATACCAAGCACTGCCTCATAGTCATCGATTGGTAGGAGGAAGAAATCGGTGATAATTTCTTGGTCTTGCAGTAATAGTTTCACCTGCGGGCATCTTTGGTCGCACTTTAGGATTCTGCCGTCGACAACCTTTACATCGAACTTGCTGCAACCTTCAATATGCAGTGCCATCCGAGCAGCAACCTTACTATTCAGGAAGTTATTAGTGCTACCCGTGTCGATGAGAACAGTGATCGGCTGTTGTTTGAGAAGGCCTCCAACTTTCATCGTTTGCGGATTTGAGTAGCCGGCTAGTGCATGTACCGTAATGTCGGTCGGCTGTGGCTCTTCTTCCATATCTTCTTCTTCATATTCAAGGCTCTCTTCTAGATGTTCAATGACCTCTTCTTCTACTGGTTCAATCATAAGAAGTCTACCTTTTTTACAGCGATGCTCGCGGCTCCACGGCTCGTCGCAATGCCAACATAACCCTTTCGCAGATCACTCTCGAAGTTCTTCTCTTGTTAACCTTTTCGGTGTAGGGACTCGGTTGATAGTAGGGAGGGCTGAGGGCTTTAGTATTGTAGGTCGTGGAGTGATCCTTGTCCTCCGGGCTTCATTGTTCAATCGCTTCTCTTGAAGTCGTGCGAAAGAGATGGCTGCCATAAGCGTGTATGGTTGTCGCGCCTTAACTTCTCCCCGGATCTCCGGCTTTAAGCCCTCAATAAAAGTCCCCAATAACTGTTTTTTAGACCAATCACGAGTTTGATTAGATAACCTTTCAAACCTGGTTTGGTACTCCTGAATGGTGGAGGTTTGTCGGATCTTTGCTAGTTGTCCGTCAATGTTCTCATAATAAGTTGGTCCGAAGCGGATCAGTAGTCCTTCTTTGAATTGTCGCCATGAAAGGGCTCCATAAGTGTGTTCAAACTAGTCAAACCATTGTATTGCATCCCCTTCCAGATGTATAGCTGCAATTTCCACCATGGATGCATCCGCAGTTTTATGGTACCGAAAATATCGCTCCGCGCGCGAGATCCAACCAATTGGGTCTCCTTCTTCCCATCTAGGGAAGTCCACTCTCATGCGCGAATAGTTGGGGTCGGTCATAGAACCTCCCCTCTCTTGGAAGTCATCTCTTTGGGCATGATTTGATTGATTAGAGCTCTCTCCTTGATGTGATTTCTTCGGGCTTGGTGGTCGGCCCAAACTGAATTCGGTAAGGAGAGTCCGAATCTTATCCTCCATTCATGCCTCAAAGGCTTCAAATTTAGCATTGATTGCGTCCTCAGATGCCATAGTATATGACTCCAAATCTGTGATGTTAAGATCTCTCTTTTGTTGACGGGTTAAAGGCATGTATGGGTTTGATAGAAATCAGTGAAAGTTTGCTGCAGAATTGTGTTGTCTTGTAAGAGCAGAATTAACGTCGAAGAAACAGCGGTTTCTCGACGAAATCTCCACAAAAAATTTGAGAGATTTGAGGAGGGAATTGACAGCAATATCTCAGTTTATATGACAGCAAGGATGTCCAATTTAATCAAGAAAATTTCGGCAGTAACAACAAGAAAATTGGTGTAAGTTGCGATAGCAGAATTCTCGTCGAAAAATTTCAGCAACTTACGATGAAATTTGCAGCAATATAGGAACGAAATTTTTTTTTTTTTTTTTTGGATTTTCGAATATGGATAACTAAATTGCAGTAGCAGTAAGGTAGGAAACCCGAACCTACTGCAATTCACAGGGAGATCACAGGATGATCTGCGGTGGTGGAGATGACGGTGGAATTTGGCGACGATCTTTTAAGCAATTGTGGGAATTGCTTTGGGCGGTTGTGGAGGGTTGATGGATGGCAGTGGAAGGGCAGCGAGATGCCAAGAACGCTGCTCTGATACCAGGTGATAGAACCCTTGCAGATTCTAAACTTGGGGTTGATCTCTTTAGGGGATCGGCCTTCTTGGAACTCTATAGGGGTTCCTCCCTCCAAGTTGTTGCTCAAAGGCTGCAGAAAAGATTCATCTATTGCTTAACAAAAGAGAAGGAATACATGGCTATTTATAGGGCTTCTAAACCCTAACTCCTAATAGGACTCTTACTTAAGACTCTTACTTCTAACCAACTCCTAATATGACTCATACTCAAGACTTCTATTCCCTTACAACTCCTAATTCTTCTCTAAGAAAAAACCTCCTAACATAATGTCTCTCTCAATTAGGACTCTTCTAGTTAGAGTCATAACAGAGTGTCCCTCTCAATTAGGACTCTCCTAGCTAGAGTCCTAACAGAATGTCCCTCTCAATTAGGACTCTCCTAGCTAGAGTCCTAACAGCTTAACAGCCACAATTTAGTTAGGTTTTGTGGTCATTTTAGGCTTATAAATAAAGGTTGAGTCATGTAGATACTTATGTGAGATTTCGGTCTGTAGTGGACTATTTTGGATCCTTTGTTGTATGACCATTTAGAGCTTGTAAAGTATGTTTATAATTTGCTTTGGTTATGAAGTGTTTTTTGAAATATTTACTTGTGGATCCCGAGTGAGATATTTTCTCTAACCCGTTTTCTCTTTTGTAGGTCTTAAAGGACTAAGGGGATTTCGGGGAGGCTGACCTTTATGGATGGATACGCAAGGGTGTCGCACGACTTAGACAAAATTAGCTAAGTCTGTGATAGTCCACTCCCGATTCCTCTTCCGTCGAGGCCACCGGTATAGACTAACGGTCTTTCTTCAATGGGCGAAGATCAACTACCCTCTTATAACTCTTTTTTCTTTTCACAAGTTTGGGAGATAACCTTTACAAGCATCACACCTCTCTTAGAATGATTACAAAGCTAAAGAAGGAGGAGGAGGACACTTAGCACTTTTTTAACACTTTTACAACCCAAAATCTCAAGACTTTTGTTCATACTTTCATGCTCTTTCGTGCAAGAAAGAGTGAGATATTTATAGACCCTAATGGCTTCAAAAATAGAGTGAAAAAGTGTCTCATCCTAGGTTTTACTATTAGTACTAGGCGGTACCATCGCTTACGGACTGACACTCGGCAATACCACCATCTATGTCTGACAGATGGTGGTACTTTTACATACTTTTACATGGTAGTACCACTGCTTGACAGAGTCTCGAAGATTGAGCTTTGGCAGTACCACCACCTAACAAGGCGGTATCACCACTTGGCAGCATTAACTACCAATGGAACCACCACCTAGTCTGTGCAGTACCACCACCCCGACCACCTAGGAGGCCGAGCCTCAAACGGTTCCATCGCCCAATCTGGGCGGTGCCACCACCTCGCTGGTTTCAAGTGGTTGAATGGGCCATCCAATTGGCCCAATTCAACCCTATTTAGGGCCCAATTAGTCTCTAATTGAGTTAGTAGGATTTCTCCTAAAACTAACTCAAATTAAAGTTCTAACTATGATAGTTAAGGCTAATACAATTACGATACAAGCAATCTAAGTTGTTCGGTACATCAATTGTTCAATCGAACTCATAGTGAACTTCGACGGTCTCCCGATGATCTTTTAGCGAGCTTATGGCGAACTTCCGGTGAGCTTTCGGAGAACTCTTGGCGAACTTCTAGCAAGCTTTCGGTGAACTCCTAGCAAACTTCCAGCGAGCTTTTGACAAACTCTCGACGAACTTCTGGCGAGCTTTCAATGAACTCCTAGTGAACTTCCGATGAGCTTTCGCTGCATCATCAAATCCTTTGGTGTATCCCCCGATTCATCTGACCAGATGCTCGATCATTGACTCCAGCCAATATTCAATTTTTCTTTAATTATTTTACCTTTTTCACAATCATAGTTAGTCCTGCGTCACTTATCTCAATATATAGATTAGATCATTAATTCATTAATTGATTTCATCATCAAAATCTGAGATTCAACAATCTCCCCCTTTTTTACGATAACAACCAATTGATGATAGAGTTAACCTTAACTCTCCCTATCTATATGCCATATTGAGAAAAGACAAACTTGAATTCAAAAGGAATCAAAACTTTTGAATTCAAGTGAAACAATTTCGATCATAGTGATCAAATGCAATATATCAAAATTGTATGCATTGTGCATCATTATAGTTTCAAGTCATCAAAGTATAACATGCACAATTTCGTCACTTCATGCATGATAACAAATCAACATCATTTTGGGCATAACCTACATGATACTAAAGCATTCATATTTATAATCATTTTGCGCATAACATACATGATACTAAAGCTTTTTTTAACCATTTATCTCTTCATGCATGATACCAAATTTAACATCATTTTGGCATTATTCCATTCATCATTTCTCCCCCTTTGTCATCAACAAAAAGGAGAATCATTCAACAAATATTTAAACTATGCAAGTAAGTTTTACACCATTTTATACAAGCTAGCAAATTGTGAAATGAGAAGTTTAAGCAAAAACTTTACAAGATAACTACTTTTGCTTCTTGAAATGGGCAAGCTAGCACTTCTCTTTAGATGTGCAAGCACTTGAGATGTGCAAGCTAGCATTTTTGCAAAGTGCACTTATACAACAATAACATAACAGCCCATAAAGACTTGCCCACAATAGCTTTTTACCGTCTCAACTCAATTCTAACATTTTAGCAAGTGACAAGCTATCCTAAAAAGTTAATATAACAATGGAGTGAGCTACAAAGCTCAGCAAGTGACAAACATATCAATGGCAAGAGAACATAGTTTTAAACAAACTTGATATTAAATTGCAAGGTAAGGATACAAGAGTTCAAAGTCTTATTAGATACTGAATCGTAAATGTCATTTCAATCAAAACATATTTGGTCTATAATAAATGGAGTAAATAGTAATTAGAGCATATCAATGGTATAAGGAGTATTTTAGAGCATATCAATGACATATAGAATATTTCAAAGCATATCAATAGTGTATAAATATTTTTGAGCATATCAAAAGAACAAATAATAAACAGAAGCTGAAATGTCATATTTGATGTTGCATTCATTTCATTCTTATCCAAAATTCACAAAGAAACACATAACCAATGCTTTAGATATCATGTCAAACATATAGAAGATAAAGTGGGATCTCAAATATAATCTTTCACATCTAGGAGCATCATCCATCCATGTTTGGATGAAGCCAAAGGGGGTCGGTAGAGCATCGCGGGCTCTAAGCATACTATTTCTGGCAAAGGTCTAGATAATCCCTTTAATATTTTTGGCAAAGGTCCAAATACTCTCACAAATACCAAAGTATAAAAAGACATTGTGAACAATAAAATTAACATATATCGAAAGCACATGCAGAACAACGAAATATATATGTGACCAAACGAAATAATATGATACAACATGAATTTTGCATAATAAATTTCAAGTATGTAAATAATTTAAGGACAAGAACATACAAGAATTAAAAACATTTATATAAAGCTTAATTAAAGGAAGAATTTTAACTGAAATTAATTTCTAAAAGGAATGAAATAAGAATAGGCAAAATCGATAAAAGCTTGATTCTGACAAAATTTAAGAGGCACATTGCATGAATTATTTAGATAATCAATTATGCTTCAAATTACTCAACAAAGATATCATTGGAAAGCTATATTAGTATAATTTTAGATGAATCTAGATTTGTTAAGTTTTGAGTTTCTAATAGGGAGTTACAAATAATTTAGAATAGAAAGGTCAAAATTTATCATCCCTATTTTGTAGAATCTATAGGGTCATTTGAAACAGAAGTTTGGATTAATAATTAGACTCTAAATTTATCAACCTTAGTGTTAAAAGAAAGATTTGTGAGTCTACTTTTAGATGAATTTAGCTTTGCCCAAATCAGAGGTCGATGCAGAAACTTATGACTAGAATAAGGTAGAAAGGTCATAATCTTAGAAATTTTCTAGATTCAAATCGTTATATCTAAACAAGGTATATATCATATGTAGGGCTAGCACTATTCAAATTTTCTCATAATCAAGGCAAAAGCAAAAATAAAATTGTAGTAGAAAAGGGTCAAAATACTTTCCTTTCAATGATTTTGATCCAAAGAAGTTTTAAGCCCAATCCTTCTACTTCTTCCTCCTTCTCCTCTTCTCCCTATTTTTTCTCCTATCTACTTTCTTCCTCCACAATTGCAGCTCATGCAGAACATAGAGGGGCATAGTTGCCTGCTCTCCTCTCTCCCCCTCCTCTTCTTTTGCTCCTTCTCTCTCGCCCACAACTGTAGTTGCAACCCCCTTCCTATTCTTCCTTCCTTCCTCTCCTTTTCTTCATTCCTAGCCACAGCTGCCACAACCACAGCCACAGTCATAGCCTCTTCTCTTCTTCCTCTCCTTCTTGTCTTCTTTCCTATTCTTCTTGTTAGGACCAAAATCAGCACTAAGAGGGAGGGTGAATTAGTGTTTACGTAAAAACGTTGGTGATCTAAAAACTTCATTCGATAAAATCATATCAAAAATGCTTTTGGACTTAGAGAAAGTGTGAAGTGGAGTAAGCAGGCAAATTAGTAAGCAATATAAAGAAAATAAAGGCAAAGAAGAGAAGGCACACTAATTTTATAGTGGTTCGATCGTCATGACTTACGTTCACTCCCAATTCCTCCTTCGTTAAGGTCACTAGCCTCCACTATTAATCTTCTTTCAATGGGTGAAGATTAACTACCATATTATAGCTCTATTCTTCTTTTCATAGGTTTAGAAGATAATCTCTTAGCCCTCCCTTAAATAGAAATTACACATAGGGAAGAGGAGAGGAACTCTCAAGGAATTACAACAATGTTTTCTTACCTAGATCACAAGTTTTTTTTTTTTTCAATTTTTCATGCTATTTCATGTAGGAAAGAGTGGGGTATTTATAGGTCCTAATGACTTCAAAAATGGAGCCAAAAAGTATCTCATCTCGGATTTTCAGGATATTAGTAGTACCATCGCCTACTCCCCTGACAACTGGTAGTACTACCACCAATATGAATGGTAGGACCACTTGATAGAGCCTCATAGTGATAAGACCCTAAAGTCTTATCGTCACTCTGATACCAATTGATAAGACCCTAAAGTCTTATCGTCGCTCTGATACCAAATGATAAGACCCTAAGGTCTTATTGTGGAAGAAAGGGGAGAAAAGGGAATGATAATGATCGCTTCGAGGGGATCGACCTCCTTGATCGCTTCGAGAGGATCGACCCTCCTTGATCACTTCGAGGGGATCGGCCTCATAGGGTTTGTCCATAGAGTGGAATAACATTTCATTGATTGATTGATGGATTCCAGAAAGGGTTACATCACTATTTATAGAGTTCCACCCAGAGTCCATCAAGACTTGAACTCTAATAATAAATAAATATTAAATAAACCTCAACTTGACTCTAACTGAACCAAACTAACTCAATAAATAATTGAACTAAACAGACTCGATAAACATTATTCAAAAGCTTAGAAAAAGGGTCCTAACACACAAACTGGGCTCTGGTGATGGTATCGCCTATTATGTAGTACCACCGCTTGATAGCATTAACTGCCAATAGTACCATTGTCCAGTTTGGGCAGTACCACTGCCTAGATAGTACCTAGGAGGCCAAGCCTCAAGCGATTCCACCACCAGTCCTAGTGGTGCCATAGCCTAACATAGCTCCAGGTCATTGAAATGGCCATCCATCCGGCCCAATTCAGCTTTGATTCAGGCCCAATTAGCCCCTATTTGAGTTAGTATGAATACTTCCTAAAACTAACTTAAATTGACACCTAACTATGATAATTAAGGCTAAAACAATTACAATACAAGCAATCTTAGTTGTCTAGCATATCAATTGTTCATCCGAACTTTCGGCGAACTTTCGACAAACTCCTAACGAACTCTCGACAAGCTTTTGACGCATTATTTGTGTTAGGATCAAGAATGGCACTTAGAGGAGGGAGGGGGGGGGGAGGGGGTGAATTAGTGCAGCAGATAAAAAGGATAAATTTAATAGATTTCAAAAAAAATTGTATGATGAAACTCTTAGTTCGACGAAAACCATATTGAAATGTCATTTGACTTGAATAAGTTTGAAAGTGAGTATAAAAGAGGGGATTGGACAAATTACAATGAAGTAAAATGAAATACAATAAAAGTAAAGTATGCACCAAGAAAAGAACATGCTAATTTTATAGTAGTTCAATCATCCGACCTACATCCACTCCCGATTCCTCCTCCGTTGAGGTCACCGGCATCCACTAATGGTCTTCCTTCAATAGGTGAAGACCAACCACCTCTTTACGGCACTTTTTCCTTTTCATGGGTTTAGGAGACAATCCTTACAAGCCTCACACCTCCTCTTGGATGATTGCAAAACTAAAGAGAGAGAGCAGGATGACTCTTTGCACTTTTACAATAGTTTTACACCCTAACACTTAATGATTTTTTCACACTTTGATTGCCCTTTCATGCAGAAAAGGGTGGGGTATTTATAGGCTGGCTTTAAAATTAGAGCCAAAAAATATCTCATCACAGATTTTTAGGGTATTGGCGATACCATCGCTTGTGTTGGGTAGTACCACCGCCTGCAGCATTGACACTGGATGGTACCACTATCCAATTTGATGGTACTACCACTTGATAGAGCCTCAAAGACCAGGCTCTAATAGTACTATTGCTTGATAGGGTTGTTGAATCTTGGATTTTGATGATATAATCAATTGGTGGGTTAATTGATCTAATCCATATTATTGAGTTAAGTACGCAGGATTAACTACGATAACCAGAAAACATAAAGCAAGGATACCGGAGTCGAGCTCGATGGACGTTTAAGAGACCGAAGAATCATCGGAGATGCTGCCGGAACCATCCGAGAAGAAATCGGGAACGTGTCGGAAGTTCGCCGAAGAAATCGTCGGAGGCTCGCGGAGATCACCGAGAAGGCTCGGCTACTCGTTAAAAGTCATCACAAAGATTGGGAGCTTGCAGGGAGTCCGTCGGAAGAAGTTCGTCGGAAAGCTCGCCGGAACAAGACTCGACGTTCGCGGTTGAAAATTTGCTTAGGATGTGTTTTGGTTATGTAGTCCACTTGTAATTAGGATTAGGATTAAGAGATAATCCTATATCCTGGTTAGGGGCCAACTGGGCCCAAAGTCAGAGTTGGTTTAGGCTAAAAATTAAGCTAAACCAGCGAACTAGAGAGCCAAGATTGAAGCCCAACTAGTGGCTGAAAACACTGTAGGCGGTGGCACCGCCTAGTTGGGCGGTGGAACCGCCCAGCACCCGAGTGCTGGGCGGTGACACCTCCTTGGCTGGGCGGTTGCACCGTCCAGTACCCGAGTGCTGGGCGGTGGCACCGCCTGGCTGGGCGGTGGAACCTCCAGCACCGGGAACCCTAAAAGAATTCAAATTTTGAAACCCAAAATTTGAATCCTCTTTAGGCCTATAAATACCCCTCAAATCTCAACTGAGGTTACAACTTTTGAGAAGCATTTTGATTGAGAGAAAAGTCTTAGAAAGTCTTAGCAAGTCTTGTTTTCAATTTGCTAGAGAGTTCTCCTCCTTCTTTCTTATTGAAAATTTGTAAGAGGTTGAGCTGCTTGTAAAAGGTTGTAAGATGGGTGTTTACCATTCCATTTCAAGAGACTTGCTAGTGGAAGGTGGGAGCCTCATCGAAGAGGGGCCTCGCAAGTGGAGTAGGTCATTTGACCGAACCACTCTAAAAATCGGCGTAATCTCTGGTTTGCTTTTTATTGTTGTCATTTACATTACTGCAAATCTTCTTACTGCTTTAGTTTGTATTACTCTTGCTGCGCAACTTTAAGAATACGCCTTCAAGTTAAATTTCTCAAGTTTCGTTCTTAACGTACGAAAGATTTTGATTAAAATCGAAGTTTTAATCCGCTGCACTAATTCACCCCCCCCCCCCTCTTAGTGCCGCTCCGATCCTAACAAGTGGTATCAGAGCAAGGTTATCTCTCATATTTGGTTTAATACCCAAGAGAGATGGCTTACTCCGGCATGCAAGAGGGCCATTCTATTGCACGACCACCTTTGTTTAATGGGTTGGATTACACATATTGGAAGACTCGCATGATAATCTTCCTCATTTCTATGGACTTTGAGCTTTGGTCTATTGTCGAGAATGGATTTCAAAAATCTTCTCTTCCAATGAGCGAATGGAATGAATCGGAGAAGAAGGTTTTTGCTTTAAATGCAAAGGCTATGAATGCCTTGTTTTGTGCACTAGACAAAAACGAATTTAATCGTGTTTCAATGTGTGATTCGGCTTTTGATATTTGGAGAACTCTTGAGGTCACTCATGAAGGCACTAGCCGAGTGAAAGAGTCCAAAATCAACATCCTTGTGCACTCTTACGAACTTTTCCGAATGAAACCAAGTGAGTCCATCGGAGACATGTACACCCGGTTTACGGATGTCATCAATGGACTCAAAGCTCTTGGTAAAGATTTTACTAACTTTGAACTAGTAACTAAAATCTTAAGATCCCTCCCTAAAAGTTGGGATCCAAAAGTTACGGCCATTCAAGAGGCCAAAGACCTTAAAGCATTCCCTCTTGAAGAACTCATTGGGTCTCTAATGACCTACGAAATGACATGTCAAGCTCATGACGAGCTCGAGAACCCCCTTCCAAAGAACAGGAAGGATATGGCACTCAAATCACAAGAAGACCACTTGAAAGGAACATCAAGTGATGAGGACAGTGACAATGACATTGCACTTTTGACTCAAAAGTTTAAAAAATATTTAAGAAAGAACAGATTTAAAAATAATACAAAAAATAAATTTGAACAAAAGAAAGACCAAGTGATTTGTTATGAATGCAAAAAACCGGGACACTACAAGAACGATTGTCCTCAAGCCAAAAAGAGGACATCAAAGAAGAAGGCGTTCAAGGCAACGTGGGATGATTCAAGTGCATCCGAAGAAGAGGAGTCCAACACCGAGCAAGTTGCTCATTACGCGCTAATGGCGTTAGGAGAAGAGGTATGTGATTTATTTAATGAAGATTTATCTTTTGAAGAACTGTCTATCGCTTTTCATGAATTATTTGATGAATGTAGAACTGTTAGCAAGAAGTTAAGTATCTTAAAGAAAGAGCATGCTTTGCTACAAGATAAGTTTGATAGTCTTCAAACTCCTCCATGCTCTAAGTGTGAGCACTTAGAAGCAATAAAAAATGAAAATATTCTTCTTAAGGAAACCTTAAACAAGTTTAAGGTTGGTAGCAAAGGATTAGATATGATCCTCGCAAACAAGGGTCACATCGCAAATAGAAATGGAATTGGATTTGTAAAAGGATTACATCAAAATCCCACCACTTTCGTAAAAGGACCTACATTACATGTTTCCTCTTATGTGAAATACAACTTTTGTTGCAAATCCGGACATATTGCCTACAAATGCCCATTTAGGAAAATTAGTTCACAAAAATTAATATGGGTTCCTAAAGGAACTATAAAGAATTCAATCATAAATAACAAAGTTAGTGGGTCAATTTTTGAGGCACCCAAAATCAAATGGGTACCTAAAAATCATCCTCTTTTGTAGACAAACCCACAAGCTAGGAGCAAGAGATGGTATCTCGATAGTGGATGCTCAAGACATATGACTGGAGATCCATCTTATTTCTCTATGCTCACTAGCAAAGAAGAAGGGTACGTTACCTTCGGAGACAACAACAAGGGCAAAATCATTGGCAAGGGAACTATTGGTAACAAATTTAATTTTTCCATTGATGATGTCTTACTAGTTGATGGATTGAAACATAATCTCTTGAGTATTAGTCAACTATGCGATAAAGGTTACATCGTTAGATTTGAATCAAATATGTGCATTATTGAAAAACCAAATCATAACATGACTATGATTGCTTTAAAACAAAATAATGTCTATACCATCAATCTTGATGAACTAAGTAATGAAATGTGCTTCTCCGCCGTAAATGATGATGCTTGGCTTTGGCATAGGAGATTAGGCCATGCAAGCATGAAAACAATATCTAAGATCTCATCTCAAGAATTAGTACGAGGAATTCCAAATATAAAGTTTATTAAGGACAAAGTATGCGATGCATGTCAACTAGGCAAACAAATAAAAACAAGCTTCAAACCAAAAAATCAAATTAGCACTACTAGACCATTACAATTGATCCATTTGGACTTATTTGGACCAATTGATACAACAAGTCTAGGTGGAAGCAAATATGCCTTTGTGATTGTGGATGACTACTCTAGATACACTTGGACCTATTTCTTAGCTCACAAAAGTGATTGCTTCAAGTGTTTCTCTAAATTTTGTAAACTCACTCAAAATGAAAAAGGCTTCATGATTTCATCAATTCGAAGTGATCACGGTGGTGAATTCCAAAACCGTGACTTTCAAAATTTTTGCGAAAGTAATGGGTACAATCACAACTTCTCAACTCCAAGAAATCCTCAACAAAATGGAGTAGTTGAAAGGAAAAATAGAAACCTACAAGAAATGGCAAGAACTATGTTGAATGAACATAGTTTACCTAAGTACTTTTGGGCCGAAGCCGTAAATACGGCTTGCTACATCATGAATAGAGTCCTAATAAGACCATCCTTATCCAAAACTCCCTATGAATTATGGAATAACAAAAAACCAAACATCTCCTATTTTAAAGTTTTTGGTTGTAAATGCTTTATTTTAAATGAAAGGGATGCTTTAGGAAAATTTGATGCTAAATCCGATGAAGGCATCTTTCTTGGTTACTCTTCCGTTTCTAAAGATTTTCGGGTTTTTAATAAAAGAACTTTAGTAATTGAAGAGTCTATTCATGTAGTTTTTAATGAAATTTCCAATTTAAAGAAAAATGATTTTGATGATGATCTTGGTTTTGATAATTTGAATTTAAATGAACCCTCTCCTCAAAATAGCCTTTTGAATGCATCTTCTTCCGAAATTTCTTTACCAAAAGAATGGAAGTATGTAGATGCTCATCCAAAAGAGCAAATTATAGGAGATACATCAAAAGGGGTTCAAACTCGTTCTTCTTTCAAAAATTTCTGTGCTAACGCCGCTTTCCTTTCTCAAATTGAACCTAAATGCATTGACGAAGCCTTAAAAGATGATTTTTGGATCATTGCAATGCAAGAAGAATTGAACCAATTTGAGAGGAATGAGGTATAGAAGCTTGTTCCTAGACCATGTGACCACTTAGTCATAGGTACTAAGTGGGTCTTTAGAAACAAGCAAGACGAAAATGGTATCGTGGTTAGAAACAAGGCTAGATTAGTGGCCAAAGGTTTCAACCAAGAAGAAGGTATCGATTACGATGAAACCTTCGCTCCCATGGCTCGATTAGAAGCCATAAGGATGCTCCTTGCCTATGCTAGTAGTAATAATTTTAAACTATTTCAAATGGATGTTAAAAGTGCTTTCTTGAATGGTTTTATTTCCGAAGAAGTATTTGTCGAACAACCTCCCGGATTTGAAAATTCTCTTCTTCCTAATCATGTATTCAAATTGACTAAAGCTCTCTATGGCTTAAAACAAGCTCCTAGAGCTTGGTATGAAAGGCTTAGTTCCTTTCTTATTTTAAATAATTTTACCAAAGGCAAGGTTGATACTACATTGTTTATTAAACATTTTGAAAATAATTTTCTTATTGTGCAAATTTATGTTGACGATATTGTGTTTGGCTCTTCGGATGAATCACTATGTGAATCATTTGCCAAATGTATGAGTCTTGAATTTGAAATGAGTTTAATGGGTGAATTAACTTTCTTTTTGGGATTACAAATCAAACAACTTAGTGATGGTATATTTCTTAACCAATCGAAATATACATTAGAATTGTTAAAACGATTTAACATGGATAATTCAAAAGCAATAAACACCCCTATGAGTACTACGACTAAGTTAGATATGGATGAAAATGGTGAAAGTTTCGATCAAAAAACATATAGGGGAATGATAGGTAGTCTACTCTACCTCACTGCGACTAGACCGGATATTATGTTTAGTGTAGGACTTTGCGCTAGGTTTCAATCTAATCCTAAATTATCTCATCTTAAGAGTGTTAAAAGAATATTTAGATATCTCAAAGGAACTCCAAATTTAGGATTGTGGTATCCAAAATCTGAAAAATTCGATCTAATAGCTTATGCAGATGCCGATTTTGGCGGATGCAGGATAGATAGAAAAAGTACATCCGGAACATGCCAATTTTTAGGACATGCACTTGTTTCTTGGACTTCTAAGAAACAAAATTCAGTCGCACTATCTACAGCGGAAGCCGAATACATTGCTGCAAGTGCATGTTGTGCACAAGTAATTTGGATGAAAAATACATTAGAAGACTATGGAATTCACTTTAAAAATATTCCCATAAAATGTGATAATACTAGTGCCATATGCCTTACTAAAAATCCAATTCAGCACTCTAGAACTAAGCACATCGACGTTAGGCATCATTTCATACGCAATCATGTTTTTAACAATGATGTTGTTCTAGAATTCATTGACACAAAGCATCAATTAGCAGATATATTTACAAAAGCTTTGAATGAAGACCAATTTGAATTCATCCGAAGGGAATTAGGCATGCTAAATTGTCCCTAAAATGAACTTCACAAAAAAAAAAAAAAACTCGTTCTTTTCCCTTCGTTTATAAATTTGAATTCTTCCTTCTTCTACAATTCAAAATGATCCATTAAAGTATAAATTATGATCTTGAGGGAAGAAGCTAAACAAAAGGAAGGGAAAATTTTTTTTTTCTTTCCTCCGCGTGATGCCAGCGGTGGCACCGCCAGATCCGACAGTTGGACCGACTGGCGCTCGGGCGCCAGGCGGTGACACCGACCAGTTTGGCGGTGACACCGACCGAGTCACCCTTTTAACCCGAGGGGTTAGGGCTGGCGGTGACACCGCCCCCAACCCAAAGAAACACCTCTCCAAAACCCTCTCCCATTCCCTCTAACCCTCATTCTACCTCTTAGAAACATTGGAGAAGGATTCTTGGTGGTCCAAGCTTTCCATCTCTCAACATAATCTCCACAAGGTAACACTTGAAATCCCTCTTTTCTTTTCTCTTTCTCTTGCTTATTTTTCACAATTTCATCATCATCTTGTCTAGAAAATGGCACCAAAGAGATCAAAAGGAATAAGGATTGAAGGAGATTCATATAACCATGACCTTTTTAGATCAAAAGAGGTAGCCCTTAGCTTTCCAAAATTTGAAACACGATGTGTCCATAAGGGAAAATACGTTGATTTGGATGAACTAGAGGACTTAGATCCCATTAAGTGGTTTGCTCAACTAGAAGCTCTACCTCTACTACAAATAGATGAACCAATCTATCCACGGTTAGTGAAATTGTTCTATGCCAACCTATATGAAGACAATGATAGCCTAAGCACTTACATTCTAGGAACACCCATTAGAATTTTTGACAGCACCATTTGTGAGCTAATTGGCATAACTGAAAAAGATAGGGGATGCTATTTTAAGGGTAAATGGGACGTCAAAAAAATAGGAGCAACCTATTCCGAAGCCGTGAAAACAATTTTTGCAAATCCAAACCTTGACTTCCTACCCAAGAGCTGTGAACACTTAATGCCTTTCAACTCTAAAATTCTTCATCACATTATCACAAGCATCATATTCCCCAAACAATTTCATCTTGACGAAGTAAGTCAATTAGAAATAGGAACCATGTATTGGATTATGACCGGTCAGCATAATTGTTTTGGGTACTTGATTCGCCAACACATGCAGGAAATTATGACTAAAGATACTATATTGCCATATGGGAGGTTAATCACTAGAATTCTTCATGCCTATGACATTTGCATTCCACCCGATGAAGAATCTATTCAAAATAATCGATATAACATAATAAATAAAAACCTGCTAAAAAAACTTAGGTGCACTTTTAGCAATGGCATATGGGTTAGGCAGCCTAGAAGGACGGATCCAATACCTACACCAATAGAACAACCTGAAACACTAATTCTTATGGGAAGTGAATCTCCTCCTCCTAGTCCCTTTGGAGCAGCACCTTCAGCTCCTGTTTCCTCCTCTGAAAATTTCATTATGGCGGAGCTATCTCAGATCAAATCACAGCAAGAACAAATTCAGAATCAACAAGTTGAAATTTTGAAGACACTACGACAGATGAATGAAAAAATAGATATCATGTATCAGCACTGTGGATTACCTCCTAAGGATTAAATTGATGTATCTTTTTATTCTGTCCTGTTTGCTTTTAAAAACAAGTTCATGTTTGTCATCGATTGTATGATAACTGATCTTTCCTTTAGATAACTACTGTCTGCATAGATGATGATGTCTTTTGGATAAACTATTTCTGGCAAATTTGAATGATGAACTTTGATAAATGCTATACCTTTTTCTATGATCATCAATTAGCTGGCTTGTCTCTTTTTGTTGATGACAAAGGGGGAGAAGTGATGACTTATATGACATGACTAATATGAATTACAAAAACTTGTGTGATATGAATGTCTTATATGACTTGCAAATCCTTGAAAATATCACAAGATTGATATCATGAAATTTATATTGAAAATCTTTATCTTCTGTCGTAGCAAAATTCGTCCCGTATCATTTAACTTATGATTTTCATCGAAGTTTCGTACTTACTATTGTTTAATGAGGATAACGATAAAGTTCTACGATTAGAACTTATCGGGTTATGCTTGAATCCAATGGGATGGAATTCAAGTGTTTTTTATCTTCTCATAATATGGCATATAGATAGGGCGAGTTATGTTTAACTCCGTCATCAATTGATTGTCATCATCAAAAAGGGGGAGATTGTTGAATCTTGGATTTTGATGATATAATCAATTGGTGGGTTAATTGATCTAATCCATATTATTGAGTTAAGTGCGCAGGATTAACTACGATAACCAGAAAACATAAAGCAAGGATACCGGAGTCGAGCTCGATGGACGTTTAAGAGACCGAAGAATCATCGGAGATGCTGCCGGAACCATCCGAGAAGAAATCGGGAACGTGTCAGAAGTTCGCCGAAGAAATCGTCGGAGGCTCGCGGAGATCACCGAGAAGGCTCGGCTACTCGTTAAAAGTCATCACAAAGATTGGGAGCTTGCAGGGAGTCCGTCGGAAGAAGTTCGTCGGAAAGCTCGCCGGAACAAGACTCGACGTTCGCGGTTGAAAATTTGCTTAGGATGTGTTTTGGTTATGTAGTCCACTTGTAATTAGGATTAGGATTAAGAGATAATCCTATATCCTGGTTAGGGGCTAACTGGGCCCAAAGTCAGAGTTGGTTTAGGCTAAAAATTAAGCTAAACCAGCGAACTAGAGAGCCAAGATTGAAGCCCAACTAGTGGCTGAAAACACTGTAGTTGGGCTGAAAACACTGTAGGCGGTGGCACCGCCTAGTTGGGCGGTGACACCTCCTTGGCTGGGCGGTTGCACCGTCCAGTACCCGAGTGCTGGGCGGTGGCACCGCCTGGCTGGGCGGTGGAACCTCCAGCACCGGGAACCCTAAAAGAATTCAAATTTTGAAACCCAAAATTTGAATCCTCTTGAGGCCTATAAATACCCCTCAAATCTCAACTGAGGTTACAACTTTTGAGAAGCATTTTGATTGAGAGAAAAGTCTTAGAAAGTCTTAGCAAGTCTTGTTTTCAATTTGCTAGAGAGTTCTCCTCCTTCTTTCTTATTGAAAATTTGTAAGAGGTTGAGCTGCTTGTAAAAGGTTGTAAGAGGGGTGTTTACCCTTCCATTTCAAGAGACTTGCTAGTGGAAGGTGGGAGCCTCATCGAAGAGGGGCCTCGCAAGTGGAGTAGGTCATTTGACCGAACCACTCTAAAAATCGGCGTAATCTCTGGTTTGCTTTTTATTGTTGTCATTTACATTACTGCAAATCTTCTTACTGCTTTAGTTTGTATTACTCTTGCTGCGCAACTTTAAGAATACGCCTTCAAGTTAAATTTCTCAAGTTTCATTCTTAACGTACGAAAGATTTTGATTAAAATCGAAGTTTTAATCCGCTGCACTAATTCACCCCCCCCCCTCTTAGTGCCGCTCCGATCCTAACAAGGGTAGTATCATCGCCTGACAGTAATTACTATCGATGGTACCACCGACTATGCTTCATGGTGACTGAGCCCTAGGTGGTTCCACCATCCCAGTCTAGTGGTGCCATCGCCAGATAGGGTTCAGCAACCTAGTTGGGACTTGAATCCGGCCCAAACCAGTCCAATTATGAGCCCAATTGGCCTTAACAGGTTTAATGGGATGACTCTCAAATCTAAGCCTAATTATGTGCTAACTATGATTTTTAAGGCATACACTAAACAAAACAAATCCAGTAAGTCTAGGTTTCTTCCGGTGATCTTCCGACGAACTTCCGACGATCTTTCGGCAATCTTCTAGTGGACTCCTGGCAAGCTCCTGGACTTTACGATGATCTTCTTGGCAAGTTCCAACGAGCTTCTCGGCCAATTCCGGTAGCACTTTCGATAAACCTCCGGACTCCCGACGAACTCTCGAACTTGCAACAAATTCTCAATCTTGAGTCCGGCACTTGGTTTTGCTCTATGCCTTGATCTCTATCATAGTTAATCCTGCACACTTTTCTCAACATATAGCTTGGATCAAATAATTTACCAATTAATTTCATCATTAAAATCTAAGATTCAACAATCTCTCCGTTTTTTATGATGACAATCAATTGATGACAGAGTTAACCTTAACTCCCCCTATCTATATGCTATACTTGAGAAAAGATACTCTTGAATTCAAGGTCTTTTAAATTCATGCATCAAATCGATAAGTTATATGCATTTAAACTTATTGACATGCACATAATGATACTAATCATGATTTTTATTTCAAAATATGATACCACGTATTTATCGCAATAAAAATGATGTCAAGGCATGACATCCATTTTCAAGTCCAATATCAAATGATGATAGACAATCATCATTTTTAAGTATGATACCAATTTCAGATATGAAATTTAGTAAGATTCAAATTTCAAGTTTGATAAAAGATGACAATTCATCAATCCGTGGCATGATACCAATTGTAAATGGGAAATTAAGTATGATAAGTTTGATACCTCATCATAATGATATGAAATCAAGCATGATTTTAAGAATGAAATATTTTCAAGTATCCATGCCACATTACGATGTGTTTCAAGCATTCATGATACAATTCAAGTATTTACGATACATATGATGCATATGTGATACATTTTGATATTTTTCAAGCATTTGGAATACATTCAAGTATTTATGATATGATATATTTTACACATTATTTCAAACATTTATGATACCAAATTGTCATCAATTTACCACATTTCTCCCCCTTTGTCATCAACAAAAAGGAAATGAGCAATCGTCTCAAGCAAAATTTGACTAATTACAATAGGATTCTTCTTGAAAGGAAAATAAAAGGAAAGATTCATGAATAGTACATTTTATCAAGAAGAATCGAAATATTGAAAGTTCATGAATATCTGTCAATAAAATATGTTTCTCAATAAAAATTCACAAGAGTGAAATCCATGAGAGATGTATTTGTCAATGAAATCCATGATTGAAGGGTCTAAGTGTATTAAAAATCAATAAGTGATGGAGCAAGGGTATGAAGTAAATTTGATACCAAGTAAATTGAAATTTCAGATTTTATGAAAGCTTTATTTATGAAATTAAATAAATTTATGAAAGCTTTATTTATGAAAAATCGAGAAAGTCTGGAAAAGATATACAACAAACTCATGCATTCAGATAATTTAACATCCCTAACTTTCTTCTAATGAAATCAAATTATTCTTTATTTAAAGGTTTTGAAAATATATCAGCTAATTGATATTTTGTATTAATAAACTCTAAAGATATATCATAGTTATTAACATGATCTCTTATAAAATGATGCCTAATGTCAATATGTTTAGTTCTAGAGTGTTGAATATGATTTTTTATTAAATATATTACACTTGTGTTATCACATTTTATGAAAATATTCTTAAGGTGAATTCTATAATCTTCTAATATATTTTTCATCCATACAACTTAAGCACAACTTGCACCATCGACTATATACTCAGCTTCGGTTGTAGATAATGCAATCAAGTTTTGTTTCTTGAAAGACCAAGAGACAAGTGCATGACCTAAGAATTGACATGTTCCGAATGTATTTTTTCTATTATCTCTTCGTCTAGCAAAATCTGTATCAGCATAAGGAATCAATTCAAAGCTTTTAGATTTTAGATACCATAATCCTATATTAGGGGTTCCTTTAAGATATCTAACATAGTGGGGGTACTCATAGGAGTATTGATAGCTTTTGAACCATCCATATTAAACAATTTTAGCAATTCTAATGCATATTTGGTTTGACCAAGAAAAATATCATCACTAAGTTGTTTAATTTGTAAGACTAAATGGAAAGTTAGTTTACCCATTAAACTCATTTCAAACTCTTGGCGCATACTCTTGGTAAATGATTCCCATAAGGATTCATTTGCAGAACCAAAAATAATATGATCAACATAAATTTGAACAACAAAAAAGTCATTTTCAAAGTTTCTAATAAACAATGTACTATCGACCTTGCCTTTAGAAAAATTATTTTGGATAAGAAAGAAGCTAAGTCTCTCATACCAAGCCCTTAGGGCTTGTTTTAATCCATAGGGAGCTTTAGTTAACTTAAACACATGATTAGGAAAAATAAAGTTCTCAAATCTGGGTAGTTATTCAACATACACTTCTTCGGAAATAAAACCATTTAAGAAAACTCTCTTAACATCTATTTGAAATAACTTAAAATTATTACTACTAGCATAGGCAAGGAGCATCCTTATGGCTTCTAATCTTGCCATAGGAGCAAAAGTTTCTTCATAATTACTACCTTCTTCTTGGTTAAAACCCTTGGCCACTAATCAAGCCTTGTTTCTAACCATAATACCAAATTCATCTTGCTTGTTTCTAAAGACCTATTTAGTACCAATAACTAAATGGTCATTAAGTCTTGAAGCAAGCTTCCATATCTTATTTCTCTCAAATTAGTTCAACTCTTCTTGCATTGCGTTAACCCATGAATCATCTTTCAAGGCTTCGTCAATGCATTTTGATTCAATTTGAGAAAGAAAAGCGATGTTAGAACAAAAAATTTTAAGAGAAGAATGAGTTTGAACACTCTTTGATGTGTCTCTTATGATTAGCTCCTTAGGATGAGCATCTACATACTTTCATTCCTTAGGTAAGGATGTTTCGGAAGAAGATATATTCAAGTTGCTAGTTGGAAGAGAGGTTTCATTCAAATTCAAAGCATCAAAATTAAGATCATCATCAAAATTATTTTTCTTAAATTCAAAAACTTCATTAAAGACAACATGAATAGACTCTTCTATAACCAAAGTTCTTTTATTAAAGACACGAAAGGCTTTAAAAGTAGAAGAATAATCAAGAAAAATGCCTTCATCGGATTTTGCATCAAACTTTCCTAAGGTATCTTTTTTATTCAAGATAAAACATTTACAACCGAAAACTTTAAAATACAAAACATTGGGTTTTTTATTATTCTATAATTCATAAGGAGTTTTGGAAAGTAATGGTCTTATTAGAATTCTATTCATGACATAGCATGTCGTATTAACGGCTTCAACCCAAAAAATTTTGGGTAGGCTATGTTCGTTTGACATGGTTCTTGTCATTTCTTGTAAACTCCTATTTTTTCTTTCTACTACTCCATTTTGTTCAGGATTTCTTGAAATAAAAAAATTATAGTTATATCCACTAGATTCATAAAAGTTTTGGAAATCATGGTATTGAAATTCACCACCGTGATCACTCCGAATTGATGAAATCATAAAACCTTTTTTATTTTGAACAAACTTATGAAACTTAAAAAAATACTTAATGTAATCACTTTTATGTGCCAAGAAGTATGTCCAAGTATATCTACTATAATCATCTACAATTATAAAGGCGTATTTGCTACCTCCTAGGCTTGTTGTATCAATTGGTCCAAACAAATCCATATGGATCAATTGCAATGGTCTAGAGGTGCTTATTTGATTCTTTGATTTGAAACTACCTTTTATTTATTTTCCTAATTGACATGCATCAAACATTATCTTTAACAAACTTAATGTTTGGAATGCCTCTTATAGGTTCTTTAGATGAGATATGAGAGATTAGTTTCATGCTAGCATGACATAATCTCATATACCAAAACCAAGCATTGTCATTTAAAATCAAAAAACATATTTCATTGCAAAGATCATCAATGTCAATAGTGTATACATTATTTTATTTTAGGACAATCATAGATGTTTTTTTGTATGATTTTTCAATAATGCAAGCATTGGATTCAAATCTAATGATGTATCCTTTATCACACAATTGACTAATACTCAAAAGATTATGCTTTAAACTATCAACCAACAACACATCTTCAATCAAAAAGTTAGATTTGTTATCTATGGTTTCTTTGCCAATGATTTTACCCTTGTTGTTATCTTTAAAGGTGACATACCCTTCGTCTAGGTTCGTGAGCTTAGTGAATTTAGATGAATCATTAGTCATGTGCCTTAAGCATCCACTATCAAGGTACCATCTCTTGCTCCTTGCTTGTTATGGTAAACATTTCTACAAAAAAAGGTGATTTTTAAGTAACCATTTGACCTTGGGTGCCTAAAAAATCAATCCACTCAACTTATTTTTTTACATTGAGTTCTTTCTGGTTCTTTTAGGAACTCGAATCAATTTGTGTGGACTATATCTCTTAAATGGACATTTATAAGTAACATATCCGAGTTTGTAATAAAAGTTATATTTGGTATGGGGTGATACATGCAAGGTAGGGCCTTTAACAAATGTGGTCGGATTTTGGTGAGAGCTACAGACAAATCTGATTCCGCTTCTTCTATGAATGTGACCTTTATTAGCAAGAATCATATTCAAGGACTTGCTACCAACCTCAAATTTTTCTATAGTTTCTTTGAGTAGCAAGTTTTCCTTCTCAAGTGCCTCTAAGTATTCATGCTTAAATTTTTCAAAATCAATATTTAAAAGGGCATGCTCATTTTTCAAATAATTATATTTTTTACTCATTATTCTACATTCATCAAACGATTCATGAAAAGCACTTAAAAGCTCATTGAAAGATAAATTTTCATCTAATGAACTACTTACCTCATCTCCGATAGTCATTAGTGCATAGTTGGCGATCTCCTTGTTGCTTTGTTCTTCGCCTTTGGAATCGCTCGAGTCATCTCACATTGTTTTAGTGCCTTCCTCTTATTTGGTTGCTTCTTGTTTGCTTGGGGACATTCGCTTTTGAAATGTCTTGGCTTCTTGCATTCATAGCATATAACTTGTTCTTTATTATGTTCAATTTTGTTTTTACTATCATTTTTAGATTTATTTCTTTTTATGAATTTTTTGAACTTTCTTGTCAAGAGTGTCAAGTCATCATCATAGTTCTCATCACTTGAATTTTCTTTCAAGTGGTCTTGATGAGTTTTTAGTGTCATATTCTTCCTGTTCTTTGGAAGGTTATTTTCAAGCTCTTCATGAGCATTGCAAGTCATTTTGTAGGTCATCAAAGATCCAAAATGTTCTTCGAGTAGAAAGTTGTTCTAAGTCCTTAACTTTTTGAATTGCCATTATTTTAGGATCCCAACTCTTTGGGAGGGATCTTAATTTTTTTTTAACAAGTTCAAAATTAGAAAAACTTTTACTAAATCCTTTTATACCATTGATGACATCCGTAAACTGGGTGTACATGTCTCCTATGGTCTCACTTAGTTTTATCAGATTAATTTTGGACTACTTTACTCTACTAGTGCCCTCATGAGTGATTTTGAGTGTATGCTAAATATCGAAAGCCATTTCACAAATAGGCACTTGATTGAACTCATTATTATCTAAAGTGTAAAACAAGACATTCATAGCCTTAGCATTTAAAGCGAAAGTCTTCTTTTTTAACTTATTCCAATCATTTTTTGGAAGATAAGACTTTTGAAAGCGTTTTCTACAATGTTCCATAACTTAAAATCCATAGAAATAAAAATCCTCATTCTAGTTTTCCAATAGGTATAATTCGTCCCATTGAATATAGGTGGACGTGTGATTGAGTGACCCTTTTGGTTACCGACAAATGCCTCTTGGGTTTTAAACCAAAATAAGAGTGACCTCACTCTGATACCAATTGTTAGAATCTAGAACGACACTAAGAGGTGAATTAGTACAATGGATAAAAATGATCAATTTAAATGATTTCGAAAAACTTTGTTCGATGAAATTTTAAGTTTGACGAAAACCCTTAGTTAGACTCGAATAAGTTTACAAGTGAGTAGAGAAGAGGGGTTTGGATAGTTTGTAGTGAAATAAAGTAAAATGTAATAAAGAGAATAAGTAGTAAGGAAAGAACACGTTGGAATTTATAGTGGTTCAATCGTTGTGACCTACATCCACTTCTGATTCCTCCTCTATCGAGGTCATTGGCATCCACTAATTGTTTTCCTTCAATAAGCAAAGACCAACCGCCTCTTTATAGTACTTTCTCTTCTTCACAGGTTTAGGAGATAATCCTTATAAGCCTCACACCTCTTCTTGGATGATTGCAAAACTAAAGAAAGAGAGGAGGACTCTTACATTTTTACAACACTTTTACACCCCAACACTTAAAGATTTTTCCACACTTAGATATCACTTCATTATCTTTTCATGCAAAAAAGGGTGGGGTATTTAAAGGCCCCAATGGCTTCAAATTGAAGCTAAAAAGTGTCTTATCCTGGATTTTTTATACCGGCAATGGAACTAGGCGGTACCATCGCTTGACACTCTAACACTAGGTGGTACCACCGTTTGAGAAAGTCTCGGATACTAAGCTCTAGCGGTACCACTGCCTAGCAGTAATAACTGTCGGCAGTACCACCGCTCAGTTTGGGTGGTACCACCACCCAGACCACCTAGGAGACGGTTCCCTGGGTGGTTCCACCGCCCCAATCTAGTGGTGCCACTGCCAGACAAGGTCCAGCAGCCTTGTTGAGCCTTGAATCTGGCACAAACCAGACTAGTTATGGGCACAATTGGCCCTTAACAAGGTTAAGGTGATTACCTCCCAAACCTAACCCTAATTATGTACTAACTATGATTTTTAAGGCATACCCTAAACAAAACAAGCCCGATAAGTTTAAGTTTCTTCCGGTGAGCTTTCGGTGATCTTCCGATGGACTTTACGACGATATTTTTGGCGAGTTTTGATGAGCTTCTTCTCGGTAAATTCTGACAGCATTTTTGACGAACCTCCAGACTTTTAATGAACTCTCGAACTCCTAACGAAATCTCGATCTTGACTTTGATATTTTATTTTATTTTATGTCATGATTGCTATTGTAGTTAATCCTGCACACTTTTCTTAACATATAAATTTGATCAAATAATTTACCAATTAATTTCATCATCAAAATCTAATATTCAACATTTGCTACTAACTATAAACTTTTCTAGAGTTTCTTTGAGTAGCAAGTTTTCCTTCTCAAGTGCCTCTAAGTGTTCACACATAGTGCATAAAGGCAATGAAGGATTATCATGCTTAAGTTTTTTAAATTTATTTTTTATAAGGGTATGCTCTTTTTTCAAAGAATTATAATTTTTGCTCATTATTCTATGTTCATCAAATGAATCATGAAAAGCACTTAAAAGCTCATTAAAAGATAAATTTGCATCTAATGAACCACTTATCTCGTCTCCAATAGCCATTAGTTTGTAGTTGGTGATTTTCTTGTTTCTTTGTTCTTCATCTTCGGAATCATTCGAATCATCCCACATTGCTTGAGCGTCTTCTTCTTCTTTGGTTGTTTTTTCTTCATTTGGAGACATTCGCTTTTGAAATGTCCCGACTTCTTGCATTCGTAGTATATAACTTATTCTTTCTTGGGTTCAATTTTATTTTTATTGTTATTTTTAGATTTATTTATTTTTATAGATTTTTTAAATTTTTTTTATTAAGAATGCCAAGTCATCATCATAGTCTTCATCACTTGAACTTCCTTTCAAGTGGTCCTCATAAGTTCTTAGTGTCATATCCTTTCTATTCTTTAGAAGGTTGTTCTCAAGCTCTTCATAAGAGTTACAAGTCATCTCATAGGTCATTAATGACCCGATAAGTTCTTTGAGAGGAAAATTATTTAAATTCATAGCCTTTTGAATGGCCATTACTTTAGGGTCCCAACTCTTTGGAAGGGATCTCAATATTTTATTAACAAGTTTAAAGTTAGAAAACTATTACTAAGTGTTTTTAGACCATTGACGACATCCATAAATCAGGTGTATATGTCTCCAATGGTCTTACTTGGTTTCATCTGAAACAATTTATAAGAATGGACTAAAAGATTTATTTTGGACTCTTTTAATCTACTAGTGCTTTCATGAGTGATTTCGAGTGTGTACCAAAAATCGAAAGTTGTTTCACAAATAGTCACTCGATTAAACTCATTTTTATCTAAAGCGCTTAATAAGACATTCATATCCTTGGCATTTAAAGAGAAAGTCTTCTTCTCTGACTCATTACAATTGTTCATTAGAAGAAAAGACTTTTCAAAGTCATTTTCCATAATATTCCATAACTCAAAATCCATAAAAATTTGAAAAATTCTCATTCTAGTTTTCCAATAGGTGTAATCCGACCCATTGAACATGGGTGGACGTGTGATTGAATAACCATCTTGGTTGCTGGCAAACGCCATCTCTTTGGGGCTTCAAACCAAAATGAGAGTGACCTCACTCTGATACCAATTATTAGGATCAAGAATGACACTAAGAGGGGGGGGGGGGGGGGGGGTGAATTAGTACAGTGGATAAAAATGATAAATTTAATTGATTTTGGAAAATTTTGTACAATGAAACTATTAGTTTGACGAAAACCATATTGAAATATAATTTGACTCAAATAAGTTTGTAAGTTAGTAGAGAAGAGGGGATTGAACAATTTATAATGAAGTAAAGTGAAATGCAGCAAAAGTAAAGTATGCATTAAGAAGAAAAGGGCATGCCAATTTTATAGTGGTTCGGTCGTCCAACCTACGTCCACTCCAAATTCCTCCTCCGTCGAGGTCACCAGCGTCCACTAATGGTCTTCCTTCAATAGGCGAAGACCAACCACCACTTGAAAGCATTTTCTCCTTTTCACAGGTTTAAGAGACAACCCTTACAAGCCTCACACCTCTTCTTGGATGATTGCAAAACTAAAGAGAGAGAGGAGGAGGAACTCTTTGCACTTTTACAATACTTTTACACCCCAAACACTTCATATTTTTTCACACTTCGATTGCCCATTCATGCAGAAAATGGTGGGGCATTTATAGGCCCTAATAGCTTCAAAATTGGAGTAAAAAAGTGTCTTATCCTGGGATTTCGGGATACTAGCAGTACCACCGCTTGTGCTGGGTGGTACTATCACCTAATAGAGCCTTAGAGATTGGGCTCTAGCTATACCATCACCTGGCAGTAATAACTATCGTTACCACCATCAAGGCTTCTTGGTGACTAAGCCCTAAGCAATTCCACCGCCCTAGTCTAGCGGTGCCACCGCCAGACAGGGTTCAGCAACCTGGTTGGGACCGCCAAACAGGGTTCAGCAACTTGGTTGGGCCTTGAATCTATTCCAAATTAAATTACGGGCCCAGTTGGCCCTTAATAGGTTTAATGGGATTACCTTCTAAACCTAAGCCAAATTATGTGCTAACTATGATTTTTAAGATATACACTAAACAAAACAAGTTCGGTAAGTCTAGGTTTCTTCTAGCGATCTTCCGGCGGACTTTTGACGATCTCTCGGCAATCTTCCAATAGACTATTGGCAAGCTCCTGGACTTTAGAATGATCTTCTTAGTAAGTTCCGACGAGCTTCTCGACCAATTTTGGTAGCACTTCCGATGAACCTCTGGACTCCTAACGAACTCTCGAACTCCCAACGAATTCTCGAACTTAAATCTGGAACTTCATTTTTCTTTATGCCTTGATCACTATCGTAGTTAATCCTGCACATTTTTCTCAATATATAGATTGGATCAAATAATTTATCAATTGATTTTATCATCAAAATCTGAGATTCAATAGTCTGAACCTTCGACGTAACACATGATCCATCCGTTCTCGATGCATTGTCCAATTCTTCCGACCCGATGCTCGATCTTTGACTTAGGCCCAACGTTGGATTCTTTAATTGTTTTGCATTTTCATGATCATAGTTAGTCCTGCATCACTTTTTTCAACACATGGATTAGAACATAAATCAATCGATTGTTAGGAACAAGTCAGCACTAAGACAGGGGGTGAATTAGTGCAGCGGTAAAAATCACATCGGTTCTGAAAATCTCTTTGTTTCGTATGATAAAAACTGATTTCGGAAATTTGAAATTGTATGCTAGTGTAGGCATAGTAAAAGCATAGTAAGAAGATAAGGAGGTTTGCAGTAACATAAATTGCACAAAAGAAAAGGCAAACCGGATTTTTATAGTGGTTCGATCGTCATAACCTACATTCACTCCGTCGATTCCTCTTCCGTCAAGGCCACCGACATCCACTATCGATCTTCCTTTAATAGGCGAAGATCAACCTCCTTCTTACAACCCTCTTCTCATTTTCACAAGTTTAGGAGACAACCTTTACAAGCACACACTCCTCTCTAAATAGAATTCTAAGTTTAAGATAAAGGAGGGGATTTCATAAGAGATTTCGATAGCGTTTTTTCTCACTTTTAAACTCTCTGTACTTATGTAAGTTAACCAGGGAATAGAGGGGTATTTATAGGCTTCAAGTTAATTCAAACTCGGAGCCTAAAAAAGATATCATCCTAGGTTTCCTGGGTACTAGCGATACCACCGCCGTTCCTAGGCGGTACTATCACCATCTGCACTAGGCGGTACCATCGCTTGCCAAGGGCACCCATTGCTAGCAGCATTACTGCCAGTGGTACCACCACCGAGCCCGGGCGGTACCATCGCCCAGAATCTCTAGGGTGTTGTTCCCTAGGTGGTGCCATCGTTGGCCAAGGTTCCAGCACCCTGGTTGGGCCATGAATCCGGCCCAAACCAGCCCAACTTCGGGCCCAATTGGCTCCTACCAGAGTTGATGGGATTATCTCCTAATACCAACTCCAATTATGTGCTAACTATAATTCCTAAGACATAATTTAAGTAAGATAAGTTCGATTTCTTCCGATGAACTTCCAACGATCTCTCGTCAATGTTCCGGCGGTCTCCCGGCAAGCTCCTGGACTTCACGATGATCTTCTTGGCGAGTTCCGATGAGCTTTTTTGGCAAGCTTCTGGACTTCTCGGTTGGTTCCAGCAGAACTTCCGACGAACTCTCGAACTCCCAACGAAATTGCGTTCTCGACTCTAGGACTTCATTTTGCTTTATGCCTTTCTATCGTAGTTAATCTTGCACACACAAAAACACACTTCGATCTAGATAATTATTTCTAAGCATGAATCATTTCGTCCGACATGTCATTGGTCCATCGACGCTTCATCTGATTCTGTTGAATCTCGGATTTTGATGATGAAGTCAATTGTCATTTGTTATCTAATCTATATGTTGAGATAAGAGTGCAGGATTAACTATGATGAAAGTGAGACATGCAGCAGGAGTTGCGCCGGAGTCAAGACAATGATCACGTTGGGAGTTCGAGAGTTTGACAGAAGTTCGGATAGTCGTCGGAGGTTCTATAGGAACAAATCTGAGAAGTCCATAAGCTTGCCAAAGAAGCTCGTCGGAACTCGCCAAGTGAATCGTCGCAAGTCCAGGAGTTTGCCGGAAGTCCGTAGGAGCATCACCGAGGGTTCATCGGATGATCGACGGAAGTTCGCCGGAAGCCCGCCGGAAGAAGCGATTGACGCACCGGAGCAAGTTGTAGTAAATGTCTTAGGAAAAATCGTAGTTAGCACATTGATTAAGTTGAAAATGGGAGGTGATCCCATTAGCTTAATCTTGGGGCAATTGGGCCCCTGAAAAACCCAAATTGGGCCGAATGGATCAACCCATTCGGACCTTGATTTCTGCCAAGCGGTTGAACCGCCCAAGGTAGGAGGTTGCACCGCCTGGGCTCAATCTCCGAGCGAGACGGGGAGGTGCAACCGCTCCAGCCAGGCGGTGGCACCTCCTGGGGCTCAGTCTCCAAGCGAGACTAGGCGGTGCAACCTCCCCTAACAAGAGGTGGCACCGCTTGAGCTCGGTCTTCGAGCTCTGCCAGGAGGTGCAACCGCCTGAGCTCGGTCTTCGAGCTTTGGCAGGAGGTGCAATCGCCCCTGACAGGAGGTAGCACCGCTGAGAGGCTCAGTCTTCGAGCTCTGCCAGGCGGTGCAACCGCTCCAGTCAAGAGGTGCAACTGCCTGATCCCAGAATTCTGGGAATTGACAGTTTTGAGCTCCAAATTTGAACTGGGTTGGGGCCTATAAATACCCCACCCATTCAGCACTGAATGAACATGAACTTACACCGAAATCTTGATCTTTTTCTGTGATTCTTAGAGCTCAAAATTGTTGTAAAGTCCAAAAGTTCTTCTCCCTACTTTCTTCCAAGTTCTGAGTTGTAAAGAGAGGAGAGAAAATTCTATAAGGGTTGTCTCCTAAGCCCGTCAAAAGGAGTGAAACTGTAAAAGGGTGGTTGGCCTTCGCCTATTGAAGGAAGGCCTCTAGTTGACGTCGGTGACCTCGTTGGTGGAGGAAGCCAAAAGTGGAGTAGGTCAAGATTGACCGAACCACTCTAAATCTCGGTTTGCATTTACTTTGAGCATCTTATCTTTACTGCAAACCTCCACAATAGCTTACTGCCTTCTTTGTTTTTACGAACGTGTTTCAAAGTTCAGTGCTTTCCGAATCGAGGTTTAAGACGCAAATCAGTTTTATCGTACGAACGTCGTATTTCAGTTTGCGCTTACGTTCTGATTTCCATTATAACTGCAAATTGACTTTATATCTTTGCTTTAACTGCATCTCGCCTTATCTCAAGTCAAAGTAGTTTACGAATCAGCTTTTATACCGAAATCGCTTTTATCATACGAACGTCGTATTTCAGTTTGTGCTTATATTCTGATTTCCATCATAACTGCAAACTGCGTTCATATCTTTGCTGCATCTCACCTAGTCAAAAGTTGAAGTGATTTATAAATCGGCTTTCTTACCAAAATCACTTCTATCGAACGAAAGCAGTTTTCGATTTTAATCGCAGAAGGTTTTCCGCTGCACTAATTCACCCCCCCTCTTAGTGCTCTTGATCCGAACAATTAGTATCAGAGCTAGGTTTAACTCTCTAACGGATTAAAACCCAAGAGAGATGGCATACGCCGGAAACCAAGAGGGTCATTCTATTACACGTCTACCCATGTTCAATGGGACGGACTACACCTATTGGAAGACCCGAATGAGGATCTTTCTTATTTCTATGGATTTTGAACTTTGGAATCTTGTCGAAAACGGATTTTCGAAGTCTTCTCTTCCAATGATTGATTGGAATCAATTGGAGAAGAAGGCTTTCGTTCTTAATGCAAAGGCTATGAATGCCTTATTTTGTGCACTAGATAAAAACAAGTTTAACAGTGTTTCGACTTGTGAAACCGCATTTGATATTTGGCACACACTCGAAGTGACTCACGAAGGCACAAGTAGAGTGAAAGAGTCAAAAATCAATCTTCTATTACATTCTTTCGAACTTTTCCGAATGAAACCGAGTGAGACCATTGGCGACATATTTACTCGTTTCACGGATGTCGTCAACGGTCTAAAAGGACTTGGAAAAAGTTTTTAGGATTTTGAGCTCGTAAATAAGATTCTAAGATCCCTTCCTAAGAGTTGGGATCCTAAAGTCACTGCTATTCAAGAGGCGAAAGATCTAAGCAACTTCCTTCTTGAAGAACTAATCGGGTCATTAATGACCTACGAGATGACTTGCAAAGCTCATGAAGAGCAAGAAGACATCCTTCCAAAGAACAGGAAGGATATGTCACTTAAAATTTTAGAAGACCATTTGAGAGAAAACTCAAGTGATGAGAACCGTGACAATGACTTGGCACTTCTAACAAGAAAATTTAAAAAATTCATTAAAAGAAACAAGTTTAAAAATAAACATGAACCCAAAAAGGACCAAGTTATTTGCTACGAGTGTAAGAAGCCGGGACACTACAAGAGTGATTGTCCCCAAGTTAAGAAAAGAACATCAAAGAAGAAGGCGCTCAAAGCAACATGGGATGACTCGAGCGCATCCGAAGAAGAGGAGTCCAACACCGAGCAAGTTGCTCATTACGCCTTAATGGCCATCGAAGAGGAGGTAACGAATTTAATGGATGCAGATTTATCATTTGATGAATTATTAAATGCCTTCCATGACTTATTTGATGAATGCAAGATTATTAGTAGAAAATATAAATTGCTAAAAAAGGAGCATGATAGTCTTACTTGTAATTTTGATAAGTTAAAAACTGAATATCATGATAGTTTAAGTTCATGCACAAAATGCCATGATCTAGAAACTCTCTCCAAAAGGAAAACTTGCTACTTAAGGACACCTTGAAGAAATTTGAGGTTGGTAGCAAGTCACTGAACATGATCCTTGCAAACAAGGGTCACGTTCCCAAAAGAAGTGGAATTGGATTTGTGAGAAGTCCTCACCAAAATCCAACCACCTTCATAAAAGGCCCCATCTTACATGTTCGACACCAAAGCAAATGCAACTTTTGTTGCAAACTTGGACACAAAACGCATTATTGTTCATTCAAGAAAATTAGTCCGAATAAATTAATTTGGGTTCCCAAAGGAACCATGACAAATTCTATGCAACATGATAAACAATATAGATCTATTTTTGAGGCATACGCCGGAAACCAAGAGGGTCATTCTATTACACGTCTACCCATGTTCAATGGGACGGACTACACCTATTGGAAGACCCGAATGAGGATCTTTCTTATTTCTATGGATTTTGAACTTTGGAATCTTGTCGAAAACGGATTTTCGAAGTCTTCTCTTCCAATGATTGATTGGAATCAATTGGAGAAGAAGGCTTTCGTTCTTAATGCAAAGGCTATGAATGCCTTATTTTGTGCACTAGATAAAAACAAGTTTAACAGTGTTTCGACTTGTGAAACCGCATTTGATATTTGGCACACACTCGAAGTGACTCACGAAGGCACAAGTAGAGTGAAAGAGTCAAAAATCAATCTTCTATTACATTCTTTCGAACTTTTCCGAATGAAACCGAGTGAGACCATTGGCGACATATTTACTCGTTTCACGGATGTCGTCAACGGTCTAAAAGGACTTGGAAAAAGTTTTTAGGATTTTGAGCTCGTAAATAAGATTCTAAGATCCCTTCCTAAGAGTTGGGATCCTAAAGTCACTGCTATTCAAGAGGCGAAAGATCTAAGCAACTTCCTTCTTGAAGAACTAATCGGGTCATTAATGACCTACGAGATGACTTGCAAAGCTCATGAAGAGCAAGAAGACATCCTTCCAAAGAACAGGAAGGATATGTCACTTAAAATTTTAGAAGACCATTTGAGAGAAAACTCAAGTGATGAGAACCGTGACAATGACTTGGCACTTCTAACAAGAAAATTTAAAAAATTCATTAAAAGAAACAAGTTTAAAAATAAACATGAACCCAAAAAGGACCAAGTTATTTGCTACGAGTGTAAGAAGCTGGGACACTACAAGAGTGATTGTCCCCAAGTTAAGAAAAGAACATCAAAGAAGAAGGCGCTCAAAGCAACATGGGATGACTCGAGCGCATCCGAAGAAGAGGAGTCCAACACCGAGCAAGTTGCTCATTACGCCTTAATGGCCATCGAAGAGGAGGTAACGAATTTAATGGATGCAGATTTATCATTTGATGAATTATTAAATGCCTTCCATGACTTATTTGATGAATGCAAGATTATTAGTAGAAAATATAAATTGCTAAAAAAGGAGCATGATAGTCTTACTTGTAATTTTGATAAGTTAAAAACTGAATATCATGATAGTTTAAGTTCATGCACAAAATGCCATGATCTAGAAACTCTCTCCAAAAGGAAAACTTGCTACTTAAGGACACCTTGAAGAAATTTGAGGTTGGTAGCAAGTCACTGAACATGATCCTTGCAAACAAGGGTCACGTTCCCAAAAGAAGTGGAATTGGATTTGTGAGAAGTCCTCACCAAAATCCAACCACCTTCATAAAAGGCCCCATCTTACATGTTCGACACCAAAGCAAATGCAACTTTTGTTGCAAACTTGGACACAAAACGCATTATTGTTCATTCAAGAAAATTAGTCCGAATAAATTAATTTGGGTTCCCAAAGGAACCATGACAAATTCTATGCAACATGATAAACAATATAGATCTATTTTTGAGGCATACGCCGGAAACCAAGAGGGTCATTCTATTACACGTCTACCCATGTTCAATGGGACGGACTACACCTATTGGAAGACCCGAATGAGGATCTTTCTTATTTCTATGGATTTTGAACTTTGGAATCTTGTCGAAAACGGATTTTCGAAGTCTTCTCTTCCAATGATTGATTGGAATCAATTGGAGAAGAAGGCTTTCGTTCTTAATGCAAAGGCTATGAATGCCTTATTTTGTGCACTAGATAAAAACAAGTTTAACAGTGTTTCGACTTGTGAAACCGCATTTGATATTTGGCACACACTCGAAGTGACTCACGAAGGCACAAGTAGAGTGAAAGAGTGAAAAATCAATCTTCTATTACATTCTTTCGAACTTTTCCGAATGAAACCGAGTGAGACCATTGGCGACATATTTACTCGTTTCACGAATGTCGTCAACGGTCTAAAAGGACTTGGAAAAAGTTTTTAGGATTTTGAGCTCATAAATAAGATTCTAAGATCCCTTCCTAAGAGTTGGGATCCTAAAGTCACTGCTATTCAAGAGGCGAAAGATCTAAGCAACTTCCCTCTTGAAGAACTAATCGGGTCATTAATGACCTACGAGATGACTTGCAAAGCTCATGAAGAGCAAGAAGACATCCTTCCAAAGAACAGGAAGGATATGTCACTTAAAATTTTAGAAGACCATTTGAGAGAAAACTCAAGTGATGAGAACCGTGACAATGACTTGGCACTTCTAACAAGAAAATTTAAAAAATTCATTAAAAGAAACAAGTTTAAAAATAAACATGAACCCAAAAAGGACCAAGTTATTTGCTACGAGTGTAAGAAGCCGGGACACTACAAGAGTGATTGTCCCCAAGTTAAGAAAAGAACATCAAAGAAGAAGGCGCTCAAAGCAACATGGGATGACTCAAGCGCATCCGAAGAAGAGGAGTCCAACACCGAGCAAGTTGCTCATTACGCCTTAATGGCCATCGAAGAGGAGGTAACGAATTTAATGGATGCAGATTTATCATTTGATGAATTATTAAATGTCTTCCATGACTTATTTGATGAATGCAAGATTATTAGTAGAAAATATAAATTGCTAAAAAAGGAGCATGATAGTCTTACTTGTAATTTTGATAAGTTAAAAACTGAATATCATGATAGTTTAAGTTCATGCACAAAATGCCATGATCTAGAAACTCTCTCCAAAAGGAAAACTTGCTACTTAAGGACACCTTGAAGAAATTTGAGGTTGGTAGCAAGTCACTGAACATGATCCTTGCAAACAAGGGTCACGTTCCCAAAAGAAGTGGAATTGGATTTGTGAGAAGTCCTCACCAAAATCTAACCACCTTCATAAAAGGCCCCATCTTACATGTTCGACACCAAAGCAAATGCAACTTTTGTTGCAAACTTGGACACAAAACGCATTATTGTTCATTCAAGAAAATTAGTCCGAATAAATTAATTTGGGTTCCCAAAGGAACCATGACAAATTCTATGCAACATGATAAACAATATAGATCTATTTTTGAGGCACCCAAAAGCAAATGGGTTCCTAAAAATCATCCTTGCTTGTAGAAACCTATACCATCGCAAGCTAGGAGCAAGAGATGATACCTTGATAGTGGATGCTCAAGGCATATGACCGGAGATCCATCTCAATTCTCTAAGTTCACTAGCATAGACGAAGGCTATGTCACCTTCGGAGACAACAACAAGGGTAAAATCATTGGGAAAGGAACCATAGGTAACAAATCCAACTTCTTTATTGAAGATGTTTTGTTAGTTAATGATTTAAAACATAACCTCTTAAGCATTAGTCAATTATGTGATAAAGGATACATTGTCATATTCGAATCTAATGCTTGCATCATTGAAAAACTACACAAAAACATGTCTATGATTGCATTAAAACAAAATAACGTATACACTATTGACATCAATGATTTGTGTAATGAAATATGTTTTTCAGTTTTGAATGAGGATTCTTGGCTATGGCATAGAAGATTAGGTCATGCTAGCATGAAACTAATCACTCAAATATCATCTAAAGAACTTGTAAGAGGAATTCCTCATATCAAGTTCATCAAAGACAATGTATGTGATGCTTGCCAATTAGGTAAACAAATTAAGGGTAGTTTCAAACCTAAGAATCAAATAAGCACCTCTAGGCCCTTACAATTGATCCATATGGACTTGTTCGGACCAATCTCTACATCATGTCTAGGAGATAGCAAATACGTCTTTGTCATTGTAGATGACTATAGTAGATATACATGGACTTACTTCTTAAAACAGAAAAATGAATGCTTTAGATATTTTACCAAGTTTTGTAAACTTGTTCAAAATGAAAAGGGGCCTATGATTTTGCCAATTAGAAGTGATTATGGTGGAGAATTTCAAAACCATGATTTCCAAGAATTTTGTGAACTCAATGGATACAACCATAATTTCTCTACTCCAAGAAATCCTCAACAAAATGGAGTAGTAGAAAGAAAAAAATCGAAATTTACAAGAAATGGCAAGAACCATGTTGAATGAACATAGTCTACCCAAATATTTTTGGGCCGAAGCCGTAAACACAGCATGCTATATATTGAATAGACTTATGGTAAGACCCTTACTCACCAAAACTCCTTATGAGTTATGGAACAACAAAAAACCCAACGTTTCATATTTTAAAGTCTTTGGGTGTAAGTGTTTTATCTTGAATGAAAATGATAACTTAGGAAATTTTGATGCTAAATCCGATAAAGGAATCTTTCTTGGTTATTCTTCGGTTTCTAAAGCTTTTCGTATCTTCAATAAAAGAACCGTAATTATTGAAGAATCCATTCATGTTGTTTTCAATGAGATTTCCGAAATCAAGAAAAACGATTTTGATGATTATGTTAATTTTGATTCCTTGAATTTAAATGAAACCCCGTCTCCAACTAGCAACTTGGATGCATCCACTTCCGAAACATCCTTACCCAAGGATTGGAAGTATGTAGATGCTCATCCTAAGGAGCTAATCTTAGGAGACACATCAAAGGGGGTTCAAACACAATCTTCTCTTAAAAATTTTTGTGCGAACGCCGCTTTTCTCTCCCAAATTGAACCCAAATGTGTTGACGAACCCATGAAAAATGATTCATGGATTATCGCAATGCAAGATGAGTTGAATCAATTTGAGAGAAATGAGGTGTGGAAGCTTGTTCCTAGGCCAAATGACCATTTAGTTATTGGTACTAAATGGGTCTTTAGAAACAAGCAAGATGAAAATGGTATCATGGTTAGAAACAAGGCTAGATTAGTGGACAAAAGTTTCAACCAAGAAGGTATCGACTAGGAAGAAACCTTCGCTCCTGTGGCTCGATTAGAAGCCGTAAGAATGCTCCTTGCCTACGCTAGTAGTAATAATTTTAAGTTGTTTCAAATGGATGTTAAAAGCGCTTTTCTTAATGACTTTATTTCCAAAGAAGTCTATGTTGAACAACCTCCTGGATTTGAAAATAATAGCCTCTCTAATCATGTGTTTAGATTAACCAAAGCTCTCTATGGTTTAAAACAAGCCCCGAGGGCTTGGTATGAGAGACTTAGTTCTTTTCTTATTGAAAATAATTTCACAAAAGGCAAGGTTGATACTACATTATTCATCAAGAATTTTAAAAATAATTTTCTCATTGTTCAGATTTATGTTGACGATATTATCTTTGGTTCCACAAATGAATCTCTTTGTGAATCGTTTATTAAAACTATGAGTCTTGAATTCGAAATGAGTTTAATGGGAGAATTAACATTCTTCATAGGCTTACAAATCAAACAACTAAGCAATGACATCTTTATTAGTCAAACTAAATATGCTATGAATTTAATAAAAAAGTTTAATATGAATAACTCAAAGGCTATTAACACTCCTATGAGCACCTCCACTAAGTTAGAAATTGATGAAAGTGGAGAAAGCTTCGATCAAAAAACTTATAGGGGTATGATAGGAAGTTTGCTTTACCTCACTGCAACTAGACCAGACATCATGTTCAGTGTAGGACTTTGTGCTAGATTTCAATCAAACCCTAAGATATCTCATCTCAAAGTAGTTAAAAGAATACTTAGATATCTTAATGGTACCACAAATCTAGGATTATGGTACCCAAAAATAAAGAATCTTGAGTTAATTGCTTATGCTGATGCGGACTTTGCTGGTTGTAGACTAGATAGAAAAAGCACATCAGGAATATGTCAATTTTTAGGACATGCCCTTGTTTCCTGGTCATCTAAGAAACAAAACTCGGTTGAACTATCAACAACCGAAGCTGAATGTATTGCAGCAAGTGCATGCTGTGCACAAGTTGTATGGATGAAAAATACCTTAGAAGATTATAAAGTTCATCTTAAAAATATTCTCATTAAATGTGATAACACAAATGCAATATGCTTAACAAAGAATCTTATACAACACTCAAGAACAAAACATATTGATATTAGACATCACTTTATACGAGATCATGTTACTAATGATGACGTAATCATAGAGTTCATTGATACTAAACATCAACTAGCTGACAATTTTACAAAACCTCTAAGTGAAGAGCAATTTAATTTCATAAGAAGAGAATTAGGAATGTTGATGTGTCCGAACAGAGAAACTAGTTAAAATTATTTTTCGGACTTTATTGAATGATCAAATCACTTGATTGCCATTACATGCCTAAATAACATGTGTTAAAATATTTTGTCTTCATGATTGTATTTGAAAATCTGTAGCATAGTCTTGTCCGAATGCATGAAAGTGTTCATTTCATTTTCGGATTCGCTTAACAATTGGAATGCTAAAAATCAAATTTTCTCATACACTCTTATGAAAAATATATTTTTTTCGAAATGGATTTGATGAAATGATTCCTGCTTATGAATTCCATCTTGAAATATGGATGATAGTATTTTTACTTGCAAAAAGCTATTTCAAACACATATCTTGACTCAAAGTAAACTCATAAATAGCTGGTATCACAAATGGCTTTCCTCCTTCATGCAAAAAGGATTATAACAAAAAAAGAGGAAGAAGTATTCAAAGCAATCTACGTATCATGCCTTCCTTTATATGCTTGATAATTTGCTTATATTGTTCTCCTAGTATCACAACTACCATGCTTTTTGTTGATGACAAAGGGGGAGAAATATATGAATTGATGCTATAAACACTAATGCTATGATTATGCCATGCTTGCATCACCAAGAGATATATGAACAGATGCTATGATTAATTTGCATTATACCTTGTTTATATCGCGTCAAGATATCAAACAAAAAACTTGCATCGTAATTCTACGAGTTGATATCTTACCATATGATGAAATGCAATACTTGCTAAAATATTTTAAATATGTACATCATGTAATGATATCAAAATCTTACTTTGCAGCTTTACATGTTGATATCTTACAATATGATGAATTGCTACAATTACCATCATTCAAACTTGTTATGTAAAATTTGAAAATGAATGTCAAGCCTTGACATCATCTTCAAAGAGATACATCATGATGGGAATCATGATGGGAGTATTGATAAGTTCAAATGATTTTAACTTATCAATATGTCTCTTGAATTCTTAGGTTTTGAATTCAAGAATGACTTATCTCAAGTATGGCATATAGACAGCGAGAGTTAAGGTTAACTCCATTATCAATTAATTGTCATCATCCAAAAGGGGGAGATTGTTGAATCTCGGATTTTGATGATGAAGTCAATTGTCATTTGTTATCTAATCTATATGTTGAGATAAGTGTGCAGGATTAACTACGATGAAAGTGAGACATGCAGCAGGAGTTGCGCCGGAATCAAGACAATGATCACGTTGGGAGTTCGAGAGTTCGACGGAAGTTCGGACAGTCATCGGAGGTTCTGCAGGAACAAATCCGAAAAGTCCATAAGCTTGCCAAAGAAGCTCATCGGAACTCGCCAAGTGAATCGTCGCAAGTCCAGGAGTTTACCGGAAGTTCGCAGGAGTATCACCGAGGGTTCATCGGATGATAGACGGAAGTTCGCCGGAAGCTCGCCGAAAGAAGCGATTGACGCACCGGACCAAGTTGTAGTAAATGTCTTAGGAAAAATCGTAGTTAGCACATTGATTAAGTTGGAAATGGGAGGTGATCCCATTAACTTAATCTTGGGGCAATTGGGCCCCTGAAAAACCCAAATTGGGCTGAATGGATCAACCCATTCGGACCCTGATTTCTGCCAAGCGATTGAACAGCCCAAGGCAGGAGGTTGCACCGCTTGGGCTCAGTCTCCGAGCGAGACTGGGAGGTGCAACCGCTCTAGCCAGGCGGTAGCACCGCTTGGGGCTCAGTCTCCGAGCGAGACTAAGCGGTGCATCCTCCCCTGACAGGAGGTGGCACCGCCTGAGCTCGGTCTTCGAGCTCTGCCAAGCGGTGCAACCGCCTGAGCTCGGTCTTCGAGCTCTGGCAGGAGGTGCAACCGCCCCTGACAGGAGGTAGCACCGCCTAGAGGCTCAGTCTTCGAGCTCTGCCAGGCGGTGCAACCGCTCCAGTCAGGAGGTGCAACCGCCTGATCTCGGAATTTCGGGAATTGACAATTTTGAGCTCCAAATTTGAACTGGGTTGGGGCCTATAAATACCCCACCCATTCAGCACTGAAAGAACATGAACTTACATCGAAATCTTGATCTTTTTCTGTGATTCTTAGAGCTCAAAATTGTTGTAAAGGCCAAAAGTTCTTCTCCCTCTTTTCTTCCAAGTTCTGACTTGTAAAGAGAGGAGAGAAAATTCTGTAAGGGTTGTCTCCTAAGCCCATCAAAAGGAGTGAAATTGTAAAAGAGTGGTTGGCCTTCGCCTATTGAATGAAGGCCTCTAGTTGATGTCGGTGACCTCGTCGGTGGAGGAAGCCAAAAGTGGAGTAGGTCAAGATTGACCTAACCACTCTAAATCTCAGTTTGCATTTACTTTGAGCATCTTATCTTTACTACAAACCTCCTCAATAGCTTACTGCCTTCTGTGTTTTTACGAACGTGTTTCAAAGTTCAGTGCTTTCCGAATCGAGGTTTAAGACGCAAATCAGTTTTATCGTACGAACATCGTATTTTAGTTTGCGCTTATGTTCTGATTTCCATTATAACTGCAAACTAACTTTATATCTTTGCTTTAACTGCATCTCGCCTTATCTCAAGTGAAAGTGGTTTATGAATCAGCTTTTATACCGAAATCGCTTTTATTGTACGAACGTCGTATTTCAGTTTGCGCTTATATTCTGATTTCCATCATAACTGCAAACTGTGTTCATATCTTTGCTACATCTCTCCTAGTCAAAAGTTGAAGTGATTTACGAATCGGCTTTCTTACCAAAATCACTTCTATCGAACGAAAGCAGTTTTTGATTTTAATCGCAGAAGGTTTTCCGCTGCACTAATTCACCCCCCCCTCTTAGTGCTCTTGATCCTAACAGATTCTTCGGCATATCGTTCTCTCTTGCAGCCTATTGTCCAATCGGCTAGTTGACCTCCACAACTCCGATATCCTTGGTGCAATATCCACTCTTCTTGGCCCGATGCCTGAATCCATGGTCCGAAGTCTTCTGTCGATATGTCAATCGATCCTCTGGCCCGACATCTAATCTTCTGACATGTTTTCCTCCGGCCTAACATGATCCTTCCTGCTTTAATTATCTCTCCCAGATTGAAGCATCCTACGTTACTCAAAACGTAGATCAAATCATAAATACTATCAATTGGTTTCATCATCAAAATCTGAGATTCAACAATCTCCCCCTTTTTAATGATGAGAACCAATTGATGACGGAGTTAACCTTAACTCCCAGAGTTTAAACAAACTCCCTCTATCAATATGCCATATTGATAGAACCTTAAATTTAAGCTGAATTCAAGTCGTTTTAAATTTCATCATGAATATTTATAACACGTCATCATGCGTAACATGATCATACTTCTCTCCCTTTATCATCAACAAAAATGAGAAGTTCCAACTATCAAGTGTTTGAGATATAAGTTCAAATCATTATATGAAAAACATAATATTAAGTTTTATCATCATACAATTTATAAGCTAGAAAATTTAGCAAGTGTTAAATCATGCAAGCTATCAAGTTTTAGATATGCATGGTAGTAAAATAGCAAGTTTACAACATACAAGCTAGCAAAAATTTTAAAAACAAATGCAAGATAGCTTTCTTGTTGAAGTGTGTAAGCTAGTGATTCTTGCTTCCTATTGCAATGTGCAAGTTGCAAGTTTTGCTTCTTAAGATTGGCAAGATAGTGATGTTCAATATAGCAAGCACTTTCTTCTCTTTTGAGAAGTGTCATTTTTGCTTCCTTTGCAAAGTGCAAGCTAGCAAAATTTTACATTATTTTACAACAATCAAGCTAGCAATTTGGCAAGTGTTACTTCTCTTTGAAGTATGAAGGCTAGCAAGTTTTTAAAAAATAATGCAAAATAACAAGCTAGCAAGATACAATATTTTACATGAAGCAAGCTACATGAAATACATTTGCATCTTCTCTTTCGATGTGCAAGCAAGCAAGCAAGTTTTTGCATTTTGTTGAGTGGTGCAAGCCAGCTAGCAAGCTAGCTATCTCCCCCTTTGTCATTATAAAAAACAATGGAAGAATATAATTTTGTATCTCTTTTTCCTTTTACAATAATTTTTAAATCATGACAAAGGATGAATAATCAAAGATGAAAAATCAAGTTATGAATGTCAAAATAATATTTCATCATGAATATTTTATCATTGCATGCATTATTATCATAAGATGAAGTATTGCATGCATAATATCAAATCATCATTCATAATTAAATTAATGTTTCAATCATTATTTTAATATGTTTGTGCATTATTATAGTTTCAATTTACAACATACACAATTTTAAAACTTTACATATCATCCTTACTCTATGCATGATATGAAAAATAAATCAATCATCATATCATACATGATACTCATAAGCTAGCAAATTTATATCATTTTACAGCATCAAAATAATATCATGAGTATTTCATGCATTCATATCATCAATGTTTCAATCATTATTTCAATCATCAAAAATGAAAGATCAAGTCTAAAATTCAAGAAATTAAGAGAAACCATGATCCATTTTAACAAATCTCCTATTAAACAATTAACGAAAAGAACTCTTAGGAGATCATGATATAGATAAAATTCATTTAATCTTGTAGGAGAACAAGACCTCAATTCATGCATATAAAATATTATGATTCACATAGAAAATATCTTCTTTAGTAAAATACCAAGAAAAATTGTAGAAGTACAAAGAAGAGATCTTAATTAAAAAAATATCGTAAATAATTCCAATAAACCAAGATCATGATTTTGATAAAACTTATTCAAATTCATATCACCAAAATTACCAACATCTTTTCAAGAAAATTCAATGAAGACAACATAAATAGATTCTCATGAGAACTCGATTCATGCATAATGTCTCAATTTTTCATGAATGTCATAAGACATTATTTATTTCAACAAATCTCTTCTTTTTATAAATAACAAAAATAAACATAAGAGATCAAATGATACAATATCTTGATTCATGTATAAGAAATCTCAAGTTATAAATCTTGAAAAATCAAGATAAAGCTCATTCAAATTCAATCGTTAACTCAAAATCATTTTCAAGAGATTGGATTCATCACTAAGAATCACTTGTTGAAAAATCAAAAAGCTTTAGAGGTATTTTCAAGAAAAATATGCATTCCCCCTTTTTGTTTTAATCTAAGTGATTTGATTTTATACAAGCATGCCTTTGTCTTTTTATGCCAAACAAAAATATGCATCAACATTTAAAGCCGAAAAAGAACTTTCATAATGGCAAAGATCGATAATCCATAAATCACCCAAAAATCATTATTACTTCAAATCATAATTCATAATTTCGAAAGATAAACTCATTAAGCATGATATTAAATCATTACTTCAAATCAAACATGATTTCATGAATTGTAGATCATCTACAATCAAAATTAAGAAACAATATGATTAATCAACATAATACACATTAAAGATTCTTAAAAAGATACATAAGATTATCATTAGATTTAAGTCTATCATATTTGTTCATTTACCATAAAATATATAATTTTCATGATCATTTTCAAAATTACTAGAAAGATAAGCATGATCCTAATTTTTTAGAATTTTTATTATATTATTAAACATATAATTTTCAAGAAAAATAATATTTCTAAACTAAAATAATACATGAAAAGCATTATATAATTTCAAAATAAGGTAAAGGAGTTTTGGTTACCTCATTGTAGAAAGTCGTTAAGGCGTAGTTTGCCACCTTGCCATTGTTGATTTTCTTCTTGTCTTCGAATGAGCTCAATTCGTCCAAAGTCGCCTTCTTCTTCTTTTTAAGTTCATTTTTAATTTTTGATTCTTGTTTTAAAATTTTCATGAGGAGTTCAAGTTCATCATCATTGAAGCTTATGCTCGAGTGATCTTTAATTGTTCTAAGTCCAAAATCTTTCCTATTCTTTGGAAGGTGGTTCTCAAGTTCTTTACATACATTGCACGTCATTTCATATGTCATCAAAGACCCTATAAGTTCTTCAATTAGTAAATGGTTCAAGTTTTTTTATTCTTGAATAGCTGTTACTTTTGAATCCCAACTCTTATTAAGAGAATATAAAATCTTATTTACAAGTTCAAAATCTGAAAAACTTCTACCAAGTGCTTTTAAACCATTGACGACATTCATAAAATGGGTATACATGTCAACAACGGTTTCACTTGGCTTCATTCGAAAAAGTTTAAAATCATGCATTAAAAAGTTAATTTTTGAATCTTTAACTTTGCAATGCCTTCATATGTGGTTTCGAGAGCGTGTCATATATCGAAAGTCATTTTGTAAGTAGAAACCCGATTAAACTTAGTTTTATCCAAAGGGCAAAATAGAGCATTCATAGCTCTAGTATTTAAGGAAAAAGTCTTCTTCTCTAAATCATTCCAATCGTTCATTGGTAGAGAAGACCTTTGAAAACTGCTTTTGATAATATTCCATAAGTTCTAATCCAAAGAAAGCAAGAAAACTCTCATTCGAGTTTTCCAATATGTGTAGTTCATCCCATTGAACAAAGGAGGACGAATGAGAGAGTGACTATCTTGAAAGCTAAAAAGAGTCATTTCTCTTGGGTGTTAATTCAAATGAGAAATCACGAAACTCTGATACCAATTGTTAGGAATGAGTCGGCACTAAGAGGGGGGGGTGCATTAGTGCAGCAGTAAAAATCACGTCGGTTTTGAAAATCTCTTCATTTCGTACAATAAAAACTGATTTCGAAAACTTGAAAGTGTATGCGAGTGTAGGCATAGTAAAAGCATAGTAAGAAGGTAATGAGGTTTGCGGTAAGATAAATTACACAAAAGAAAAGGGAAACCAAATTTTTATAGTGGTTCGGTCGTCGTGACCTATATCTACTCTGCCGATTCCTCTTCTGTCGAGGCCACCGGCATCCACTATTGATCTTCCTTTAATAGGTGAAGATCAACCTCCTTCTTACACCCCTCTTCTCCTTTTCACAAGTTTAGAAGACAACATTTACAAGTACACACTCCTCTCTAAATAGAATTCTAAGTTTAAGCTAGAAGAGGGGATTTCTCAAGAGATTTCCACAATGATTTCTCACTTTTAAACTCTCTATATGCTTGTGTAAGTTAACCAAGGATGAGAGGGGTATTTATAGGCTTCAAGTTGATTTAAACTCGGAGCCTAAAAAGCTCTCATCCTAGGTTTCCTGGGTATTGGCGATACCACTGTCGTTCCTGGGCGGTACTACCACCATAGGATCTGTCACTGGGCGGCACCATCGCTTGACAGGGGCGGTACCACCGTTGGCAGCATTACTGTCAGTGGTACCACCGCCTAGAATACTTGGGGTGTTGTTCCCCAAGCGGTGCCACCGCTAGCCAAGGTTTTAGCACCCTGGTTGGGCTTTGAATCTGGCCCAAACCAACCCAACTTTGGGCCCAGTTGGCCCCTAACAGAGATGATAGGATTACCTCATAATCCCAATTCCAATTATGTACTAATTACGATTCCTAAGACATAATCTAAGCAAGATAAGTCTAGTTTCTTTTGGCGAGCTTCCGACAAACTTCCGACGATCTCTCGGCAATATTCCGACGGTCTCCCGGCAAGCTCCTGGACTTCACGACGATCTTCTTGGCGAGTTCCGATGAGCTTTTTTGGCAAGCTCCTAGACTTCTCGATTGGTTCTGGCAAAACTTTCGATGAATATCCGGACTTCCGACGAACTCTCGAACTCCCAACGAAATCACATTCTTGACTCCGGGACTTCATTTTGCTTTACGCCTTGCTATCGTAGTTAATCCTGCACACACAAAAATATACTTCAATCTAGACAATTATTACTAAGCATGAATCATGTCGTCTGACATGTCATTGATCCATCGACGCTTCGTGCGATTCTTCGACGCATCGTCCTCTCTTGCGGCCTATTGCCCAATCGGCTAGTTGACCACCGCAACTATGATATCCTTGGCATAATATCCGCTCTTCTTAGCTCGATGCCTGAATCCATGGCCCGAAGCCTTCTATCGATACGTCGATCGATCCTCCGACCCGACGTCCAATCTTCTAACACATTTTCCTCTAGCCCAACATGATTCTTCCTACTTTAATTATCTCTCCTTGATCGAAGCATCCTGCATTACTCAAAATATAGATCAAATCATAAATACTATCAATTGGTTTCATCATCAAAATCTGAGATTTAACATTGATTTCATTATCAAAATTCATAATTCAACAATCTCCTCCTTTTTTATGATGATAAGCAATTGATGGCGGAGTTAACCTTAACTCACTTTATCTATATTCCATATCGAAATAAGACAAACTTAAATTCAAAAGAAAAAATAAATTTTGAATTCAAGTGAAACAGTTTTGATCATATACATCATATCAAAATTTCATACATTATGCATCATAGTTTCAAATTATCAAAATATAAGATGCATAATTTTAAAAAATTACAACTCATCATCACTTTATGCATAATACCAAAAATAAGTCAATATCACTTTAGGCATAACATACATGATATCAAAATATTAAAATTTTTCAATCATTCATCGTTACTTATTACTTCTCTCCCTTTGTCAAGAACAAAAAGGAGAAAAGTGTAATAAGTATTTGATCCATACAAGCTAGTATTTCATTGAGTTTTACACTACTTTAGAATATGTAAGCTATTAAGTTTTTGAGATGTGAAGCTACGCAAAATTTTTGCTTCTTGAGATATGCAAGATAGCAACTTTTGCTTATTGATATGGGCAAGCTAGCACTTCTCTTTAGATATGCAAGCACTTTTGATTCTCTTGAGATGTGCAAGCTAGTATTTTTACTTTTCTTGAGATGTTAGCTAGTTTCTTTCTCCCCTTTATCATAAAAATAAGAAGAAGAAGAAGAAGAAGAAGGGAGGAATTTATTCATCATATAAAGAAAAGAATCAAGTCATAAGTTTCGAAAGTCCATGAACAGAGTTCTACTTGTTGAATCTTAGATTTTGATAATGAAATTAATTAATGAATTAATGATCTAATCCATATGTTGAGATAAGTGATGTAGGACTAACTACGATCGTGAAAAAGATAAAACAATTAAAGAGGTATCGAATATTGGGCCCGGAGTCAATGATCGAGCATCGAGCCTGATGAATCAGGAGATACACCGAAGGATCGGATGATGCAGTGAAAGCTTGCCAAAAGTTCGTTAGGAGCTCACCGAAAGCTCATCAAAAGTTCGCTAGGAGTTTACTGAAAGCTCACCGAAAGATCGTCAGGAGTTCGTCGGAAGTTCACCGAGAATTCGGTTGAACAATTGACGTGCCAGACAATTTAGATTACTTGTATCATAATTATTTTAGCCTTAACTATCATAGTTAGGACTTTAATTTGAGATAGTTTGGTGAAATTACTTGATGCATTTCATGAGTTATTTTTAAATTAGAAAGAAATATAAAATATAAAAAAAAAGGGGGGGGGGGAGGGGGGGGAGGATCATGCTTCTCTTTCTAGTGATTCTGAAAAATTAAAACTTTAATCATGACAATTACATGTTAACACCTTGCAAGAAGCACAAATTTGTATCTTGATGATTTGTGTATTGTCTTTCGTTTTCAAATGATGATGTAATGCTTTTGTACGAAAGACTAGGGCAAATTGAAACTAAAATAGAATGCATTTTTTTTTTATTTCTCTATCCTATCAAGTTTTCAATAAGAGATTGAAAAATATATTTATGTCATTTTTGAATCCCTTAAAAGTGATTTTAAAATTTTGATGATTTGAATTTGAATGAGTTTTATCCAAATTTTACACTTGATACTTGAAATTTCTTTATGAATCATGATCTTGATGACTTAAGATTTCTTATGCATGAATCAAGTTCTCTTATGTTTTGCTTTGCTATAGAGAAGTTTTTATCCTAATTATGATTTTGATTACTTGATATTTGATACTTGAGATTTTTTTGTGAATCAAGATATCTTATTTGATCTCTTATATTTCTTTTTATTATTTACTAAAGAGAAAAATTATCCAAATAAATCATGATTATTATTTTGATTACAACTTGAAAGTTTTCAATGAATCAAGATTTTTCCTTTCACTAAAGAAGAGATTCATCCAAACAAATATTAATTCTTTCACTTGACATTTATGAATTGAGATTTATTTTGAATCAAGAATTTTCATTAATTATCCACCTGTGATTCTTCTTGGTATTTTCTAAAGAAGTGATGTATTCAAATTAACCATGATATGTTGCTTGACTTCTTGATGTTATGACTTGAATTTTATTATGTATAACTACCTTACATTTATGATTTGTATATCTCATTATATGATTGAATCATTGATGTAAAAAAGAGAAAAATTACACTATCATATTTTCCCTTCTCTTTGATAATAACAAAATGGGAGAAAGTCTTGCTAGCTTGCATATCGCAAAGAAAAGAAAAATTACTAGCTTACACATTGCAAAAGAAAACAAAATTGTTAGGTTATATATTTTAAAAAAATAGAAACTTACTAGCATATCAAGAAAAGCAAAATTGCTAGCTTGCACATCTTAAGAAGAACTAAGAAGTGCTTGCACATCTAAAGATGCCCATTTCAAGATGCCCATTTCATAAATTTACTAGCATGCATAAAATGGTGTAAAACTTGCTTGCATAGTTCAAATACTTGTTGAATGATTCTCATTTTTATTGATGACAAAAGTGAGAAATGATGAATGTTATGCCCAAAATGATGTTAATTTTGGTATCATGCATGAAGTGATGAATGCTTTAGTATCATGTAGGTTATGCCCAAAGTGAGGTTGATTTGTTAATACGTATGAAGTGATGAAATTATGCATGTAATACTTTCATGACTTGAAACTATGATGATGCACAATATATGAAATTTTGATATATTGCATTTTATCACTATGATCGAAATTGTTTTACTTGAATTCGAAGGTTATGATTCCTTTTGAATTCAAGTTTGCCCTATCTCAATATGGCATATAGATAGATAGGGGTAGTTAAGGTTAACTCCGTCACTAATTGGTTGTCATCATAAAAAAAGAGGAGATTATTGAATCTTAAATTTTGATTATAAAATTAATTATGAATTAATGATCTAATTCATGTGTTGAGATAAGTGATATAAGACTAACTACGATCATAAAAAAGGTAAAATAATTAAAGAAAAATCAAATATTGGTTTGGAGTCAATGATAAGGTATCGGGCTAGATGAATCGGTGGATACACCAAAGGATCGAACGATGCAATGAAAGCTCGCCAGAAGTTTACCGGGAGTTCACTAGGAGTTCACTAAAAGCTCGTCGGAAGATCGCCCGGAGTTCACCGAGAGTTCGGTTGAACAATTGACATGCTAGACAACTTAGATTGCTTGTATCATAATTATTTTAGCCTTAACTATCATAGTTAGGATTTTAATTTGAGATAATTTAGGAAGAAATCCTAATAACTTAATTAGGGGTCAATTGAGCCCAAAACAGGGTTGAATTGGGCTGATTGGATAGCCCATTCAACCATTTAGAGTCACGTCAAGTGATGGCACCACCCAGACTCGGTGGTGATACCATCGATAATTAATGTTGCTAGGTGGTGGTATTGCCCTGTCTGGCGATGGTACCGCTCAATGTCAGTCTGTAGGTGGTGGTACCGTCAGTACCTCGAAAACCCTGGATGAGACCCCTTTTAGCTCCAAATTTGAATATATTTGGGGTCTATAAATACTCCACTCTTTCCTACTTGGGATAGTAAGAAAAAAGAGTAGAAAGGGGCTATTATTCTAAGTTGAAAAAGTACTAAGTGTTTGCCTGCCTCCTCTTTAAATTTCGGGCTTAGTTTGAAAGAGGTGTGAGGGTTGTAAAGATTGTCTCCTTAATATGTGAAAATGAGAAAGAGTTATAAGAGAGTAGTTGATCTTCGCCCATTGAAAAATGATTGTTAATGAACGCTAGTGGCCTCAACATAAGAGAAATCAGGAGTAAACGTAGATTGAACCACCAATAAAGTTTGTTTGCATTTCTATTATGCTTTTTATTTATATCGCTAACTGATTTACTTACTATGCTCATTACTCTTATGAACATTTTTAAGTTAAGCATATTTTTAATATGAGATTTATCGAAAGAAAATTTTAAATTATTGGAAGTTTTATGAAAGCACTAATGCACACACCTCCCCCCTCCCCCACCACCCCCCCACCACCCCACCCACCCCACCCCCCCCCCCTCTTTGTGCTGATTTCAGTCCTAACACTACTACTTTCGTAAAGAGAAAGGATTCATAGGAAATAATCATCACATAAAAGATCAAGTATATCAAAAGTTCATGAATAAAAATTTCTACTTTCATAAATAGAAAGAGGAAGGATTCATAGGAAATAATTTTCACATAAAAGATCCAAGTATACCAAAAGTCTATTAATCAAATCTCTTTTTTTGTAAATTACAAGAAAAAGGAATGATTGGAAACTATATCGATTTAAAAAGAAAACTCTAGTTATAAAAACTAAGAAATCCAAAAAATGTATAAGAGGAACTCATGCATTAGGAAGATTTAACATGCCTAATTATCTTCTAATAAAATCAAATTGTTCCTCGTTCAATAGTTTTGTAAAAATATCAACTAATTGATTTTTTATATTAATAAATTTTAAAGATATATCATGATTATTAATATGATCTCTAATAAAATAATACCTAATATCAATATGTTTAGTTCTAGAGTATTGAATGGGATTTTTTATTAAAAATATTACACTAGTATTATCACATTTTATAGGGATATTTTTTAAATAAATTTCATAATTTTCTAAAGTATTTTTTATTCAAATAACTTATGCACAACATGCACCTACTGCTACAACCGAATTTTGTTTCTTGGAAGTCCAAGAAACAAGTGAATGACCTAAGAGTCATATTTCATATATAGATTTTCTATCTATTCTACATTCACCAAAGTCAACATCAGCCTAAGTAATTAATTTAATTTTTTTATATTTTGGATATCATAACCCTGTATTTGGAGTTCCTTTTAGGTATTTGAAAATCCTTTTAACAACTTTAAAGTGAGGTATAGTTGTATATATACCTAATATCAGATCTAGTTATTGTGAAGTATAGTAAACTACCTATCATATCCCTATAAGTATTATGATCAAAACTTTCTCCATCATGGTCCATATCTAATTTTGTGAAAGTGTGTATTGGTGTGTTAATAGTCTTAGTACTATCTATATTAAATCTTTTTAACATATCTAAAGTATACTTAGTTTGATTAACAATGGTTTCATCATTAAGTTGCTTAATTTGTAATCCTAAGAAAAAAGTTCATTAAACTTATTTCAAATTCTTTGCTCATGCTTTTGGCAAAAGTTTCACATAAAGATTTATTAGAAGAACCAAAAATAATATCATCAATGTAAATTTGTGTGATGTGTGTGTACATGTGATTATTATTATTATTAGGGCTTGCGAGCCTTTATTTTACTTCTCATTTATTGTCAGGCCTATGTGCTTATGATTAAGTTATAATCACACAAGGAGACGCAATGGGAGCAAGGAAGTGATAACGGGACCCATGAGGTAGAGACGGACGATCACGATGCATGATGATGCATCGAGATGCTGATAGAGCCAACGAGGATGAGATGGATAATCACAGGGCATAGAGATGCACCGCTACACATATAGATCTTGATGTGAGTGATTAGGCCCACTGGCTCGGGTTTGATCACATTAGGTTATGGTCCATGATCATCTTGTGAGATTTCTTATGTGATGTGTAATTACTTACACACCTACTAGATATGTATATATATTTGCATGCGATATAGATATATATTAAATATGTATGTGTGTAACATTTCATATTAGGAGTCAAAATCAAAATCCCCTCTCTCGATAATATAAAATCAGTAAACGTGAGGCAATTAGATTGACCCATGTGGCCTTCCATCATTATAAGTAGGGACTGATTCTTAACGTAGTTTGAGTTAGTCGAGTCCCTCAAGGCTCACTTATATCGTTATTTGATATCTTGCCTATGACATAGAGATGTCACCGGTGACCTGAGGATATGATATACTTAGTCGAGTTTCTCGATGGTATATCATCGAATTAAACTCATCTTATGATGATAGTATTGACTTAACTGAGCATCATGGTTGGTCGAGTTCCTCGAGACCATGGTGGTTTGAAGGCCAAACAGGACGGGAATCACAAGGAGTTGTGATTGGTAAGAGTTGCCTACCTTTCGGGCTTAGCGTGATTGGTCAAGTCCCTTGAGATTACGTTAAGATGTCGATTAGATCCCAATCCCCACTAGAGATCCACTAGGGGTCTCTAATTCACATATCAGAGGGAGTTATATGTTTCACGAGAAAATAGTGGGAGTAGATTAAGATAGAAGTCCATATCTTTTGTTTATTTTTCTATAAAATCTATATGTTATTTATTTTTGCTGCATCTTTATTTTCAGAAATATTGCTTTCAAATCCCTTACATGGCATACTTGATGTCAATTGCCTCACTAGTCCGAATTATACGAATTGGCTCCAAAACCTAAGAATTGATCTTATGGCAGAGAAATTTGCATATGTCCTTAATACATTGATGCCTATACCTTAGGAAGGGGCAAGTGAGGATGAGATCACTTGCTATGTGAAGTACATCGATGACTCCACTCTTGCTTAGTATTACATGTTGGGCTCTATGACTCCTAAGTTATAAAGATAGTATGAAAATATGGATGCCAGATTCATTCTCCTACATGTCTGCAAACTGTTTGAGGAATAGAGAAGGACTCAGCGATATGAGATATCCAAGGGCCTCTTCAACAGTAAGATGACTGAGGGGACACCGGTTCAGAACTATGTCCTAAAAATAATTGAGTAGATAGAGAAACATAGGTCTAAGAATTGTCCTAGAGGATAACCTATATACGGATCTTGTGCTTTAGTCCCTACTAGATTCCCTTTCATAGTTCATAATAAATTTTAATATGAACAAGCTTGAGATGACTCTTCCTAAACTCCTTAATATGTTGAGGGAGGCAGAGACCACTATCAAGAAAAAGAAGCTAGTTCTCTATACTGGTGAGACCGAAAAAAAAGAAAGTAAAAAAGTCCCTTAAGTAGGGCAAGGGCAAGGGCAGACCAGGTAAAGCAACAGTTGCTAAAAAAAACTCGACAAAGGACAAAGGTCAGTGCTTCCACTATGAAAAATATGGGCACTAGAAGAGGAACTACAAAGAATACCTTGTAGAGAGGGTGAAACTAAAGCTTGGAGAAGCTTTAGGTACACTAATAATTAGTCCTCATTTGTCAGACACTTACGATAACACATGGGTTTAGATATCGGTAGTGGTTATCATATTTGTAATTCATTGTAGGTTCTAAAAAGACCTAAGAGATTGGCAAGAGGCGAGATGGACCTCAAGATGGGCAATGGAGCAAAAGTTGCTATAGTAGATATTAGTGAGGTTGTTTATACAATAGATAGGTTTTAAACTATGTGTGTTGTGTTTTAGGAAGACTTTTATCATCAAGATCGTTGATACAAAAGGTGAGAGAGGGCAGAAACTGTTGCTGCCCTCGTAGGTTGGCCAAAGGCTGCTTGCAGCCTTAGTTGAGAGCTCCCAAGGGAGGTCTCGGACACTTGTAGTAGGCCACCTGCATGTAAGAGTCGTAGGCAGCCAGTAGGGGGCGGGCATCCACCCACAAACAGGCTGCCCACAAGCAAGCCGCCTACAACGTAGACCGCCTACGCACGAGCACTACGCCTATGCGCAAGGGCGGCGCTGTTGAATCTCGGATTTTGATGATGAAGTCAATTGTCATTTGTTATCTAATCTATGTGTTGAGATAAGTGTGCAGGATTAACTACGATGAGAGTAAGACAAGCAGCAGGTGTTGCGCCGGAGTCAAGATCATGATCACGTTGGGAGTTCGAGAGTTCGACGGAAGTTCGGACGGTCGTCGGAGGTTCAGAGAGAACAGATCCGAGAAGTCCAGAAGCTTGCCAAGCGAAGCTCGTCGGAACTCGCCAAGTGGATCGTCGCAAAGTCCAGGAGTATGCCGGATGTCCGCAGAAGGATCACCGAGGGTTTATCGGATGATCGACGGAAGTTGGCCGGAAACTCGCCGGAAGAAGCGATTGACGCATCGGAGCAAAGCTGCAGAAGTTGTCTTAGAGTTAATCGTAGTTAGCATGATGATTAAGCATGAAAATGGGAGGTGAACCCATTAGCTTAATCTTGGGGCAATTGGGCCCCTGAAAAGATTCAAATTGGGCCGAATGGAGTGAACCATTCGGACCCTGATTGCACCAGGCGGTGCAACCGCCCCAGCCAGGAGGTGCAACCGCCTGGGCTGTGAGGTTGGGCGGTGCAATCGCCCCAACCTGGAGGTGCAACCGCCAGGGCTGTGAGGTTGGGCGGTGCAACCGCCCCAGCCAGGAGGTGGAACCGCCAGGGGTGCGAGGCTGGGAGGTGCAACCGCCCCAGCCAAGAGGTTGCACCGCTAGAGCTCAAGTTCCGAGCTCTGCCAGGCGATGCAACCACCGAGCTCAGTCTTCGAGCTCTGGCAGAGAGGTGCATCAGCCTGAGCTCAGTCTCGAGCTCTGCCAGGTGATGCATTCACCAAGCTCAGTCTTCGAGCTTTGGCAGAGAGGTGCATCAGCCTGAGCTCAGTTTCGAGCTCTGCCAGGTGATGCAACCACCGAGCTCAGATTTCGAGCTCTGCCAGGTGATGCAACCACCAAGCTCAGTCTTTGAGCTCTGCCAGGTGATGTAACCATCGAGCTCAGTCTTCGAGCTCTGGCAGAGAAGAGCAATCGCCTGAGCTCAGTCTTTGAGCTCTGCCAGGCGGTGCCACCTCTCCAGTCAAGAGGTGCAACCGCCTGATCCCAGAATTCTGGGATTTGATCGATTTGATCGTTTTGAGCTCGAATTTTGAATTGGGTTGGGGCCTATAAATACCCCACCCATTTAGCACTGAAAAGATACAGACCCATACCGAAATCTTGATCTTTTCTGTGATTCTAAGAGCTCAAAAGTGTTGTAAAGCCTTTAAGTCTCCTCCTTCTGTTCTTCAAGTTTTCAATTATAAAGTGAGGAGAGAAAGGTCTGTAAAGGTTGTCTCCTGAGCCTGTCAAAAGGAGAGAAACTGTAAGAGGGAAGTTTGGCCTTCGCCCATTGAAGGAAGGCACCTAGTTGACGTCGGCAACCTCATCGGTGGAGGAAGCCAAAAGTGGAGTAGGTCAAGGCTGACCGAACCACTCTAAATCTCTGGTTTGCGTTTATTTTCGAGCACTTTATCATTACTGCAAACCTCCCTCATCACTACTGCTCTCTGCGCTTTCACGAACAAGTTCTAAGTGCTGTTCTTCCAAATCTGCATTCAGACGTAAATTCGTATTTTCATACATTACAGTTTACGTTTACGTTTGATTCTGCAGAACTGTTTTCCGTGCTTTTACGAACGAGCTTCTTTGCAGTTTACGCTTACATTTTAATCCTATTAATAACTGCAATCTGTCCTCTACGATTTTACGAACGAGTTTCAACATTTAGACGTAAAACTGCATTCAGACGTAAATCGGCTTTCCTCGCTCAATCATCAGATTTCAGTTCACGTTTACGTCTTGATTTCAACTGCATACTGCCTTCTGCGAGTATACAAACGAGTTTCAAAGTTTAGACGTAAATCTGCGTCTAGACGTAAAACTGCGTTTAGACGTAAATCTGCGTTTAGACGTAAAACTGCGTTTAGACGTAAAACTGCGTTTAGACGTAAATCTGCGTTTAGACGTAAAACTGCGTTTAGACGTAAATCTGCGTTTAGACGTAAATCTGCGTTTAGACGTAAATCTGCATTTAGACGTAAATCTGAGTTTAGACGCAAAACTGCGCTTAGACGCAAAACTGCGCTTAGACGCAAAACTGCGCTTAAACGCAATCTGCGCTTAGACGCAAACTGCACTTAGATACAAACTGAGAATTTTAGTTTGCATCATAATAGTTTTTGAACGAACGCAGCTTTTGGTTTTTAAATTATTGTAAGATTTCCGCTGCACTAATTCACCCCCCCCCCCTCTTAGTGCTCTCGATCCTAACAATTGGTATCAGAGCAGGTTAACTCTCTAAAGGATTAAAACCCAAGAGAGATGGCATACGCCGGAAACCAAGAGGGGCATTCAATTACACGTCCACCCATGTTCAGTGGAACGAACTACACTTACTGGAAGACCCGAATGAGGATCTTTCTTATTTCTATGGATTTTGAACTGTGGAACCTTGTTGAAAATGGATTTTCAAAATCTTCTCTTCCAATGATCGATTGGAACGATTTGGAAAAGAAGGCTTTCGCTCTTAATGCAAAGGCTATGAATGCCTTATTTTGCGCACTTGACAAAAACGAGTTTAATCGTGTTTCAACTTGCGAAACTGCTTTTGATATTTGGCACACACTTGAAGTGACCCACGAGGGCACAAGTAGAGTGAAAGAGTCAAAAATCAATCTGTTGCTGCATTCTTTTGAACTTTTCCGAATGAAACCGAGTGAAACCATTGGCGACATGTTTACCCGTTTCACGGATGTCGTCAACGGTCTAAAAGGACTCGGAAAGAGCTTTTCGGATTTTGAGCTTGTTAATAAGATACTAAGATCCCTTCCTAAGAGTTGGGATCCTAAAGTCACCGCCATTCAAGAGGCAAAAGATCTGCGAAATTTCCCTCTTGAAGAACTAATCGGGTCATTAATGACCTACGAAATGACCTGCAAAGCTCATGAAGAGCAAGAAGACATCCTTCCAAAGAACAGGAAGGATATGGCACTTAAAACTTCTGAATGCCACTTGAGAGAAAACTCAAGTGATGAGGATTGTGACGATGACTTGGCACTTTTGACAAGAAAGTTTAAGAAATTCTTCAAAAGAAACAAGTTTAAAAACGATGTGAAAAATAAACTTGAACCCAAGAAGGACCAAGTAATCTGCTACGAATGTAAAAAGCCGGGACACTACAAGAGTGATTGTCCCCAAGTCAAGAAAAGAACAACAAAGAAGAAGGCGCTCCAAGCAACATGGGATGATTCGAGCGCATCTGAGGAAGAGGAGTCCAACACCGAGCAAGTTGCTCATTACGCCTTTATGGCCATCGAAGAGGAGGTAACGGATTTATTAGATGCTGATTTATCTTTCGATGAATTATTAAATGCCTTCCATGATTTATTTGATGAATGCAAAGTTATAAATAGAAAATACAAGTTGCTAAAAAAGGTACATGATAATCTTACTTGTGAGTTTGATAAGTTAAAAGTCGAACATCATGATAGTTTAAATTCATGTATCAAATGTCATGATTTAGAAACTATACAAAAAGAAAACTTGCTACTTAAGGACACCTTGAAGAAATTCGAGGTTGGTAGCAAGTCATTAAACATGATCCTTACAAACAAGGGTCATGCTCCCAAAAGAAGTGGGATTGGATTTGTGAGGAGTCCTCACCGAAATCCAACTACCTTTGTAAAAGGCCCCATCTTACATGTTCAAAACCAAACCAAGTGCAACTTTTGTTGCAAATCTGGACACAAGACACATTGTTGTCCATTCAAGAAAATAAGTCCAAACAAATTAATTTGGGTTCCTAAAGGAACCATGATAAACTCTATGCAACATGATAGAAAATGTAGATCTATTTATGAGGCACCCAAAAGCAAATGGGTTCCTAAAGATCATCCCTTCCTATAAAAACATTAAAAGTCTAGGCCGGAGCAAGAAATAATTTTCTGCTCCTTGACTCTCAATGGTCATAAACCAAGAATCAAAAAGGAACTCACAACGCTTAAGTAACAAGTGGAAGTTGTGAAATCACAAAAACGATACAACCTTATTAGAAACATATGATATCCAAATTCACATACCCCCTTGATCTTCAAAACCCGTTCATCTACGAATTAATTCTTGTAGAAACTAAATATGTCATGATCTTAAAAGGGATACCAAACAAACATACGTATGCACGTTAAAAGATCTATCTTGATCGTACAAAGAGCTTCTTCCTTAAATAAAAACTCATACGAAATCATGTAACAAACATTAATTGCTCTGAAACTCTCCTCAAGGCAAAGACTCCCTAATCAAATCATCTTAGGTGCTCACCTGCTGCAGGCGGTTGCACCTCTCCAGCTGGCGGTGGCACCTCCAGCCATCACGGGTTGCCAGAGGTTGCACCGCTCCAGCCAGAGGTGCAACCGCCAGCAAGCTCTGCCCTTTAAAACCACACTAGGGCCGGCTAAGGAACCGACCCCAACTCACCCCCATTTCCTCCTCTACTCTTCCAAGTCTCCTCCATTCCCATTTCACTCCTCTAAGCCTTCCAAATACCTCCCATTTCGGAGCAAAACATCAAGAAACCTTCCTTCTCTTGAAGATTTCACAAAGGTACTCTCTAAGAAGCTCTTAAATTCTGTTTTGTTCTTCATTTACTTTAGCTCATCATCATCCCTCTAAACAGCAGTAGTAATGGGATCTAGAAGATCCTCAAGGGACAAGGGAAAGAGGAGAGTAGTAGAAGAGTTTGATCTCACTCTTTTTTATTCCAAAAACCATGCTGAAAAATTTCTCTCCTTCGAACTAAGAAGCATCAATAAGGGAAAATACGTAGATCTGAATGAACTAAGAGATGTAGAGACTATCCATTGGTTTGCAAACCTAAATCTACTTCCCATTTTGCAGATCAACGAACCCATTTATCCTAGACTAGTTAGATTGTTTTACAACAACATGCAAATAGATGATGAAGAAAGGATATCAACCTATCTCTTAGGACAACACATCTCAATCACTGATAGATTCATTTGTGATATGATAGGTATTCCCATGAAAAGCATAGGACTTTACTTTAAAGGATCATGGGATGAAAAAACTATTGAAACATCCTACGTTGAAGCCTTAGGAACAATCCTTGCCAATCCTAACATAGAATCTATTCCTAAAAGTTGTGAACATCTAATGCCCTTTAACACTAAGATACTTCATCATATCATGACTAGTATAATTCTTCCTAAGCAATACCATCATGATGAAGTGAGTCAATTGGAATTAGGAATTATGTACCTAATCATGAAAGAACGTGACATTTGTCTTGGCTATCTGATCCAACAAAACATGTTGGAATTATCTACGAAAGATATGATGCTCCCATATGGTGGAATTATTACTAGAATAATGAAAGCTTACGACATTCAAATACCACTAGAAGAAGAAGTAATGAAATCAGATAGATTCAGCATAATAAACAAAAATCTACTTCACCGACTAAGATGTCACTATAGAAACGGTAACTGGGTTAGAATGCCTAGAAGAACTGATCCCCCTCAGCCTGAACCTGAACCTGAACCAGAGCCGGAAACCCCAGTCTTTAGGAGTACCCACTCTCCTCCGATCTGTCCCTTTGAGGAAACACATCCGGTTGAGCAAACTCACACATCATCCATCGAAGATATCGGGATTCGGATGGACCGATTTGAACAACGACAAGAACGGCTTGAACTTCGACAAGATCAAATCCTAACCGAGCTGCAGCAAATCCATCGACAATTTGACTCTTTACTTAGGCACTTTAATCTTCCACCTCATGAATAAGCTTGTATAAACATCTGATGTTTTTGATATGACATGTTGTAAACTCCCTATGTTATTCATGAAGGACTTTGTCTTTATGGTTACCTGATATGCTGTACATATGTTACCCTGATATGGTTATCTTTGTCTGTGTAAGCATATTTGCAAACATCTCTTGTTGTTTATCTCGGTTTTTGCACTGACACTAAAAAGGTTTAAAAGCCTATGCCTTGAAAATATGAAGCAACATACCAATGAAAGTTGATAAGTCAGCAGTATGACATTGATATGGTTGCTATTGCTAATATGATTGCTATCATGCCATGTATCAAGATATCAAACAAAAAATTTTGCTGAAATAAAAATCCTGCTATGCAATATGATACAATGCTACATTTGCTGAAATAAAAATCTTGCTATACAATATGATATAATGCTGCACTTGAAATAATTGTGTTACTACATCAAAAGCTTAACACTCAAGAATCAAACACATTGATATTAGACATCACTTTATACGAGATCATGTCTCTAATCATGATGTAACCATAGAGATTATTGATACCAAACATCAACTAGCTGATATCTTCACAAAACCCTATGTGAAGAACAATTTGATTACATAAGAAGAGAATTAGGAATGTTGATGTGTCCGAATACTTAAACTAGTTAAAATTATTTTTCGAATGTTATTACTATTACATGCCTTGACAACGCTTGATCAAATAACATGTTGCAAATTATGTGACAAATATTTTTAACCAAATGCATGTAAGAAGTTCATTTTTCGGGTTGTATGCTAAAAATGGGATGTTCCCGTACACTCTTATGAAAACTCTTTGGAAAATGACTTTCCTTCGTCAAGCAAAAACAATAAAGAGATATATGTGTCATGACTTCCTTTATATGCTTGATAATGCTATCATGCTTTTTGTTGATGACAAAGGGGGAGAAACATATGAATTGATAAACACTATGTCATAGCTGAACTGCCATAATCATATCTATGTCATAGTTGCAAATACTTGAGTGATGCTATAAACAATGTTATGCCATCCTTGCATCACCAAGAGATATGTGAACATGTACTATAGTTTGCATCATATCTTGATTTGATATTGTGAAGAAAATGCAAACTTACTAGAAAATCTCAAATGTGAGCATCATGTAAAAAGTCCTTCGTAGCTTTATATGATTACATGATGAATGGTTACAAACACTATCATACAAACTTGATGATGTATGTCATGCCTTGACATCATTCTTGAAGAGATACATCATGATGGGCATCATGATGGGAGCATTGATAAGTTTAACTGATCTAACTTATCAATACGTCACTTGAATTCTTAGGTCTTGAATTCAAGGTTGACTTATCTCAACTATGGCATATAGATAGGGGGAGTTAAGGACAACTCCTTTATCAATTGATTGTCATCATCAAAAAGGGGGAGATTGTTGAATCTCGGATTTTGATGATGAAGTCAATTGTCATTTGTTATCTAATCTATGTGTTGAGATAAGTGTGCAGGATTAACTACGATGAGAGTAAGACAAGCAGCAGGTGTTGCGCCGGAGTCAAGATCATGATCACGTTGGGAGTTCGAGAGTTCGACGGAAGTTCGGACGGTCGTCGGAGGTTCCGAGAGAACAGATCCGAGAAGTCCAGAAGCTTGCCAAGCGAAGCTCGTCGGAACTCGCCAAGTGGATCGTCGCAAAGTCCAGGAGTATGCCGGATGTCCGCAGAAGGATCACCGAGGGTTTATCGGATGATCGACGGAAGTTGGCCGGAAACTCGCCGGAAGAAGCGATTGACGCATCGGAGCAAAGCTGCAGAAGTTGTCTTAGAGTTAATCGTAGTTAGCATGATGATTAAGCATGAAAATGGGAGGTGAACCCATTAGCTTAATCTTGGGGCAATTGGGCCCCTGAAAAGATTCAAATTGGGCCGAATGGAGTGAACCATTCGGACCCTGATTGCACCAGGCGGTGCAACCGCCCCAGCCAGGAGGTGCAACCGCCTGGGCTGTGAGGTTGGGCGGTGCAATCGCCCCAACCTGGAGGTGCAACCGCCAGGGCTGTGAGGTTGGGCGGTGCAACCGCCCCAGCCAGGAGGTGGAACCGCCAGGGGTGCGAGGCTGGGAGGTGCAACCGCCCCAGCCAAGAGGTTGCACCGCTAGAGCTCAAGTTCCGAGCTCTGCCAGGCGATGCAACCACCGAGCTCAGTCTTCGAGCTCTGGCAGAGAGGTGCATCAGCCTGAGCTCAGTCTCGAGCTCTGCCAGGTGATGCATTCACCAAGCTCAGTCTTCGAGCTTTGGCAGAGAGGTGCATCAGCCTGAGCTCAGTTTCGAGCTCTGCCAGGTGATGCAACCACCGAGCTCAGATTTCGAGCTCTGCCAGGTGATGCAACCACCAAGCTCAGTCTTTGAGCTCTGCCGGGTGATGTAACCATCGAGCTCAGTCTTCGAGCTCTGGCAGAGAAGAGCAATCGCCTGAGCTCAGTCTTTGAGCTCTGCCAGGCGGTGCCACCTCTCCAGTCAAGAGGTGCAACCGCCTGATCCCAGAATTCTGGGATTTGATCGATTTGATCGTTTTGAGCTCGAATTTTGAATTGGGTTGGGGCCTATAAATACCCCACCCATTTAGCACTGAAAAGATACAGACCCATACCGAAATCTTGATCTTTTCTGTGATTCTAAGAGCTCAAAAGTGTTGTAAAGCCTTTAAGTCTCCTCCTTCTGTTCTTCAAGTTTTCAATTATAAAGTGAGGAGAGAAAGGTCTGTAAAGGTTGTCTCCTGAGCCTGTCAAAAGGAGAGAAACTGTAAGAGGGAAGTTTGGCCTTCGCCCATTGAAGGAAGGCACCTAGTTGACGTCGGCAACCTCATCGGTGGAGGAAGCCAAAAGTGGAGTAGGTCAAGGCTGACCGAACCACTCTAAATCTCTGGTTTGCGTTTATTTTCGAGCACTTTATCATTACTGCAAACCTCCCTCATCACTACTGCTCTCTGCGCTTTCACGAACAAGTTCTAAGTGCTGTTCTTCCAAATCTGCATTCAGACGTAAATTCGTATTTTCATACATTACAGTTTACGTTTACGTTTGATTCTGCAGAACTGTTTTCCGTGCTTTTACGAACGAGCTTCTTTGCAGTTTACGCTTACATTTTAATCCTATTAATAACTGCAATCTGTCCTCTACGATTTTACGAACGAGTTTCAATATTTAGACGTAAAACTGCATTCAGACGTAAATCGGCTTTCCTCGCTCAATCATCAGATTTCAGTTCACGTTTACGTCTTGATTTCAACTGCATACTGCCTTCTGCGAGTATACAAACGAGTTTCAAAGTTTAGACGTAAATCTGCGTCTAGACGTAAAACTGCGTTTAGACGTAAATCTGCGTTTAGACGTAAAACTGCGTTTAGACGTAAAACTGCGTTTAGACGTAAATCTGCGTTTAGACGTAAAACTGCGTTTAGACGTAAATCTGCGTTTAGACGTAAATCTGCGTTTAGACGTAAATCTGCATTTAGACATAAATCTGAGTTTAGACGCAAAACTGCGCTTAGACGCAAAACTGCGCTTAAACGCAATCTGCGCTTAGACGCAAACTGCACTTAGATACAAACTGAGAATTTTAGTTTGCATCATAATAGTTTTTGAACGAACGCAGCTTTTGGTTTTTAAATTATTGTAAGATTTCCGCTGCACTAATTCACCCCCCCCCCCCTCTTAGTGCTCTCGATCCTAACAGGCGCCTGTAGGCATTGGGCCCGCGAGCGAGACCCCTTACAGGCGGCACTCACCCATAGGGGTAACACCCGCAAGGGGCAGTTGGGCAGCCCAAGAGTGAGGCACCTATATGTCACGACCTTAGCTGGAATTGCCTAAGGCGTGAGGCACCCTTGCGGCCAAAGACGCGAACTTAGCTTGCGTTGCCTAAGTCGCGAGTCACCCTTGTGGCAAAGACGCGAACTTAGCTTGCGTTGCCTAAGTCGCGCTTCGCCCTTGCGATCTTGCTCCGCAAGGATCAGCCCACTTTATAACCTCTCGCAAGTCCCGAAGGACCTGTAAAAGAGAAAGAAGTTAGTTCGAAAGAACGAGCAACTGACAAGTCCCGAAGTCTCGCGAAAAGGGAAGCTTTACAAGCAATTCGACGAACACCCTGTGTGCACAAGAGAAAAGAGGGAGAGGGAGAAAAACAAGGCTTTCAAGGATGAACGAACAGCTGCAAGCCCACAAACAGCCGCTCACCTGGTCCCGGGTGCAAAGACAAGTTCCCGTAAAGGTCACGTGCGAACTTACGAAAGAGATCTCAACGCCCGGTATATAACCGACGCCCCATCCAGCCCTGTGCCACCCGGGGGGTTCCTAGGGTCTGAGATGGCTGACATTTTGGTGAGCGGAGGTAGTTCTCCGCTCACCTCCCGCAGCACGCGAAAATGGAGCTGTTTTGGGTTGTTTTGGGGCTGTTTTGCTCGGTTCGGTGAGCGGTCGCTTTGCAATGCTGCAGCTTGTTCGAACTTACATATTTACAAGAAAAATGACCCAAAACCAAGAGAAAACATGCTGTCAAGTAGCTGTACATGCAGGTGTGAGCGACGAACGGTTCATTGAACGGAGTTGTTGCGGGTACGCAAAGACCGTTCGTGACATTCTCCCCCATTTAAACTGTCGACGCTTGTTGGTAGTTGTTGATGACTTCTTCTTCATGTCGCAGGGCGTCTTCAGGCTCCCAACTGGCTTCAGTTCGGGGAAGCTTTCGCTACTTCACCAAGTACTCTGTTTGCTCAGCTCCGTTGGGTAGCTTTATCTTGCGATCCGCCATAATGGTTTCCACTCGCTTCTCGTAGGAGGCTGTGATGGGAGGCAGCCGAGTTGGAACACTTCGGGAAGCATCTTGCGGATCCGAGTGGTAGGCTTTTAGGTTGCTGGCGTGAAGGACGTTGTGAATTTTGAACCACGCCGGCAGCTGCAACTTGTAAGAGACGTTGCCTACCCTGCTGATAATTGGGAAGGGTCCTTCATACTTGCGCACCAATCCTTTGTGGACTCTGTTCCTAAAGAATTGGAGTGATGCTGGTTGGAGCTTTACCAACACCAAATCGCCAACTTTGAACTCTTGCGGTCACCTTCCCAAGTCTGCCCACTTCTTCATCCTTTTTGCCGCCTTCTCCAAGTAAGCCTGCGCAATATCGGCATTTCGATGCCACTCCTTTGCGAAATGATAGGCTGATGGACTACTCCCAGTATACCCAATTGCCATGGTGTGCGGAGTCGACGGTTGTTGTCCTATGATAATCTCGAAGGGGCTCTTGTTGGATGCAGAGCTCCGCTACAAGTTGTAGGAGAATTGGGCAATGTCCAACAGCTTCACCCAATCTCTTTGATTGGCACTCACGTAGTGCCGAAGATATTGCTCCAAGAGTGAATTTATCCTTTCAGTCTGGCCATCCGTTTGGGGGTGGAGGCTTGTAGAGAAGTATAACTTTGACCCCAATAATTTGAACAGCTCGGTCCAAAATCGTCCCAGGAACCGAGCGTCTCGATCGCTAATAATATTGTGCAGGACTCCCCAATACTTCATTACATTCTTCATCATCAGCTTGGCCGCCTCCTCTGCTGAACAGTGTAGGGGAGCAGCTATGAAAGTTGCATACTTTGAAAACCGATCGACCACTACGAGTATCGATCCGAGTCCCCCTACAAGTGGTAAGCTTGATATGAAGTCTAAGGAAATGCTCTCCCATGGCCTTTCTGGTACGGGCAACGGCTCCAAAAGTCCTACCGGCTTCCGCTGCTCCACCTTGTCTTGTTGGCAAGTAAGGCATGTTCGAACAGATTCTTCCACATCAATCCCCATTTTCGGCCAGTAGAAGGCCCTCTCCACGAGAGCCAATGTTCTGTAAATGCCTGGGTGTCCAGCCCAAAGGGAATCATGACACTCTTTTAAGAGCTCACGCCTTAAATTGTCTACTCGGGGAACATAAACCCTATTCCCTTTTGTGTAAACAAGTCCCTCCTGGACCCAAAATCGTCGTGCCTTGCCTTCTTTGATGAGCTGCATCAGGATAACTGCCTGGGGATCACTATACAGCCCATCCCTGATTCGGGAAAGAAAGTTGGAGTGCAACTGACTTGCTTGGCCTCTGCCCTCCAGTTGTATGGCATTCACACTTTCCACTTTCTGACTTAGTGCATCGGCCACGACGTTCACCTTCCCGGGCTTGTACTCCATTGCCATATCGAATTCAGCCAGGAAGTCCTGCCATCGCGCCTGCTTTAGGGAGAGCTTCTTCTGAGTTTGAAAATAGCTCAGGGCGATGTTGTCTGTCCTCAGCACAAATCGCGACCCGAGGAGGTAGTGTCGCCAAACTCGTAGATAGTGGATCACTACTGTCATCTCCTTCTCATGCACTGGATACCGCCGCTCGGTCTCGTTGAGTTTGCGGCTCTCGTAGGCCACCGGATGACCCTCCTGCATGAGTACTCCCCCAATAGCGAAGTCCGAAGCATCTGTATGGACTTTAAAGGGCTCTCCATAATTCGGCAATTTGAGCACCGGTTCTTCTAGAACAGCAACCTTCAGATCTTGGAATGCTATCTCACATTTGTCCGACCACTTCCAAGGTTGCTCCTTCTTCAGCCACTCCGTCAGTGGGGTTGCCCGCTTCGAATATCCCACTATGAAGCGTTGATAGTAATTGACGAAACCAAGGAAGGATCTTAACTCTGGCACCTTCTTTGGAGTTTGTCATTCCGCAACTGCTTGCACCTTCGACTTATCCATCCGAATGGAGCCATCACCGATTCGATGCCCCAAGAATAAGATCTCAGTTTGAGCAAAGTAGCATTTCTCCCTTTTCACGAACAAAGTGTTCTCCCTGAGAACCTTGAAAATCATCCGAAGGTGCTTGACGTGCTCCTCGAGCGTTTGGCTGTAGACGACGATATCATCCAGGTAGACGACCACGAACTTATCCAAATACTCCTTGAATAGTTGGTTCATGAGAGTACATAATGTGGCCGGAGCATTGGTTAAGCCGAAAGGCATCACCAAGAACTCAAACGCTCCATACCTGGTCACACAGGTAGTCTTCGCTTCGTCGCCTTCAGCAATGCGCACCTGCCAATTGTTGGGAAATCATGGGGGCGACATCACATGCGCAGTGGAAGAACAAGAAAACAAAATGCCCGATTCCCAAAAAGATGTTCGTCGTCGTGCGAAGATTCGTGCGAAAAAATCCGCGAAACATGAAACTGCATATAGAGTAGATTGTGTTACCTAGGGAGATCGTATATCCCTGTTTCCTTGCAGATCCTTAGAAGAGGGTAAAGGAGGTCAAGCGTCCTCCTCTTTAGCGGTGATCCATACAGCAGGGTTGCGATGACGCTCCTCAAGACTCCAGGCCTGCTCTGAGGTGGAGAGGAAGAGGAGAATAGGAAAGGCAAGCAAAGGCTCTAGCCTATGAGGCTCTAAATCCCTCCAATTTATAGAGGTCCCCTGTCAAACCCTAATGGGTCCTCCCCTAGTGGGTATTGGATCTACATCCAATAAGATAAGGGCTCCGTTGGATATCTCATATCCAAACCTCTACTCATCGCAATGCCTACCATATGTGTGTGACCCTCTAGGCCCAATATCGAGCTGGCCGTGAGTCATACCTGTCAGAACTCCTTCTAACTCAGTGAATTATTATCTCTATAATAATTCACTTGACTCATTGACTACGGAAGTACTAGGCCACTATGCCGTAGTCCCCAGACGATACAGGGGAATCCAATCCATTGGACCTATCTGTCCTTAGTTACCGTGTACCTATAATCCCTCATCCATCTAATATCCCAGAGACCGTATATCGAGTATGGTGTTGTCAGACCCATACGGTTTCTACTCGAGTCTCGCTCTAATCGGATTCTCCCGGAGAACTCTTTCTCTCTCAACCCGAATGACCCTAGCCAGGGATTTGTCTGAACAAGAACACATGAGATATTCCTCTCATGACGTCGAGAGTGGATGATCCTCTATCGACACTCAATAGCCCTCGTAAGGTCGACTACCACTCCCAATGACCAGCTGTACTAGATCTGGGACAGCCAAACCTATAAGTCTAGTATCAAAGAGTGGAGCACTCATATAGGACATCCTTGGTGTCTCAAGTCTAAGGACCAGATACACCACTAGGACTACGGAATCGCTGTCTGACAATAAGGCATCATCAACCATCCAGCATTCCATAAGCGGATCAATCAGTGAACTCATTCTCCAATGAGCACCTATACTGTATCCCTAGTGTCCCTACACGAGCAGCTATGAGACCAGCTGCATCCATCATATGGACGGGTATATAGCACACCAGTCTATCCGGTTATCACGATGTCCCTCTCGAGTAACCTATGACCGGGATTATTTAGGATATGTGTTTAAAGGTGAATCCATCTCATTATCGTGATCTCATCACGATCCGATTCCCATTGCACAAATCCAAGGACATCACAATATATGTATGCGTTTATGCAATAGTTATAAAGTGATATACGCCAAAATATAATAAGCAAAAAGATTCTGTATCAAGTCACACGTGCCATCACTCACGTGATTGGCTTGCTGGGCACCTATGACTAGCAATCTCCCACTTGACCTAAAGCCAATCACCTATGTGTCTGATCCCTATCAGACCCCTGTGACGCTCAAAGACAAATTGAGACAATGGCTTTGTCAATGGATCTGCAATGTTATCTTTGTTAGGATCAGAGCGGCACTAAGAGGGGGGGGGTGAATTAGTGCAGCGGATTAAAACAAGGTTTTCGAAAAATCTTTCGTACGATAAGAACGAAAATTGAAAAGCTTAACTTGAAAGCGTATTCTTAAAGTTGTGCAGCAAGGGTAATAAGGAACTAAAGCAATAAGAAGGTTTGCAGTAATGTAAATGGCAATAATGAAATGCAAACCAGAGATTACGCCGATTTTAGAGTGGTTCGGTCAAATGACCTACATCCACTTGCGAGGCCCCTCTTCGATGAGGCTCCCACCTTCCACTAGCAAATCTCTTGAAATGGAAGGGTAAACACCCCTCTTACAACCTTTTACAAGCAGTTCAACCTCTTACAAATTTTCAATAAGAAAGGAGGAGAACTCTCTAGCAAATTAAAAACAAGACTTGCTAAGACTTTCTAAGACTTTTCTCTCAATCAAAATGCTTCTCAAAAGTTGTAACCTCAGCTGAGATTTGAGGGGTATTTATAGGCCTCAAGAGGATTCAAATTTGGGCTCCAAAATTTGAATTCTCTTTAGATTCCCGATGTTGGAGGTGCCACCGCCCAGCCAAGCGATGCCACCGCCCAGTGCTCGGGTGCTGGACAGTGCAACCGCCCAGCCAAGGAGGTGTCACCGCCCAGCTCTCGGGTGCTGGGCGGTGCCACCGCCCATCCAGGCGGTGCCATCGCCTAGCTCTTCGGTTCATTGGTTTGGCTTAATTTTAGCCCAAACCAAATCTGACTTTGGGCCCAGTTGGCCCCTAAACAGGATATAGGATTATCTCTTAATCCTAATCCTAATTACAAGTGAACTACATAACAAAACACATCCTAAGCAGATTTTCAACCGCGAACGTTGAGTTTTGTTCCGGCGAGCTTTCCGACGAACTTCTTCCGACGGACTCCCATCAAGCTCCCGAACTTGTGATGACTTTAACGAGTAGCCGAGCCTTCTCGGTGATCTCCGTGAACCTCCGACAATCTCTTCGGCGAACTTTCGAAAGTTTCGACAGGTTCCCGATTTCTTCTCGGTTGGTTCAGGCAGCATCTCCGATGATTCTTCGGACACTTAAACATCCATCGAACTTGACTCTGGTATCCTTGCTTTATGTTTTCTGGTTATCGTAGTTAATCCTGCACACTTAACTCAATAATATGGATTAGATCAATTAACCCACTAATTGATTATATCATCAAAATCCGAGATTCAACAATCTTCGGATGGAACTCTTTCCACTACTACATCTCCTCGGGTTACGATCTCTCTAATAAGCTGGAACCTCCTCAGAACACTTCTGATGAGACTCGGGTTCCCTTATTTGAGTAATCGCCCGTTGTCGCAATATAAGGAGATCGGCTCCTCACTACCCGGCACGACTACCAAATCTGTGATGAACTTCTTCACCCAAACTCCCTCCTTTGCCACATCTAATGCAGCAATGTACTCCGCCTCTGTGGTCGAGTCAGCAGTGGTATCTTGCTTGGAACTCTTCCAGCACACTGCTCCTCCATTCAAGGTGTACACATACCCTGAATTCGATTTGCTATCATCGACATCAGACTGAAAACTTGAATCAGTGTAGCCTTCAATCTTAAGGCTATTACCTCCATATACTAGTAAAAGATCCTTAGTCTTTCTCAAGTACTTAAGGATACACTTTACTACTTTCCAGTGCTCCAAGCCTGGATCCGCCTGATACCTGCTCGTGACACTCAGAGCATGCGCTATATCATGCCTAGTACATAGCATGGCATACATGATAGACCCTATTATTGAGGCATAAGGTATCATATTCATGTTTGCCCTTTCTTCTGGAGTCTTTGGGGACATACTCGTAGAAAGCGATATCCCATGTCTCATCGGTATAAGACCTCTCTTGGAATTTTCCATGCCAAACCTTTTGACAATGGTTTCTATGTACCTGGATTGGGACAAGCCAAGCATGCTCTTGAATCTATCTCCATAGATTATAATCCCCAAGATATAGGATGCTTCCCCTAAGTCCTTTATGGAGAAGTGTCTAGATAACCAAGCCTTTACTGAGGATAGCATTACTACGTTATTCCCAATGATGAGGATGTCATCCACATATAACACCAAAAAGGTGATAGCGCTCCCACTTACCTTTCTGTATACACAAGGCTCATCTTCGTTCTTAACGAAGTCATAAGATATGATTGCCTCATCAAATCTTATGTTCTAACTTCGGGAAGCTTGCTTTCGTCCATAAATAGATTTAAGCAACCTACACACCTTATCTGGGCAGTTCTTGGACACAAATTCCTCAGGTTGCATCATATACACCTCCTCCTCGCGGTTCCCATTGAGGAATGCGGTTTTCACATCCATCTGCCAGATCTCATAATCATAGTGTGCTGCAATAGCCAATAGAATTCTGATGGATTTTAGCATTGCTACGGGTGAGAAGTGTTGAATCTCGTATTTTGATAATGAAACTACTTGATATATGTTTATGATTTAATCTGCGTTTTGAGTGACGCAGGATGCTTCGATCAGGATGAGACAATTAAAGCAGGAAAATCATGTTGTGCCGAAGGAACATGTCAGAAGATTGGACGTCGGGCCGGTGGATCGGTCGACGTATCGACAGAAGGCTTCGGGCCGTGAACTCGGGCATCGGGCCAAGAAGAGCGGGTATTGTGCCAAGGATATCGGAGTTGCGGAGTCAACTGGCCGATTGGGCAATAGGCTGCACGAGAGGACGATGCGCCGAAGAATCGGACGAAGCGTCGAGGGACCAATGACATGTCGGACAACTTGGTTAATTGCTTAGGATTAATTGTCTCGATCGAAGTTTTGTTTTGTTGTGCAGGATTAACTACGATGAGAGTAAGACAAGCAGCAGGTGTTGCGCCGGAGTCAAGATCATGATCACGTTGGGAGTTCGAGAGTTCGACGGAAGTTCGGACGGTCGTCGGAGGTTCAGCGAGAACAGATCCGAGAAGTCCAGAAGCTTGCCAAGCGAAGCTCGTCGGAACTCGCCAAGTGGATCGTCGCAAAGTCCAGGAGTATGCCGGATGTCCGCAGAAGGATCACCGAGGGTTTATCGGATGATCGACGGAAGTTGGCCGGAAACTCGCCGGAAGAAGCGATTGACGCATCGGAGCAAAGCTGCAGAAGTTGTCTTAGAGTTAATCGTAGTTAGCATGATGATTAAGCATGAAAATGGGAGGTGAACCCATTAGCTTAATCTTGGGGCAATTGGGCCCCTAAAAAGATTCAAATTGGGTCGAATGGAGTGAACCATTCGGACCCTGATTGCACCAGACGGTGCAACCGCCCCAGCCTGGAGGTGCAATCGCCAGGGCTGTGAGGTTGGGCGGTGCAACCGCCCCAGCCAGGAGGTGGAACCGCCAGGGGTGCGAGGCTGGGAGGTGCAACCGCCCCAGCCAAGAGGTTGCACCGCCAGAGCTCAAGTTCCGAGCTCTGCCAGGCGATGCAACCACCGAGCTCAGTCTTCGAGCTCTGGCAGAGAGGTGCATCAGCCTGAGCTCAGTCTCGAGCTCTGCCAGGTGATGCATTCACCAAGCTCAGTCTTCGAGCTCTGGCAGAGAGGTGCATCAGCCTGAGCTCAGTTTCGAGTTCTGCCAGGTGATGCAACCACCGAGCTCAGATTTCGAGCTCTGCCAGGTGATGCAACCACCAAGCTCAGTCTTCGAGCTCTGCCAGGTGATGCAACCATCGAGCTCAGTCTTCGAGCTCTGGTAGAGAAGAGCAATCGCCTGAGCTCAGTCTTCGAGCTCTGCCAGGCGGTGCCACCTCTCCAGTCAAGAGGTGCAACCGCCTGATCCCAGAATTCTGGGATTTGATCGATTTGATCGTTTTGAGCTCGAATTTTGAATTGGGTAGGGGCCTATAAATACCCCACCCATTCAGCACTGAAAAGATACAGACCCATACCGAAATCTTGATCTTTTCTGTGATTCTAAGAGCTCAAAAGTGTTGTAAATCCTTTAAGTCTCCTCCTTCTGTTCTTCAAGTTTTCAGTTGTAAAGTGAGGAGAGAAAGGTCTGTAAAGGTTGTCTCCTGAGCCTGTCAAAAGGAGAGAAACTGTAAAAGGGCAGTTAGCCTTCGCCCATTGAAGGAAGGCACCTAGTTGACGTCGGCAACCTCATCGGTGGAGGAAGCCAAAAGTGGAGTAGGTCAAGGCTGACCAAACCACTCTAAATCTCTGGTTTGCGTTTATTTTCGAGCACTTTATCATTACTGCAAACCTCCCTCATCACTACTGCTCTCTGCGCTTTCACGAACAAGTTCTAAGTGCTGTTCTTCCAAATCTACATTCAGACGTAAACTCGTATTTTCATACATTACAGTTTACGTTTACGTTTGATTCTGCAGAACTGTTTTCCGTGCTTTTACGAACGAGCTTCTTTGCAGTTTACGCTTACATTTTAATCCTATTAATAACTGCAATCTGTCCTCCACGATTTCACGAACGAGTTTCAATATTTAGACGTAAAACTGCATTCAGACGTAAATCGGCTTTCCTCGCTCAATCATCAGATTTCAGTTCACGTTTACGTCTTGATTTCAACTGCATACTGCCTTCTGCAAGTATACAAACGAGTTTCAAAGTTTAGACGTAAATCTGCGTCTAGACGTAAAACTGCGTTTAGACGTAAATCTGCGTTTAGACGTAAAACTGCGTTTAGACGTAAATCTGCGTTTAGACGTAAATCTGCATTTAGACGTAAATCTGCATTTAGACGTAAATCTGAGTTTAGACGCAAAACTGCGCTTAGACGCAAAACTGCGCTTAGACGCAAAACTACGCTTAAACTCAATCTGCGCTTAGACGCAAACTGCACTTAGATACAAACTGAGAATTTGCTTTTGCATCATAATAGTTTTTGAACGAACGCAGCTTTTGGTTTTTAAATTATTGTAAGATTTCCGCTGCACTAATTCACCCCCCCCCCTCTTAGTGCTCTCGATCCTAACAAGAAGGTTTCGTCGTAATCAACACCTTGCCTTTGACGATACCCCTTAGCCACTAGCCTTGCTTTATAAGTCTCTACCTTTCCATCTACTCCGATCTTTTTCTTAAAGATCCACTTGCAACCGATAGGTACAATACCTTCGGGCGCATCAACTAGGTTCCAAACCTTATTGGAGTACATAGAATCCATCTCAGAATTCATGGCTTCTTGCCACTTCCCGGAGTCTACTCATAATAGCCTCCTTGTAGGTCTGAGGATCAATATCCTCAACATCCTCTCCTCTAATATGTCCCACATATCTCTCAGGAGGATGAGATACTCTATCAGACCTGCGTAAAGTTGAAAATTGTGTATTAGGTACCTGAATAGACTTGGGCTGTAGAGTGGTGCTTGAGCTTGGTTCTCCAACCTCGCTCAACTCTATCATTCTCCCACTATCTCCGCCAAGAATGTGTTCCTTCTCAAGGAACACTGCTCTCTTAGCTACAAAGACCTTTTGGTCCTCGAGATGATAGAAATAATACCCACAAGTTTCCTTGGGGTATCCCATAAATTTGCATCGCTCTGTCCTTGATTCTAACTTATCGGGGTTGTTTCTTTTAACATGGGCAAGGCAGCCCCAAATCTTAACAACCTTAAGATCAGACTTCTTCCCTTTTCATATCTCATATGGTGTAGACACTACCGACTTAGTTGGAACTCTGTTCAGAAGGTAAGCTACGATTTCTAGGGCATATCCCCAGAATGAGATGGGTAGGTCAGCGAAACTCATCATGGACCGTACCATATCTAATAACGTACGATTTCTCCTTTCAGAGACACCATTGAGCTAAGTTGTGTAAGGAGGTGTCCATTGGGATAATATCCCATGGTCCTTGAGGAACTGAGTAAACTCCGTACTTAAGTACTCACCTCCTCGATCTGATCGAAGAGTTTTGATACTCTTTCCAGTCTGGTTCTCCACCTCATTCTTATACTCTCTGAATTTCTCAAAAGCCTCGGACTTGTACTTCATTAAGTACACATATCCATACCTTGAGAAATCATCAGTAAATGTAATGAAGTAAGAGTAACCTCCAATGGCATGAGTTGACATGGGTCCACATACATCACTATGTATGAGTTCCAACAACTCAGTGGCTCTCTCTCCAATTTCACTATATAGAGAGTTGGTCAATTTTTCACGAATGCAAGGTTCACAAGTTGCATATGACACGTAGTCGAATGGATCTAGATATCCATCATTTAGTAACTTTTGAATCGTTCTTTCATGGATGTGACCTAGCCTACAATGCCACAAGTATGCACTGTTCACTTCATCTCGTTTCCTCTTAGACACATTTACATTCATGATATGTGGAGTAGTGTCTAACATAAATAAACCATTATGCAATGTTACTTTCGTGATAATCTTATCATCTAATAATATCGAACAACCATTGTTCTCAAAAACAAATTTATATCCACTAACTATTAAACATGAAATGGAGATAATATTTTTGATAATAGAAGGAACAAAATAACATGCATCTAATGCAATAAAAGCTCCACTAGGCAGATGTAGGGAGACCTCGCCAACAGCTAATACAGTAACTTTTGCTCCATTACCCATCTTGAGGTCCATCTCGCCTCTCTCTAGTCACCTAGGCCTTGCTAGAACCTGCAACGAATTGCATATATGATAAGCACTACCGGTATCCAATACCCATGTGTTATCATAAGAGTCTGACAAATGGAGACTGATCATGAATGTACCTGAAGCTTCATCAAGCTTTTGTTTCGCCCTTTCTACAAGGTACTCTTTGCAGTTCCTCTTCCAGTGCCCATCTTTACCACAGTGGAAGCATTGGCCTTTGTCCTTTACTGGGTCTTTCTTAGCAACCTTTGCTTTACCTGGTCTGCCCTTGCCCTGTCCCTTCTTAAGGGACCTTTCTGCTTTCCTTTTCTTTCTGGTCTCACTAGTGTAGAGAACTGGCTTCTCTTTCTTAATAGTACTCTCTGCTTCCCTCAACATATTGAGGAGCTCTGAGAGAGTCACCTCAAGCTTATTCATACTAAAATCCATTATGAACTATGAAAAGGAATCTGGTAGGGACTGAAGTACAATGTCCACACATAAGTTATCCTCTAGGACCATTCCTAGACCTGTGAGTTTCTCTCTCCACTCAATCATCTTTAGGACATAGTTCTGAACTAGTGTCCCCTCAGTCATCCTAGCGCGGAAGAGGCTCTTAGATATCTCATATCGCTGAGTCCTTCCCTGTTCCTCAAAAAATTTGTGAACATATAGGAGAATGGATCTGGCATCCATCTTTTCATGTTGTCTCTGTAACTCAGGAGTCATAGAGCCCAACATATAGCACTGAGCAAGAGTGGAGTCATCAATGTACTTCAGGTAGCGAGCGATCTCATCCTCGTTTGCCCCTTCTTCGGGCGTAGGTATCACTGTATCAAGGACGTACACGATTTTCTCCGCTGTAAGAACAATTCTCAAGTTACGGAGCCAATCCGTATAATTTGGACTAGTGAGGCGGTTGACATCAAGTATGCCACGTAAGGGATTTGAAAGCGACATTTTCTGAAAATAAAGATGCAGCAGAAATGAATAACATGCAGATTTTGCAAGAAATAAACTATCAAGATATGGACTTCTATCTTAATATGCTTCCACTATTTTACTAACGAGTCACGCGACACCCTCAGCACGTGAAACGGAAGTCTCCGGCAGACTTCTAGTGGGGATCAGGATCCAATCAGCGTCTTAGTGTAACCTCGAGGGACTCGACCAATCACACTAAGCCTAAAAGGTAGGCAACTCTTACCAATCACAACTCCTTGTGATTCCTGTCCTGTTCGGCCTCCGAATCACCATGGCCTCGAGGGACTCGACCAACCATGATGCTCGGTTAAGTCAACACCTTCGTTACAAGATGAGTCTGATTTGATGATATACCCTCGAGGGACTCGACCAAGTATACCATGCCCTCAGGTCACCAGTGACATCTCTATGTCGTAAGCAAGATAGTGAATCGCGATATAGGTGAGTCTCGAGGGACTCGACCAACTCAACCTACACCGGGAATCGATTCCTACTTATAACGATGGAAGGCCACGTGGGTCAATCTAATTGCCTCACGTTTACCGACTTAATATTATCGAGAGATGTTTCTAAGATTTGGTCTCCTAATATGACATGTCACACATATACATATTTAATATATATCTACATCGCATGCAAATATATATACTTATCTAGTATGTGTATAAGCAATCACACCAGATGAACATGGACCACAACCTAATATGATTAGGCCCAAGCCAGTAGGCCTAATCACTCACATCAAGATCTATGTGTGCAACGGGGCATCTCCATGCCCTGTGATCGTCCATCTCGTCCTCGTCGGTTCCGTCGACATCTTGATGCATCTCCATGCATCACGATCGTCCGTCTCGTGGGTCCCGCTATCGCATCCACGCTCTCGCTGCGCCTCCTCATGTGATTAAAACTTAATCATAGGCACGCAGGCCCGACAATAAATGAGAAATATAATGGAGGCTCACAGACCTCAATAATAATAATCACAAACACACATCACACAGTCCATGATCATCCGTCCACATTTCATACATCACATGTATAAATAATCATCATCATGTAGGACTACTAGATAATAATAAAAATAATAATCAACTAAACCTTTTAATTAATTAATATTTTCTGAAATCAGGGACATGTAGGGAATTTTTGAATTTATAGGGGTATTTTCATAATTTAGATAAAAGATAAAAACTGGAATTTCTCAAATTCCGAGGGGCAAAATTGTCTTTTGCCCAAAAAACGCTAATGCCCTTTCCCCCTACGCTGGTGCCGCCGCCGCCACCTTGCCGGCGGTGGCCTGTGCGGTGAATGAGGGCACTACCCTCGCCTGCAAGCGGCACGCCCGTTGGCGGCGCTGCCGCTGCGGGTGGGCGCCCCCTTCGGGCGCCGCTGCCTCCGTAGGGAGTGCTATCCCGCCTGGCGGCCGCCCCTGTAGGGGGGGGGGGAGGGGTTTTCGCCCGTGGGAGCAGCGGCGACAGGCGCCGGTGCCCTGCGGCGGCAGGCGCTACTTCCTTGCGGCGGCAGGCTCCTCTGCCCGTGGGCTACCAGCCCAGCCGGCAGCAAGCCTGCTGCAAGCAGGCCGCCGGCCGGCTGCTACAGACGCAGCCCCTGTGCTGCCCGCCTTCGGCTGCGCTTCACGCACGTAGATCGAGGGCAGCAACTGTTGCTGCCCTTTCTCGCTTTTGCGTCAACAATTTTGACATCAAAATTCTTCCTAAACACAACACACGCAGTTCAAAACCAATCATTCGCACGAACAACCTAGCTCTGATACCACTGTTGGGAAATCTTGGGGGCGACATCACATGCGCAGCGGAAGAACAAGAAAACAAAATGCCCGATTCCCAAAAAGATGTTCGTCGTCGTGCGAAGATTCGTGCGAAAAAATTCGCGAAACATGAAACTGCGTATAGAGTAGATTGTGTTACCTAGGGAGATCGTATATCCCTGTTTCCTTGCAAATCCTTAGGAGAGGGTAAAGGAGGTCAAGCGTCGTCCTCTCTAGAGGTGATCCAAATAGCAGGGTTGCGACGACGCTCCTCAAGACTCCAGGCCTGCTCTGAGGTGGAGAGGAAGAGGAGAATAGGAAAGGCAAGCAAAGGCTCAAGCCTATGAGGCTCTGAATCCCTCCTATTTATACAGGTCCCTTGTCAAACCCTAATGGGTCCTCCCCTAGTGGGTATTGGATCTGCATCCAATAAGACAAGGGCTCCGTCGGATATCTCATTTCCGAACCTCTACTCATCGCAATGCCTACCATATGTGTGTGACCCTCTAGGCCCAATATCGAGCTGGCCGTGAGTCATACCTATCAGAACTCCTTCTAACTCAATGAATTATTATCTCTATAATAATTCACTTGACTCATCGACTACGGAAGTACTAGGCCACTACGCCGTAGTCCCCAAACGATACAGGGGAATCCAATCCATTGGATCTGTCTGTCCTCAATTATCGTGTACCTATAATCCCTCATCCATCTAATATCCCAAAGACCGTATATCGAGCATGGTGTTGTCAGACCCATACGGTTTCTACTCGAGTCTCGCTCTAAACGGATTCTCCCGGAGAACTCTTTCTCTCTCATCCCGAATGACCCTGGATAGGGATTTGTCTGAGCTAGAACACATGGGATATTCCTCTCATGACGCCGAGAGTGGATGATCCTCTATCGACACTCAATAGCCCTCGTAAGGTCGACTACCACTCCCAATGACCAGCTGTACTAGATCTGGGACAGCCAAACCTATAAGTCTGGTATCAAAGAGTGGAGCACTCATACAGGACATCCTTGGTGTCTCAAGTCTAAGGACCAGATACACCACTAGGACTACGGAATCGCTGTCTGACAATAAGGCATCATCAACCATCCAGCATTCCGTAAGCGGATCAATCAGTGAACTCATTTTCCAATGAGCACTTGTACTGTATCCCTAGTGTCCCTACACGAGCAGCTATGAGACCAACTGCATCCATCATATGGACGGGTATATAGCACACCAGTCTATCCGGTTATCACGATGTCCCTCTCGAGTAACCTATGACTGGGATTATTTAGGATATGTGTTTAAAGGTGAATCCATCTCATTATCGTGATCTCATCACGATCCGATTCCCATTGCACAAATCCAAGGACATCACAATATATGTATGCGTTTATGCAATAGTTATAAAGTGATATATGCCAAAATATAATAAGCAAAAAGATTCTGTATCAAGTCACACGTGCCATCACTCACGTGATTGGCTTGTTGGGCACCTATGACTAGCACCAATACCCCGACCGAAGGTCGAGTTTTGAGAAATACTTAGCCTTGCCCAATTGGTCGAACAAGTCCACGATGAGCGGGATGGGATACTTGTTCTTCACTGTTACTTTGTTGAGGGCTCGGTAGTCGACGCATAATCGGAGGCTCCCATCTTGTTTCTTCTGGAAGAGAACTAGAGCTCCGAAAGGTGCTTTAGAGCTGCGGATGAGACCACTGCTTAGTAGTTCACCTAACTGCTTCCTGAGTTATGCCAACTCTGGAGGGGGCATGCGGTAGGGTGGTCTCGCTGGAGGCTTCACTCCTGGCTCCAGCTCGATACTGTGATCCACGCCTTTGCGTGGTGGAAGATTCTTCGGTAACTCGGGTGGCATAACATCTTTGAACTCTTTTAGGACGTTTGCCACCACAACAGGTTCTTGAATGGCCTCCTCGTTGAGTGGCTCTAGCTTCATAGCAGCCACAAATGTCAACTCGCCTTTTCGCACCCCTTTCTTCAATTGTAATGTCGAAATGTGTTGGGGCTCCTTAGTTCCTCTCCGAGAGACGGGAACCATGCAGGGGTCATCGCCTCCCATCATACATAGGGAGTTCAAGAACGGCATTGGCACCAACTTTGCCGCGTGCATAAACTCCATTCCGAGAATAACTTGGAAGTCGTCTAGTGGCACGGCCATCATGTTGGTGTTTCCGCTCCAAGTCCCGATTTTGATAGGAACACCCTTCGCCAACCCGGAGATTCGCTTGGCCTCCGAGTTCACTGCCTTCATTCGGCTTGGGCTCTTCTCCAAGGTCATTTAGCTTAGTGGCACGGCCAACAAAAAGCAGGAAGTAGCGAGCGCCCGTATCCACCATTGCACGGGTCGTTTGGCCATTTAGCTTAATGTCCACATACATCAGCTCGCTACTTCCTGCTTTTTGTGCCTTCGTCTTCATGTTCTCCCCCACTTGACCCTGCATAGCGTTCAATAGACGCATTGCTCCCATTCGGGGTCCTTGCGACTTCTCATCGTCGCTGCTGGATTCTGAACTACTCGAACTAATAGCAACAGCTTTGCCCTTGTCCGATCGGGGAGGGTGGATTAGGCACTCCCTTACCATGAGTGCCTGTTTCTGTGGGCACTCCCTTACCATGTGCGGTCCTCCGCACAAGAAGCATCCTCCAGGTTTTGAGGCCTTGCCTTTTGGGTTAGGCCCTTTGTGGGAGCTCTTCTTCTTTTGTTCGCCCCCGAGCTCCTTCCCTCGAGAATGTTTTGGAGGGCGATTGCCTGAAAATTGTTTCCTTCTCACTGGGTCTTCAGAGGAAACAAAGTCGGTGAGCCTTTCTGCAGCAGCAATTGCCCCGACCACATCGGTAACATTCCTTCGATTTAGCTCCTGTTGAGCCCATGGTTTCAAACCATCGAGGAAGCTGAACAACTTGTCCTTCTCGGACATGTCCTGTATGTCCAGCATTAGTGCAGAAAACTATTTCACATACTCTCGGATGGTGGTGCTTTGGCGGAGTTGTCTCAACTTCTTTCTTGTGATGAACTCTGTGTTCTCCGGTAGGAACTGAGTTCTCAACTCCCGCTTCAAGTCCTCCCATGTGTCGACTCGACACCGACCTTGTTGGATCTCTTCCCAACGAGTTCACCACCAAAGTTTCGCATCTCCGTTCAGATACATTGTTGCTATAGAAACTTTGGTATCTTTAGAATCGAGCCTCGTAGCTCGGAAGTATTGCTCCATGTCGAACAAAAAGTTCTCGAGCTCCTTGGCATCTCTGGCCCCTCCATATCCATGAGGCTCAGGTGCCCTTAAATTTTGTGGCGGTGCAACGCGGGTGTTGCCTCCTCCCGCATTTAGTGTTCTTGTGAGCATAGCCACCTTTGCAGTGAGTTCCACCACAACATCCTGTAAGTGTTGCACGGAGTCTTTGGTGTCATCCGACAGTCGGTCGACTAGGGCCTCAACCTTGTCGATCCTAGACTCCGCTTCCTCTTGCGAGCTCTCTACCCCAACAAGTCTTTGTTGGTCATGGTAGAGTTCCTCCATACTCGCTTCAAGAACATCCAGGTAGGTTTCCGCCGTCGTGAGTCTCTCCTTATGACTCTTTTTCCCAATTAGCGCACCAGATTGCGCTTCCTCCGCTCGCGGAGAGTGGCCAACTTCTCGCTCATCCTGTTCGCTGCCGCGCTCCTCTTGAGCGGCTCCAACAGCATGAGAGCGAGTGTGCACGTGCAGCCCACCTACGGCTGCTTGGGGCAAGGGTCCGACTTGCCCCGTCTTGCTTGATTCGCCACGATGCTTTGCCATGGCGAAGTTGCGAAGTTCATTCGCTGTTCGATCGAAGAGCTTGCCCGCTCTGATACCACAATGTCATGACCTTAGCTGGAATTGCCTAAGGCGTGAGGCACCCTTGCGGCCAAAGACGCGAACTTAGCTTGCGTTGCCTAAGTCGCGAGTCACCCTTGTGGCAAAGATGCGAACTTAGCTTGCGTTGCCTAAGTCGCGCTTCGCCCTTGCGATCTTGCTCCACAAGGATTAGCCCACTTTGTAACCTCTCGCAGGTCTCAAAGGACCTGTAAAAGAGAAAGAAGTTAGTTCGAAAGAACGAGCAACGGACAAGTCCCGAAGTCTCGCGAAAAGGGAAGCTTTACAAGCAATTCGACGAACACCCTGTGTGCACAAGAGAAAAGAGGGAGAGGGAGAAAAACAAGGCTTTCAAGGATGAACGAACAGTTGCAAGCCCACAAACAGCCGCTCACCTGGTCCCGGGCGCAAAGACAAGTTCCCGTAAAGGTCACATGCGAACTTGCGAAAGAGATCTCAACGCCCGGTATATAACCGAAGCCCCATCCAGCCCTGTGCCACCTGGGGGGTTCCTGGGGTCTGAGATGGCTGACATTTTGGTGAGCGGAGGCAGTTCTCTGCTCACCTCCCGCGGCACGCGAAAACGGAGCTGTTTTGGGCTGTTTTGGGGTTGTTTTGCTCGGTTCGGTGAGCGGTCGCTTTGCAACACTGCAGCTTGTTCAAACTTACATATTTACAAGCAAAATGACCCAAAACCAAGAGAAAACATGCTGTCAAGCAGCTGTACATGCAGGTGTGAGCGACGAACGATTTGTTGAACGGAGTTGTTGCGGGTGCACGACGACCGTTCGTGACATATAGGGATGACACTCGTAGGGGCACCCGCCTACAAGGGTGCCAGCCCGAGGGGCGACGTTGCCAGCTGGCACACTTGCCCGTAGGAGTGCCGGCACCCGTAGGGGCACACGCCCGTAAGTGCGACACTGCTCGTAGGCACACTGCATGCAAGTAGAGGCGACGGCCCCGCCCCTTGTAGTGGTCGCTGCTAGTAGGATGGCAATGGCCACAAAGCAGGAGGAAGTGAGGGGAACTAGGGTGTTTGGGCAAAAGATATTTTTGCCCCCACGAAATTTAAGAAATTCTATTTTTATCCTTTCTATCCACATTATCAAAATGCCCCTTATAATTCAAAATATTCTCTACATGTCCCCAATTTTAGAAAATATTAATTAATTAAATTTTTTAATTAATTATTATTATTATTATCTAGTAGTCCTATATAATGATATTTACATGTGATGTATGATGTGGACGAATAATCATGGGCCGTGTGATGTGTATGTACTTGTAATTATTATTATTATTATTGGGGCCTACGAGCCTCCATCTTATTTATCATTTATTGTTAGGCCTACGTGCCTATGATTAAGTTGTAATCACATAAGAATGTGCAACAAGAGCGTGGAAGTGATAGCAAGATTCACGAGGCCGAGATGGACGATCACAAGGCATGGAGATGTACCGTTGCACACATAGATCTTGATGCGAGTGATCAGGCCCACTACCGTGAGCTTGATCACATTAGACTATAGACCATGATCATCTTGTGTGATTGCTCATATGATGTATGATTGTTTATACACCTACTAGATATGTATATATATTTGCATGCGATGTAGATATATATATTAAATATATATGTGTGTAACATGTCATATTAGGAGACCAAATCAAAATCCCCTCTCTCAATAATATTAAGTCGATAAACGTGAGGCGATTAGATTGACCCATGTGGCCTTCCATCGTTATAGGTAGCGATCGATTCTCGATATAGGTTGAGTTGGTCGAGTCCCTCGAGGCTCACCTATATCACGATTCACTATCTTACCTATGACATAGATATGTCACCGGTGACCTGAGGATATGGTATGCTTGGTCAAATCCCTCGAGAGTTTATCATTGAATCAAAATCATCTTGTAACGATGGTGTTGACTTAACCAAACATCATGGTTGGTCAAGTCCCTCGAGACCATAGTGGTTCTAAGGCCGAACGGATTGGAAATCACAAGGAGTTATGATCGGCAAGAGTTGTCTACCTTTTGGGATTAGTGTGATTGGTCTAATTCCCTCGATGTTACACTAAGATGTTGATTGGATCCCGATCCCCACTACAAGTCTACGGTTTACGAACATATAAGAGAATGGATTGTTGAATCTCGGATTTTGATGATGAAGTCAATTGTCATTTGTTATCTAATCTATGTGTTGAGATAAGTGTGCAGGATTAACTACGATGAGAGTAAGACAAGCAGCAGGTGTTGCGCCAGAGTCAAGATCATGATCACGTTGGGAGTTCGAGAGTTCGACGGAAGTTCGGACGGTCGTCGGAGGTTCAGCGAGAACAGATCCGAGAAGTCCAGAAGCTTGCCAAGCGAAGCTCGTCGGAACTCGCCAAGTGGATCGTCGCAAAGTCCAGGAGTATGCCGGATGTCCGCAGAAGGATCACCGAGGGTTTATCGGATGATCGACGGAAGTTCGCCGGAAACTCGCCGGAAGAAGCGATTGACGCATCGGAGCAAAGCTGCAGAAGTTGTCTTAGAGTTAATCGTAGTTAGCACGATGATTAAGCTTGAAAATGGGAGGTGATCCCATTAGCTTAATCTTGGGGCAATTGGGCCCCTGAAAAGATTCAAATTGGGCCGAATGGAGCGAACCATTCGGACCCTGATTGCACCAGGCGGTGCAACCGCCTAGGCCAGGAGGTGCAACCGCCAGGGCTGCGGGACTGGGCGGTGCAACCGCCCCAGCCAGGCGGTGCAACCGCCCAAGCCATGTCTTCTAGCGGGACTGGGCGGTGCAACCGCCCCAGCCAAGAGGTGCAACCGCCCAGGGCTCAGTCTTCGAGCTAGACTGGGCGGTGCAACCTCCTCTGTCAAGAGGTAGCACCGCCAGAGCTCAAGTTTCGAGCTCTGGCAGAGAGGTGCATCAGCCTGAGCTCAGTTTCGAGCTCTACCAGGTGATGCAACCACCGAGCTCAGTCTTCGAGCTCTGCCAGGCGGTGCAACCACCGAGCTCAGTCTTCGAGCTCTGGCAGAGAGGTGCAATCGCCTGAGCTCAGTCTTCGAGCTCTGCCAGGCGGTGCCACCTCTCCAGTCAAGAGGTGCAACCGCCTGATCCCGGAATTCCGGGATTTGATCGTTTTGAGCTCCAAATTTGAATTGGGTTGGGGCCTATAAATACCCCACCCATTCAACACTGAAAGGATACAGATCCACACCGAATTCTTGATCTTCTCAGTGATTCTAAGAGCTCAAATTTGTGTAAAGTTCTAAAGTTCTCCTCCTTCTGTTCTTTAAGTCTTGAGTTGTAAAGAGAAGAGAGAAAGGATCTGTAAAGGTTGTCTCCTAAGCCTGTCAAAAGGAGAGAAACTGTAAAAGGGCAGTTAGCCTTCGCCCATTGAAGGAAGGCAGCTAGTTGACGTCGGTGACCTCGTCGGAGGAGGAAGCCAAAAGTGGAGTAGGTCAAGACTGACCGAACCACTCTAAATCTCTGGTTTGCTTTTACCTTGAGCACTTTTCCATTACTGCAAACCTCCTACATTGCTACTGCCCTCTGCGCCTTTACGAATGAGTTTCTAAGCTCTGATCTTTCAGAATCTGCATTCAAACGTAAATCGTGTTTTCGTACGATCTTCACACTGCAGTTTACGCTTACATTTGGATTCCATTTATAACTGCAAATTGCTTTCTACGTAAAACGCTTTTCAAGGTTCAAAACTGCCTTTAGACGCAAAACTACATTTAGACGTAAAATTACGTTTAGACGTAAAACTGCGTTTAGACGCAAAACTGCGTTTAGACGTAAAACTGCGTTTAGACGTAAAACTGTGTTTAGACGTAAAACTGCGTTTAGACGCAAAACTGCGTTTAGACGCAAAACTGCGTTTAGACGTAAAACTGCGTTTAGACGTAAAACTGCGTTTTGACGTAAAACTGCGTTTGGACGTAAAACTGAGTTTAGACGCAAACTGCGCTTAGACGCAAACTGCACTTAGACGCAAACTGTGCTTAGACGCAAACTGCGCTTAGACGCAAACAGTGTTTAGACGCAAACTGCGCTTAGACGCAAAACTGCGCTTAGACGCAAACTGCACTGTGATTCTGCTTTTATATCGAAATCATTTTTTATCGGACGAACGTAGCTTTAGCTTTTAAATTGTTGTAAGATTTCCGCTGCACTAATTCACCCCCCCCCTCTTAGTGCTCTCGATCCTAACAATTGGTATCAGAGCAAGGTTAACTCTCTAAAGGATTAAAACCCAAGAGAGATGGCATTCGCCGGAAACCAAGAGGGGCATTCTATTACACGTCCACCCATGTTCAGTGGAACGGACTACACCTACTGGAAGACCCGAATGAGGATCTTTCTTATTTCTATGGATTTTGAACTATGGAACCTTGTTGAAAATGGATTTTCAAAGTCTTCTCTTCTAATGATCAATTGGAACGATTTGGAGAAGAAGGCTTTCGCTCTTAATGCAAAGGCTATGAATGCCTTATTTTGCGCACTTGATAAAAACGAGTTTAATCGTGTTTCAACTTGCGAAACTGCATTTGATATTTGGCACACACTTGAAGTGACCCACGAGGGCACAAGTAGAGTGAAAGAGTCAAAAATCAATCTGTTGCTGCATTCTTTTGAACTTTTCCGAATGAAACCGAGTGAAACCATTGGCGACATGTTTACCCGTTTCACGGATGTCGTCAACGGTCTAAAAAGACTCGGAAAAAGTTTTTCGGATTTTGAACTCGTAAATAAAATACTAAGATCCCTTCCTAAAAGTTGGGATCCTAAAGTCACTGCCATTCAAGAGGCAAAAGATCTGCGCAACGTCCCTCTTGAAGAACTAATCGGGTCATTAATGACCTACGAAATGACTTGCAAAGCTCATGAAGAGCAAGAAGACATCCTTCCAAAGAACAGGAAGGATATGGCACTTAAAACTTCTGAATGCCACTTGAGAGAAAACTCAAGTGATGAGGACTGTGATGATGACTTGGCACTTTTGACAAGAAAGTTTAAGAAATTCTTCAAAAGAAACAAGTTTAAAAACGATGTGAAAAATAAACTTGAACCCAAGAAGGACCAAGTGATCTGCTACGAATGTAAAAAGCCGGGACACTACAAGAATGATTGTCCCCAAGTCAAAAGAAGAACATCAAAGAAGAAGGCTCTTCAAGCAACATGGGATAACTCGAGCGCATCTAAAAAAGAGGAGTCCAACACCGAGCAAGTTGCTCATTACGCCTTAATGGCTATCGGAGAGGAGGTAACGGATTTATTAGATACTGATTTATCTTTCGATGAATTATTAAATGCCTTCCATGATTTATTTGATGAATGCAAAGTTATAAATAGAAAATACAAATTGCTAAAAAAGGTACATGATAGTCTTACTTGTGATTTTAATCAGTTAAAAATCGAATATCATGATAGTTTAAATTCATGTATAAAATGTCATGATCTAGAAATCTGTCAAAAAGAAAACTTGCTACTTAAGGACACCTTGAAGAAATTCGAGGTTGGTAGCAAGTCATTAAACATGATCCTTACAAACAAGGGTCATGCTCCCAAAAGAAGTGGGATTGGATTTGTGAGGAGTCCTCACCAAAATCCAACTACCTTTGTAAAAGGCCCCATCTTACATGTTAGAAGCAAATGCAACTTTTGTTGCAAGTTTGGTCACAAGACACATTATTGTCCATTCAGGAAATGGAGTCCAAACAAATTGATATGGGTTCCTAAAGGAACCATGACAAATTCTATGCAACATGATAAAAAATGTAGATCTATTTGTGAGGAACCCAAAAGCAAATGGGTACCTAAACATCATCCTTTCTTGTAGAAAACTAAACCATCGCTAGCTAGGAGCAAGAGATGGTACCTTGACAGTGGATGCTCAAGGCATATGACCAGAGATTCATCCCAATTCTCTAAGCTCACTAGCATAAACGAAGGATATGTCACCTTCGGAGACAACAACAAGTGGTAATTATGAAATCACAAAAGCAAATTGGATACAACCTAATGTGACTTTTCAAATCACAAACACATGTACGACATTAGGAGTATGCACGTAAAAAGTTCTATCTTGATCGTACAAGCGATTGTGTCTTAAAACAAAACACACACGTAATCATGTAAGCAACGTTAATTGCTATGGATCAAAACTCTCCTCAAAACAGAACCTACTTGATCAAATTACAATTTTCACTACCTACAAGCGGTGGCACCTCTCCAGCCGACGGTGGCACCTCTCCAGCCAGCGGTGGCACCTCCAGCCATCACGTGTTGCCAGCGGTTGCACCGCTCCAGCCAGAGGTGCAACCGCCCGCAACTCTGCCCTTTTAAACCCTCACTCCAGCCGGCGGTGATACCGACCCCAACTCACTTCCCCTTCATTCTCCACTCCTCCAAGCCTCCTCCATCCTCATTTCACTCCATTTAGCCTCCCAAATACCTCCCATTTCGGAGCAAAACATCAAGAATCTCTCCCTATTTTTGAAGATTTCACTAAGGTATTCTCTAAGAACCTCTAAAATTCTGTTTTGTTCACTCTTGTTTATCTTTATCTCTTTAAACAGCAGTAGCTATGGGTTCAAGAAGATCCTCAAGGGATAAGGGAAAGAGGAGAGTAGTAGAAGAGTTTGATCTCACTCTTTTTTATTCCAAAAACCATGTTGAAAAATTTCTCTCCTTCGAACTAAGAAGCATCAATAAGGGAAAATACGTAGATCTGAATGAACTAAGAGATGTAGAGACTATCCAATGGTTTGCAAACCTAAATCTACTTTCAATTTTGCAGATCAACGAACCCATCTATCCTAGACTAGTTAGATTGTTTTACAACAACATGCAAATAGATGATGAAGAAAGGATGTCAACCTATCTCTTAGGACAACACATCTCAATCACTGATAGATTCATTTGTGACATGATAGGTATTCCCATGAAAAGCATAGGACTTTACTTTAAAGGATTATGGGATGAAAAAACCATTGAAACATCCTACGTTGAAGCCTTAGGAACAATCCTTGCCGATCCTAACATAGAATCTGTTCCTAAAAGTTGTGAACATCTACTGCCTTTTAACACTAAGATACTTCATCATATCATGACTAGTATAATTCTTCCTAAACAATACCATCATGATGAAGTGAGTCAATTAGAATTAGGAATTATGTACCTAATCATGAAAGGACGTGACATTTGTCTTGGCTATCTGATCCAACAAAACATGTTAGAATTATCTAAGAAAGATATGATGCTCCCATATGGTGGAATAATTACTAGAATAATGAAAGCTTACGACATTCAAATACCACTAGAAGAAGAAGTAATGAAAGTAGATAGATTCAGCATAATAAACAAAAATCTACTTCACCGACTAAGATGTCACTATAGAAACGGTAACTGGGTTAGAATGCCTAGAAGAACTGATTTCCCTCAGCCTGAACCTGAACCTGAACCAGAGCCGGAAACCCCAGTCTTTAGGAGTACCCAATCTCCTCCGATTTGTCCCTTTGAGGAAACACATCCGGTTGAGCAAACTCACACATCATCCATCGAAGATATCGGGATTCGAATGGACCGATTTGAACAAAGACAAGAACGGCTTGAACTTCGACAAGATCAAATCCTAACCGAGCTGCAGCAAATCCATCGACAATTTGACTCTTTACTTAGGCACTTTAATCTTCCACCTCATGAATGAGCTTGTATGAACATCTGCTGTTTTTTGATATGACATGTTGTAAACTCCTTATGTTATTCATGAAGGACTTTGTTTTTATGGTTACCTGATATGCTGTACATATGTTACCCTAATATGGTTATCCTTGTTTGTGTAAGCATATTTGCAAACATCTCTTGTTGTTTATCTCGGATTTTGCACAGAAACTAAAAAGGTTTAAAAGCCTATGCCTTGAAAAATATGAAGCAACATACCAATGTTGTTGATAAGTCAGCAGTATGACATTGATATGGTTGCTATTACTAATATGATTGCTATCATGCCCTGTATCAAGATATCAAACAAAAATTTGCATCGTATGAGCTGATATCTTTACAAAACCCCTATGTGAAGAACAATTTGATTACATAAAAAGAGAATTAGGAATGTTGATGTGTCCGAATACTTAAACTAGTTAAAATTATTTTTCGGAAGTTATTACTATTACATGCCTTGACAATGCTTGATCAAATAACATGTTGCAAATTATGTGACAAATATTTTTAACCAAATGCATGTAAGAAGTTCATTTTTCGGTTTGTATGCTAAAAATGGGATTTTCCAGTACACTCTTATGAAAACTTTTTGAAAAATGACTTTCCTCCTTCAAGCAACAAACAATAAAGAGATATTCAAAGAATTATATGTGTCATGACTTCCTTTATGTGCTTGATAATGCTATCATGCTTTTTGTTGATGACAAAGGGGGAGAAACATATGAATTGATAAACACTATGTCATAGCTGAACTGCCATAATCATGTCTATGTCATAGTTGCAAATACTTGAGTGATGCTATAAACAATGTTATAGTTATGCCATCCTTGCATCACCAAGAGATATGTGCACATGCGCTATAGTTTGCATCATGTCTTGATTTGATATTCTATCTTGTGAAGTATATGCAAACTTGCTAGAAAATCTCAAATGTGTGCATCATGTAAAAGTCCTTCGTAGCTTTATATGATTACATGATGAATAGTTACAAACACTATCATACAAACTTAATGATGTATGTCATGCCTTGACATCATTCTTGAAGAGATACATCATGATGGGCATCATGATGGGAGCATTGATAAGTTTAACTGATCTAACTTATCAATACGTCACTTGAATTCTTAGGTCTTGAATTCAAGGTTGACTTATCTCAACTATGGCATATAGATAGGGGGAGTTAAGGACAACTCCTTTATCAATTGATTGTCATCATCAAAAAGGGGGAGATTGTTGAATCTCGGATTTTGATGATGAAGTCAATTGTCATTTGTTATCTAATCTATGTGTTGAGATAAGTGTGCAGGATTAACTACGATGAGAGTAAGACAAGCAGCAGGTGTTGCGCAAGAGTCAAGATCATGATCACGTTGGGAGTTCGAGAGTTCGACGGAAGTTCGGACGGTCATCGGAGGTTCAGCGAGAACAGATCCGAGAAGTCCAGAAGCTTGCCAAGCGAAGCTCGTCGGAACTTGCCAAGTGGATCGTCGCAAAGTCCAGGAGTATGCCGGATGTCCGCAGAAGGATCACCGAGGGTTTATCGGATGATCGACGGAAGTTCGCCGGAAACTCGCCAGAAGAAGCGATTGACGCATCGGAGCAAAGCTGCAGAAGTTGTCTTAGAGTTAATCGTAGTTAGCACGATGATTAAGCTTGAAAATGGGAGGTGATCCCATTAGCTTAATCTTGGGGCAATTGGGCCCCTGAAAAGATTCAAATTGGGCCGAATGGAGCGAACCATTCGGACCCTGATTGCACCAGGCGGTGCAACCGCCTAGGCCAGGAGGTGCAACCGCCAGGGCTGCGGGACTGGGCGGTGCAACCGCCCCAGCCAGGCGGTGCAACCGCCCAGGCCATGTCTTCTAGCGGGACTGGGCGGTGCAACCGCCCCAGCCAAGAGGTGCAACCGCCCAGGGCTTAGTCTTCGAGCTAGACTGGGCGGTGCAACCTCCTCTGTCAAGAGGTAGCACCGCCAGAGCTCAAGTTTCGAGCTCTGGCAAAGAGGTGCATCAGCCTGAGCTCAGTTTCGAGCTCTGCCAGGTGATGCAACCACCGAGCTCAGTCTTCGAGCTCTGCCAGGCGGTGCAACCACCGAGCTCAGTCTTCGAGCTCTGGCAGAGAGGTGCAATCGCCTGAGCTCAGTCTTCGAGCTCTGCCAGGCGGTGCCACCTCTCCAGTCAAGAGGTGCAACCGCCTGATCCCGGAATTCCGGGATTTGATCGTTTTGAGCTCCAAATTTGAATTGGGTTGGGGCCTATAAATACCCCACCCATTCAACACTGAAAGGATACAGATCCACACCGAATTCTTGATCTTTTCAGTGATTCTAAGAGCTCAAATTTGTGTAAAGTTCTAAATTTCTCCTCCTTCTGTTCTTTAAGTCTTGAGTTGTAAAGAGAGGAGAGAAAGGATCTGTAAAGGTTGTCTCCTAAGCCTGTCAAAAGGAGAGAAACTGTAAAAGGGCAGTTAGCCTTCGCCCATTGAAGGAAGGCAGCTAGTTGACGTCGGTGACCTCGTCGGAGGAGGAAGCCAAAAGTGGAGTAGGTCAAGACTGACCGAACCACTCTAAATCTCTGGTTTGCTTTTACCTTGAGCACTTTTCCATTACTGCAAACCTCCTACATTGCTACTGCCCTCTGCGCCTTTACGAACGAGTTTCTAAGCTCTGATCTTTCAGAATCTACATTCAAACGTAAATCGTGTTTTCGTACGATCTTCACACTGCAGTTTACGCTTACATTCGGATTCCATTTATAACTGCAAATTGCTTTCTACGTAAAATGCTTTTCAAGGTTCAAAACTGCCTTTAGACGCAAAACTACATTTAGACGTAAAATTACGTTTAGACGTAAAACTGCGTTTAGACGCAAAACTGCGTTTAGACGCAAAACTGCGTTTAGACGTAAAACTGCGTTTAGACGTAAAACTGCGTTTAGACGCAAAACTGCGTTTAGACGTAAAACTGCGTTTAGACGTAAAACTGCGTTTTGACGTAAAACTGCGTTTGGACGTAAAACTGAGTTTAGACGCAAACTGCGCTTAGACGCAAACTGTGCTTAGACGCAAACAGTGTTTAAACGCAAACTGCGCTTAGACGCAAAACTGCGCTTAGACGCAAACTGCACTGTGATTCTGCTTTTATATCGAAATCATTTTTTATCGGACGAACACAGCTTTAGCTTTTAAATTGCTGTAAGATTTCCGCTGCACTAATTCACCCCCCCCCTCTTAGTGCTCTCGATCCTAACATGGATATGGCATCCATCTTTTTATTTTGCCTATGCAACTCAGGAGTCATAGATCCTAACATATAATACTGAGTAAGAGTGGAGTCATCTATGTATTTCACGTAGCGAGCGATCTCATCCTTGCTTGCCCCTTTCTCGAGCGTAAGCATCACTATATCAAGGACATATGCGCCGTAAGAACAATTCTCAAGTTACGGAGCCAATTCATATAATTCAAACTAGTGAGGTGGTTGACATTAAGTATACAATGTAAGGGATTTAAAAGCGATATTTTCTGAAAATAAAGATGCAGATGAAATAAATAACATACAGATTTCGTAGATAAATAAACAATAAGATATGGACTTCTATCTTAATCTACTCTCACTATTTATTTAGCGAATCACGCAACACCTTTAGCATGTGAATAAGCTCGAGGTGACTCTCCCTGAGCTCCTCAATGTGTTCAAGGAGGTAGAGAGCACTATCAAGAAAGAGAAGTCAGTTCTCTCTACTGGTAAGACTAGAAAAAAATGAAGGCAGAAAAGTCTCTTAAGAATGGCAAGAGCAAGGGCAAACTAGGTAAAGCAAAGGTTACTAAGAAAGATCTAGCAAAGGACAAAGGCCAGTACTTTCACTACGGTAAAGAGGAGCACTGGAAGAGGAACTATAAATAGTACCTTGTAGAGGGGCAAAATAGAAGCTTGGAGAAGCTTTAGGTACATTCATGATCAGTCTCCATTTGTTAGACTCTTATGATAACATATGAGTATTAGATACCGGTAGTGCTTATCACACTTGCAATTCATTACAAATTCTAGCAAAACCTAGGAGATTGGCGAGAGGCGAGATGAACCTCAAGATAGACAATGGAGCAAAAGTAACTATAGTAGCTGTTAGCAAGGTCACCCTACATCTGCTTGGTGGAGTTATCATTGTATTGGATACATGCTATTTTGTTTCTTCTATTATCAAAAATATTGTTTTCATTTCATATTTGATAGTTAGTAGATATAAATTAATTTTTTAGAATAATAGTTGTTCAATACTATTAGATGATGAAATCATCACGAGAGGAACATTACATAATGGTTTGTTTATGCTAGACACTGCTCCACATATCATGAATGTAAGTGTGTCCAAGAAGAAACGAGATAAGGTGAATAGTGTAAACATATGATATTATAGGCTAGGTCACATCTATGATAAAAGGATTCAAAAGTTGCTAAAGGATGGACATCTAGATCCATTCGACTATGAGTCATATGTAACTTACGAGCCTTGCCTTCATGGAAAACTGACCAACTCTCCTTTTAGTGGAACTGGAGAGAGAGCCACTAAGCTATTGGAACTCATACATAGTGATGTATAAGTCCGAGGCCTTTGATTTCTCAAGGTATGGATATGTATACTTAATGAAGTATAAGTCCAAGGCCTTTGAGAAATTAAGAGATTATAAGAATGAAGTGGAGAACTAGATTGGAAAGTGTATCAAGACTCTTTGATCAAATCGAGAAGGTGAATACTTGAGTAAGTTCACCCAATTTCTCAAGGACCATGGGATTCTATCCTAATAGACACCTCCTTATATACCTCAACTCAATAGTATATTTGAAAGAAAGAATCGTACACTATTAGACATGGTGCGGTCCATGATGAGCTTTGCCGACCTACCCATCTCATTTTAGTGATATGCCCTTAAGATTGCAGTTTACCTTCTGAACAAAGTTCCAACTAAGTCAGTAGTATCTACACCATATGAGATATGGAAAGGAAAAAAGCTCAATCTTAAGATTGTTAAGATTTGGGGTTGCCCTGCCCACGTTAAAAGATACAACCCCGATAAGTTAGAATCGATGATGGAGCGATGCAAGTTCGTGGGATACCCCAAGAAAACTTGTGGGTATTATTTTTATCATCCCGAGGACCAAAATGTCTTTGTAGCTAAGAGAGTGGTATTTCTTGAGAAGGAACACATTTTTGGCGAAGATAGTGGGAGCATGATAGAGTTGAGTGAGATTGGAGAATCTAGCTCGAGCACCACTCCACAGCCCGAGTCTGTTCAAGTACCTAGCACACAAGTTTCGACTTTAAGTAAGTCCGGCAAAGTATCTCATCCTCTTGAGAGATATGTGGGACATATTAAATGAGAGGATATTAAGGATATTGATCCTTAGACCTACGAGAAGGCTATTACGAGTATAGACTCCGGGAAGTGGCAAGAAGCCATGAATTATAAGATGGATTTCATATACTCCAACAAGTTTTGGAACCTAGTTGATGCACCCGAGGGTATTGTACTCATTGGTTGCAAGTGGATCTTCAAGAAGAAAATTAGAGTATATAGAAATGTAGAGACCTATAAAGCAAGGCTAGTAGCTAAGGAATATCGTCAAAGGCAATGTGTTGACTATGATAAAACCTTCTCACCTATAGTGATGCTAAAATCCATCCAAATTTTATTGGCTTTTGCAGCACACTATGATTATAAGATCTGCTAGATGGATGTGAAAACTGCGTTTCTCAATGGCAACCTCGACAAAGAGGTGTATATGATACAGCCTAAGGGGTGCGTGCCCAAGGACTGCTCAGATAAGGTATGTAGGTTGCTTAGGTCCATTTATGGACTAAAGCAAGCTTCCCGAAATTTAAATATAAGATTTGATGAGGCAATCAGATCTTATGACTTCATTCAGAATGAAAATGAGCCTTGCGTGTACAGGAAGGTAAATGGGAGTGCTATCACTTTCTTAGTGTTATATGTGGATGACATCCTAATCATTATAAATGATATAGGAATGTTATCCACAGTAAAGGCTTAGTTATCTAGACACTTTTCCATGAAGGACTTAGGGGAAGCATCCTATATTTAGGGATTTGGATCTATAGAGATAGATCTAAGAGGATGCTTGGCTTGTCTTAATCCAAGTACATAGACACCATTGTCAAAAGATTTGGCATGAAAAATTCTAAGAGAAGTCTCATACTGATAAGACATGTGATATCGCTTTCTAGGAATATGTCCCAAAAGACTCCTGAAGAAAATGCGAACATAGATAGGATACCCTATGCCTTACTGATAGGGTCTATCATATATGTCATGCTATATACTAGGCCAGATATAGTGCATGCTTTGAGTGCCACGAGCAGGTATTAAGCAGATCCAAGCTTGGAGTATTGGAAAACAGTAAAGTGTATCCTTAAGTACTTACGAAGTACTAAGGATCTTTTACTGGTATATGAAAGTAGTAGCCTCAAGGTTGAAGGCTACACAGACTCAAGTTTTCAGTCCGATATCAATGATAGAAAGTCAAATTTGGGGTATGTGTACACCCTGAATGGAGGAGCAGTATGTTAGAAGAGTTCAAAGTAAGATACTATAGCTGACTCGACTATAGAGGTGGAGTACATTGCTATAGTAGAAGCAGCAAAGGAGGGAGTTTTGATGAAGAAGTTCATCATAGATTTTGGGAGTCGTGCCGGACAACAAGGAGTCGATTCCCTTATATTACAACAACAATGGGGCAATTACTCAAATGAGGGAACTCGGATCTCATCAAAAATATTCTAAGAAGGTTCTAGCTTATCAGAGAGTTTATGGCTCGAGAAGATGTAGTAGTGGAAAGAGTTTCATCCGAAGATAACACCGCAGATCCACTGACAAAGCGATTATCTCATGTTATCTTTGAGCCTCACATGAGTCTGATGGGGATCAAACATAGAGGTGATTGGCTTTAGGTCAAGTGAAAGACTGTTGGTCATGGGTGCCTTGCAAGCCAATCACATGAGTAATGGCACGTGTAACATAATATGCATTCTTTCTACTTATTATATTTTTTGATATTTTATCACTTTTGCTTATTGCATAAATATATTGTGATGTTCATGGATCTGTGTAATGGGAATTGGATCGTGATGAGATCACGATAATAAGACTGATTCGCCTTTAAACACAGATCCTAAATAATCTCGATCATAGGTTACTCGAGAGAGATATCGAGATAACCGAACAAATTGGTGTACTATATATATGTACATATAATGGAGGCAACTAATCTCATAGCTACCCGTGTGGGGACACTAGGGCTATAGTGCAGGTGCTCATTGGAGAATGAGTTCGCTGATTGATCCACTCACGGAATGATAGATGGTTAATGATACCTCATTGTCAACTAGTGATTTTGTTATCCCAATGGTATACTTGGTCCTTAGATTTAAGACATCAAGGATGTCTTGTATGAGTACTCCACTCTTTGATACCAGACTTATATGTTTCGAAGTTTCAAATCTAGCACAATAGGTCATCGGGAGTGGCAGCCAACCTTACATGGACTATTGAGTGTCGATAGAGGATCATCTACTCTTGGTATCATAAGAGGAATATCTCATGTGTTCTTGCTCAAACAAACTCCTGGCCAGGGTCATTTAGATTGAGAGAGAAATTTCTCCGAGAGAATCCAATTAGAGTGAGACTCGAATAGAAACTATATGGGTCTGATAGTACCGTGCCCGGTATATAGTTTTTGGGATATTATATGAATAAGAGATTATAAGTATATGGTAACTAAGGACAAACAGGTCCAATGGATTGGATTCTCTTGTATCGTTTGGGGACTACGACGTAGTAGCCTAGTACGTCCGTAGTCGATTAATCGAGTGAATTATTATGGAGATAATAATTCACTAAGTCAGAAGGAGTTCTAAGAGCTATGACTCACAGTCAACTCAATATAGGGCCTAGAGGGTCACATACATATGATAGGCATTATGACGAGTAGAGGTTCGGATATGAAATATCTGTCGAAACCCCAATTTTATTGGATATCTAATAAACTCATGAATTGTTGGATCCTAGGGATAAAATCCAATAAGAGTCAATAAGAGATTGTTGGATAGAGATCCACTATATTGAATAGAGCGAAAGAAGAGAGTGCAAAAAAAAGAGAGTAATCGTCAAATGAGATATGTCATTTTATTTCTCATGTGAACCCTATTTAAAATAATTAAAATATTTAAGTAATTTCAACTATATTATAAAACTGATCGATTCATGTTGTAGTTACCCCAAAACAAATCAGGTCAATTTATTCATTTTGATTTTTTTAACATAACCACTTTGTTAGACAACTTGGTTAGTCATTTGATTCTCGGTTTTTCTGATCCGATCACCCAGTTGGGTTATGCAAGTATTACGAGGGTCACAGCATACTACAAGAATGTTCAGAAATATGACCTAGCGTGATACCAGAATGGTCGATGGCCTTCGAGCTGCCTATGACCGCCACGGTTCCTATCGCTTTTGACCTCCACCGAAATCCACACCGTTGACCTTCAGAAGTGGGCTGGCAGGTATGATGATTAAAGGTGGCCGTCGGAGCACCACCGAGGTGCTCCTCTCCGGCGTCCTAGAGAGAGGCATTTTGATCAAGCGCATGCACCACAACAAGGATCATTATGAAAACCCATCCTAGAGATGGTGGCATTCTGATCAAGTGCATGCACCACAATAACGACCATTATGAAAGCCCAAGACTCATGAGATGAGACTTGTTTCTAGACTTGTTCATGGGCCCTAACGAGGCCCAGACAAATGAAGAGAATATTTTTTGATGGGCCCAGCATCAGCCATGGGTGCTTGTCCTCCCATCACTTCACAAACACTACACCAAGCAGATTCTCCAAACTAGATTGGCTAAGCGGAAAGATAAAAGAATCACCAAAGCTGGTACTTAGTGCAGTCACGTAAAGAGTTACATAGAAGTTCCCAAAATATGCAGGAAAACAAATATAGATCAGCATCTGAAGAATTAATTTCATGACAAACACAAATGACAGGAAGGAAGAAACAGAAGAATACACAGCACGGATTCTCTTTGTACAAATCAATTGCTTACTACCATACTCTTGCTCGTTTCTGTTCCAACAGATTTAGATATATAAAGACATACCACAAGTTGAAAAGGGCCAACAACTTCCGGCCATACAACATATTCCATGCTAACTGACAATTTATAGCCTAACTGATTCTAGGCAACCAAATCTACAACAAACTAACAGATGACAGCAGTTGAGAACCTGTAGATATGAACGGAGATGGAAGGATGCATATTGTGCATTAAAGCGGCCGTGTTGTATCTATTGGAAAATTGTAACAGTATGTACCTAAGCCGTAGAGCATCATAACTTTGCACTTCCAGATAAACCGTCACCGAGGCTTGGATTCCTTGCTCCGGAACGAAGATAGGGAGAAGAAGGAGCGTGGTGCTGCATATTTTGAGGCAGTGAGTCACAGAGAAGTCAGTTTAAGAACAAAGGCAACATATAAAACTACCCAACAATGATTTTATCATTTAGCATTATTGGAGAAGTCAAATGTGACTGCATGTGAACATTTCACAAACTTCCAGCATCAGGATATTGTTTTTACCTTTCAGGGAACTTCCAGTTAAAGGATCCTCCCTTAATTTGAAGTTTGCAGAAGGGTTTGAAATAGAGCTCCACAATGATTGAGCTGCATAGAACAAACCATGTTCAGCTACCATGCTTAGCAATAACCAAGAGAAAGTTTCTGAATTCTTAGTATAATATATTCAAACTGTGAATATTATCAAGGGATATTAAAGCCACCAAGCATATGCAGTCACCAGTCAGAAGAAAAAGGAATGGATCAAGAGGTTATCAAAAGATTTATTGCATGAATTGATGACACAAGGACTTCCTGACCGGTATCGACCACCTAAGCAAGGAATAAGCAACAGCTAAGTATATCTTATCTTTGTTTCTTGATATCTACAGCTCTCACTAGTCAGTAATCATAATGAAAAGCAATGCATTAAGGTGAAGTTTTGTTCTTCTCCATAATTGCATCCAAGGCTGGGCATTACATGATTGAAGACTTCCAAACTTTGGTGACTACAAAAGTAAGCATAAAATAGGCAACTGATGATACTTGATAAGCCTACAAGAAGGCAGAGCAATCATCTACAAGCAATCTACCTTATGCAATTCAAGCATGAAATATAAGTCAATGTCTCATGATGATTACTTGAGCAGGTTGTTGAGTTCCCTTTTCAGTAAAACTCCATGCCAGATGGCTGCCACAGTATGTGACAGGTATGGCATAATACATTGCTGTATCAGATGTTGGTTCACTAACAGAAAGAATAAAAGAAAGATAGCAAAATAGGAAAATTTAGGAGACAATCTACTTTCCATCCGAGCACCAATGTTTTCAACATAGGGCCACATGTTTGACAACTGTTGCAAGTAACTAAAAAAGAAGACCACATTCACAGGTCAAGCCTTCAAAGGCCCATGAAATGAAAGTGTCAAACATAGGTTTTAGTCTGACCAATCCCTCCTTTAGTGACAGGTAACAGACCAGTTAATGGATTCAATCATGTTGAACCAGTTAAAACAACTTTTTCAGCAGTACCCATCAATAGCATTGGTATGTGAATTCCATGTTCAGACTCCATGGTACATACTTATCAATAGCAACGGTAGGTGTGCATTCCACAAACATAATTAAAAATAGTGCAGTAACATAGCTTGATAAGAGGAAGTGTCATCAAGAAATGCATAACAGAATGTCATTCATTAAAGATGGTGGAAAGACTATCAAAGAGGAAAAGACTTGTACCTTGTTCAGGAAATATCTCTCCTTCATTGAACCCATCATGAGGAAATAAGCATCCCATTCTCGACTTCCTCAAGTCATCTGCTGGCCGTGTTGCCAAATCATGACCATCTTCTGTGTCATCATCGCCTTCAGAAGCTGTTGAAGCAGATACCCAATCAGTGACAAGAGTCTCCGCACCCCTACTCTTCCTTCCAAATTTCAGTAATCGTTTAAACCCTTTTGTGACGTCCTTGTGTGACTGTTGGGATGCATTAGCAACAATCATAGGCATCGGAGCACTTCCCCATTTCTTCCTCGTTCGAGCAGCATCTGTCTCCATCATTTGGTTAAGAGTGTAAATTCCATGATGCTGGACTGCCTACAGGTGAATCTACAAAAGCATCAATATTTGATGCCTCATGTACATAAGGAAATGAATTGTGTAGGTGTGGATTCCATAATCGAGGGCTTTCTCCTGCTGACTCTAATGTATTCCCTGCAGAAGTACTAAACTTAGGAGAAGCAGGAGCTGTATCATAATCTGCCTGGGACAGAGACGTTTGAACATCACCATATTCTGACCAAAATTCATCAGAATTTTCATATTCTTGAATGTGTTGTGGCTTATCACTATCGGAGTCAACAGGAAAATCAGATGCCTCAAGGTCTTGTTCAGCAGAAGGTCTCTCCAACAAATCTTTATCCAGGTCAGGTGAGTCCTCTTGCTGAATTATACCTTCAGAATACTCTCCATTCTTATTCAACCTAGAAACCACAGAGGCTTTGGATTTAATGATATTAGACTCTAAAACAGGACCTGAACCTTTCCCTTTCCTGATCAATTGTTTAAACTCCTCGGTCTTGTGGACTTTATTGATAAAAGCAGCATCCCTTTGTGCCTTGGAAAACCCAGGGCTAACGGAATTGAGAGGAGAAAGGTTCTTCAATTCACCAGGAATAGCTGCACTTTTTCTCATGGACGAAGACCTACGTGGCTTGTCTTCCTTAACAAGGTTAGTCTCTTCAACAATGCTCTTGCTTCGAGAATGGAATTTTGGTTTCTCTCGTGTATTTACCCTGTTAATTGCCGCTGATGGCTTTGCATTTTCCTTTCTGAAGTCAGAGAAGTTGGAAAGTGATTCAGCAAGAGGATTTTCAGTTCGAATCATGTGCTTTACTGACACAGTTCCGGTAGACTTTACAGAAGTCTTTGGAGCTGAAGCTACTGATGGCCGAGGAGTAGAAGAAGACAAAGTTTTTGTAGAGAAAAGCTTCAGGGAGTTGGTACTTTTAGAAGAATTGTCACCAATTGAATCATTGTAGGATGTATGTTGCCCATGACCAACTTGTTTGTACAAATCATCCAGATCTTCCCCCTCTTCGTGAACAGAGTCAACAGCCTGTTACCAGAAAAAGAATCTGTTTAGCCAGAAATGATAGTTGGAAAATTAGATTTAGCAAAAGAAACAAGCAAAAAGAAAGGAGTAACAACTTTATAGAATAAAGAAATCGCCCATTAGTTTTTTTTTTCAAATGTCATGACATTTTAAGTTATTACTCCAAAAAGCACCACAAACTTGATTAGTGCCAAAAGCTGTCGGTAGAGCACATGGATTTTACCACGTGGTCATGGGTTTGAATCTAATAGTTCTGAGTGCATGGTGATAATTAAAAAACAACATAAATAAAAAGTTTATATTGTTGAGGTAAAAATGTTTAGGTTGATGTGTGAACATTCATGAATAATTAAATGCAACTTTGATAGCAGATAAAATAAGGAATGATCATTTAATATGATATTTAGAAGATATAAAATAATTATTATTAATAGTATGAGGAAAGATAGAGGGAGATATAAAAAGACTTTCCTTGAAATTATAAATGAAAATTTTAAATCTTAATTTAGATCAGGATATGGTCCTTTACAAGGCTTGATGGTGGCAAAAGATCTTATAGCCAAACCCAGATAGTTGTGACTTGTGACATTATGTTTTGTTGTTGTTGTAAACTTGATTAGCACCAACCAGTGAAAATAGGAGCTAAAGAATTTTAGTACAAATAAATTTGATGTCATTCATTCTCCTTTCTGCTAGATTGCTTCATTTGAACTCTTTCTCTCTAGTCTAATACAGACAATAAAGCAGTTCATAACAAAAGGCTTCAGTCAATGCAGGGTCTAGGGAGGATCATATATCACAACTAAATATGATCTAGAATAGACATAACCGAAGTAAATGTTTTGGTGTAGACTTGCATATCTAATAACATGAACTCTAGTAGTACATGAAATTAACATGTAATTGAAGAAAAAAGACATGTAAAATGATCATTTGCAAATTCTTGAACTCAATTAGTATTTAACCAGATCATATCCATCTAGATCTAAGGATGTCATTACCATAAACCTGGAAATTAATAAGCAGCAATAGTATGATGACTCTAGAGGAAATAATGCATAAACATAAAAATTAAAGGTTGTTACAAGGTGAATTTTTCACTACCTGATTTTTGCAATTTATGGATGTACTACTAATAGATCTCAACTTTCCTGCATGATGATGAGTGTATTTTGAACCATGTCTATCAGCAGTTCCTGAATATCTGGAATTCATCTCAGCTTGACTACGTTCCAGGCTGTCACGCATTGCCTTCATTTTTGCATCCTTCTGAACCCTTTCTGTTTCCCACTCTTCCAATAGCTTTGCATCTCGTTTCTGCATGTACTTAAAGAAAAATTTTCCTCTAGAATCATCTGATGGACTGACAGCATCGAACTTTTGGTTCATACTGCTACAATGCTCCTTATTGCCTACCATTTTCAGCAGGAAATTGGCATCAAAATCTACAACATTGTTCGGAATATTCCTTGGATATTTCTTCTCAGGCACTTGATCAGGAAGTACCACTGCATGTCTTTTCTCCATAGCCATGGGAACATGATCCTCCTGGACATCTACAGGTCTGCTTCTTTGAGAGGAAGCTGTCTGCTCACTGAGAGTTCCAAGCTTATGTGCAGCAAAAAGTTTTTCCAACTCATTAGCCTTCATTTGTAATTCATCATTTAATTCTTGATTTCGTTTAGATGCCATCCCAGCCGGAAGCTGCTCCATCTGATATGCAGAAGGTGGTTCAATTTCCTTAGTTTTTGTCAAAGGAAAAGCAGGCATGTGATCTGTATCACCCTGTATTATTTCGTCTACACTTCCCTTGGGAACAAATGATTGTTTAGGACAATTTATTTCCTGGTGACTGGCATCTTCTTTTCGTTTAACAGCCTTTCTTGCCACTGCTTCCTCCATTTTTACAGCATTTTTTTTCTTCTGAGATTGAGAAATCTGTAGATCACACTCCAATGACAAACCAGATGAAATTTTGAACCGGGCCTGAGAATCTGATAGGCCATTTGCTTTCACTTCTTTCGCTTCAACATCTGTTCTTCTCTCAAATGTCTGGAGTTGGTTAACCACCTCTGCTTGATCCTTCAGCTCAACACCATCTGATCGAGAAGGATTTTCTCTAGTTTGGGACTGCATAACTTGCTCTCTCCAGCTATTCTGCTTGGTCACAGCTGATACAGCTTGTGATATTTCCGGCAAAGCTACTTGATTTTTCATTTGCACGTGATCCTCTGTTTTTAAATGGATGTGACAGGCTGCATGATCTTTCAACTCAGCATTGTTGCTGGTTTCTGAAGCATCTTGATTACCCAATCCACAGTACTCCATCCTGCTCACAGAAGCACTTCTGTAATGCTTGTGCTGCCTCTTATCCAGCACTGGCCTGTCCTTGCTCATAGAAAACTTGATATCTTCAGCCTCAGTACAATCTTTATCACCAGGAAAATTTTTGCACTGGAACTGCAAAGAAGAAGAGGAAGTGACCATTCTTTCTTTAAGATCCAACCAGCATTGTGATGTTGCAGTATCCTTCAACTCAAAGGCCTCGGTCTCTTCAGATTTACTTAATGATGGACACGGCAAATTGGCAGATGTAGGATTTCCAACAGCATTCCTACTTTCTTTGTGGTCATTAAAAGTGTTACTGTTGCTGATGTTAAGATCAATGCTCATGTCACTAGCACCACTCCATCTTCTCAATACTGACTTCTCTGAAACATCAGAAGGAAGCCTCCTATGCTCCCATTTACCTGCTACTACCCTATTAACAATACCTGCAGTTGTGATATTTCGAGAACTTGAAGATTGTTCCTTTTGCTTGTTCTCAAATAGGTTGATCCTATCCTGCACGCTAAGCCGCCTAAAACTCCCTCCTCCATCCTGCTGAGCTGGCTCATTAGCTGATGAAGCACATGAAATAGGCTCCTCTGACACTGCCCTCCGCCGTTGGATGGGCTTGGCCTGCTCAGATGTGCCTAACTCTGTTGAGTTCAGCTGTGATGGCTGGCTAGTGTTGATATTGTGATGCTGGAGACCAGCACCATCAGGTGGTTTACCAGCACCACCATCCCCCAACTCTGGCTTGTCTATCGACGTGTCTGAGCTTGAGGAGGGGCAAACATTCCCATCAGCAAAACTTTTCAAATTTAGAGACACAGGCTGCGGTTGGTGCTGCTGGCCAATTAGCTCAGAATGCCTCTGGCAAAGCACAATAAATTTGTTGCATGCCTCACTGTTGCCAATACCAGGCAAGTTTCAAAGTGATTAATATCGTCATGCCAGTTTAAAGAACATTATGCATATGAGAAAAAGAAGATATCGAATAGCCAAGACAAACAAAAAAATTAATTTCAGAATTTGTCGAACACCAAGAAATATTACATAAAAAGAAAATCCTCTTGGGATCTGAAGACAGAAGAAGGCATCTTAGTATCCTAGCCAATGATTGTTGTACCGCTGAAAATGGTACGAAACAGGCAGCACATACCAATCCAAGCATGGGCCGGTATGTGGATCACCCCATTTCAGGCGATCCGGTCAAAATAATATAAAAATCAGAAAAAGCAGTGGGGCCCATACAGTTCGGCATTAAAAAAGAAAAAAAAAACAAATTAGGGCTCGCAAATTCTCACATGAATTCGTGAGCCCTCTTTTCACATATGACACTACTATCGTCGCCGCTGCTGCTGTTTCATGATGTCGCTGCTGCTGCTTTCCGATGCCGCCGCTTCGTGATGTCGCAGCTTCATGAATCCTTGGCACACTACTGCCAACGCCATTGCCGCTGTGTTCCTGCTTCTTCCTAGGTACACTCCCAGCTCTTCTCCTTCTCTTCTACCTTCTTCTTCTTCTCTACCACTGCTTCCTCTTCTTCCTTCTTCCTTCATTTTCATTTTTCCTCCTCTGTTCCTCTACCGCCCCTTCCACTTCTCCCTTTTTTCTTCCTCTCCAAAACACTGATATATACTGGTGTAACATGTGTCGGTACACTGGTACTAACTGGTACATACCAGTCTGACAGATCACCAAAACGGGTCCGGTACCCGAAATGGTGATCCTTGATCCTAGCATTAATGGGTTTTATACTTACTTTAGAAGGAAATCAAGCATAAACACAAAATTCAATGATATTTAGGGATGAAAGCTGATCAGGTTTGAGTACCTGAGACTTTCTAACACACTCAAAACAGGTTTGAGTACCCTATAATCAGGTCTGGTATCAGTTCGGATAGAAAAGTAGGTACCATTCTAGCTGACACATCATCCAACAGTAATTCAGGATAACCCTATTATAAGCCACGGGTCTGTTAACAAGGTGTTAAAAAGGACATTAATGTTTAACTCCAGATATCAAGGTTCCCAAACCAGTGGACTGGCTAGGAGCCATAAGAAAGAATCATGGGAACATCCCACCACAATCACTAGAAACTTCATAGGTTGAAACAGTGATAAGAAAAAGGAAAAAAAAAAGATGGCTCAGCCATTTTGCCAGCATGGTAGGAAGAACACAGGTGTCTCAGACCCTTGACACCGCCCGCCTAAAGGTGGGCATTCCCTCAACAAGTTCCATGCTTCCTATGCATACATCCTACCAACCAGCCACAACAGCATTACCAGAAGGGAGGTTGTGGTAAAAAGTGAAATGGAAAAATTGCACCCATACATCCAGGGAGATTGTCATCAAACATCTTTCACCCAAACCAAAAGGCCTAGTAGATCTTAGTCAGCAGCATAATGAGGGTACAAGGGCACAGAGTTAGACTTAACTAGCAATCTATATGTCTCCCCCAATTGCTAAATCGGTCGAAAGATTAGTCTTTTTTCTTATTTAGTTGGAAAAAGAATCTATCAGATTTAGAGTCCCAAAATTTACCTTAGGCGTTTTGCACCAAAATATTCTGCAAAAAGAAGAAGTTCAGAAACACTGTCAGTGGTAAATCCAGCAGAACATGCCCGAGCACAAGCTGTGGCCAGGTCTTGCTTGAGAGTCACAAGCCTCAAATCAATGGCTCTTAGAAGCTCCTTCCTGCAAAAGAAACCATATAAAAATTGATATTAATAGATAATGAAACAAGAAGCAATTTTTATTTGCCAGTCTTTTTATCTTTCAAGTTTCCACTTCAGTTAGTTGTCACGTGTGAAGCTTGAAGCTTGAAGCTAGTGCATACTGGAACTTGCAATGCATTCAACGAACCTGTTTGCAGATTATTTTGATATCCATAGGCACAGGATACTCCCATATTCGGAAGCCAAATTAAAGGATGACAACATCTAGTAGATGTTTAAAAGTAATCAAGTTGCAGGTTTAAGGAAAAATAAAAGTAGTTTTTATGGTTCCACATGATACTGAATAATGACATCCTGTAGCCAAGTACAAGATACAAATCTGTAAGATATTCCTTACAACCCACTCTAGACACTGAAAGTGTCAAATTTGCTTCAGTCAAAAGTCAGGTGTACACACTGCTCTCAGGAAACATAAACATGACTTTGGCAGATTAGATCTGATGCATCTTAAAGAAATCTTTTTGGCCCTAGAGTTGAGTAGGTTTGATCTCATCACACAAGCAAAAATGTGATATTTTTCTTGTTAGTTTTAAAATTTACATTGAATTAATTCTTTTATGTTACCACTTTGTTAGATTTTCAGCACCTTGTATCTTTTTTGCATCTTGAAAACCACATAACTATATTGAAAGCAATGTTTTGAATACCGGACCATACTACCCGGTATGGGCAGTCTGTATCGGTCCGCCAACAAACTGACACGCGAACTGCCCGCTATCGGGCAGTATCAAATATTTGGCCCCGTATTGAGCAATCTGGGGCTGTACCGGGCTGTTACGCACTTAGCAAGTTTTGCCTAAGTCATGTAGCACCCTTGCGTGTCTGTTCGCAAAGATCAACCTCCCCAAAACCTCTTATGGTCCCTTAGGACCTACAAAAGAGAAAACAAGTTATAAAAAGCATTTCACTCGGGATTCACAAGCAACCATTTCAACAAACACTTCATAGCCAATGCAAATTACAAACAAAAACATCATAAGCACTGAACGATCGCACAACAAAAGGTCCAAAATAGTCCACTACAGACCAAAATCCCCATAAGTGCCCACATGATACCACCTTTGTTTGCAAGCCTAAGTCGGTTACTAAAACCAACCAAAATGGGGCTACTAAGCCTACTGTCAACCCTTAATATACTGTGCAAAGTATGAACAAAACCAAAGGATACGAACATACATGAGCATTACATCAAACACCCCGTTTACAATTTTGTCTATGACATTCTACCCCACTTATTCCTTTGATATCCTCGTTGAAGCCTTTGCAGATGCTGCATCTCCTCACCTTTGCTAAGTCTTTAATCTTCTGCTCCAGCTGCAATGCGCCTCTTGACTCCCAACTGCACTCCGCCACTATTGTTGAATAGTAGAACTTTGATCTGTCATGCTGCTTCAACTTGCCAATAACTCTGACTCTGGTGTAGGGTCGGCTAAGCTGTACTGATCCCTATTGGTTCCTGTGGATCCCTTAAATGAAGAAAAAGACCATCCTTGGTATGCACAAGTCTCTCAAATACCTCATGCCGCTTAAATTTGATGGATGCTTGTTGGAGCTTTAATGAGCATCGCCTCGTAGACTTTGAAGTCTTTGGATCCTTCCTCCGTAAAATTTGCCCGTCGATTCTTCTTCCACTTGGTTGTCATATCCAAGTAGGTTCACATCACTTCCGCCTTCAATTGGCATTCTGTTGGGAAATGAAGTAGACAATCTACTCTCAGTAGCACCGATCACTATTGGTAAGGATTTGACAACTATTATCTTCCCTTAGATTTCTTCGAAGGGGTCTTTGGACTTGTGCAAAGTTTCCTCTGCTGGATACATAAGACAATTATGGTACTCGGTTTCACCCATTCTCTTAAGAGTTGAGAAGACAAAGGTTACTTGAGTTTGCCCGCCTCCTCGAGATTGTACTTCATGCATCGAGCTGGTTACAAGCCTTCGCCCGCTCTTTGCTTATACTTCTGAAGCACTCAAAGTGTTTGGACTCCTTACGTCAGGTTAGCTACTATGATCAAACTTCTCAATGCCATCAAACTTTTGGAATGCAAGAAGTTTTCACCCCAACTTGGAGCAAATCTCTAATAGTTTTGGTCGCCTCTGGAATTGTACCTTCTTCTCCATCATCTCTGTCGCCTACTCCTCTAAGTAGCAAAGGTACAGTACCGCATACTACCTAATTTGTTCCTTGGTCGAACACTCTTGTAACGATTCGAAGTCCTCCACTTAAGACTATTTTGATGAGAAGCTCATTAACACCGGTCTTACAAAGTTACCTGGCCTCCGCCCTTCAGCCTTGTCTCAGTTCTTGGAGCTTGCCTCTACATTCTTTACCTCCTCGGTCCCTTTCATGACCAAGCACTCTCCCTCCATAAAAGCAAGGGATCTATGACTCCACGAAAGTCCCGCCTCTACGATACCATGGTGCTATCATGCCCATGGCCCTACTATCCATCACCTCGTATCTGCATCCCTTTCGCGATCAATAGATCCACCTTCGCGACCCTGTGGCACTCCTCCGAGCCCACCTTTATTCTAACTGATACTTGATTTTTGGTAGCTAAGTCCCTCTGGACTCGTCGTCGCTTCCTCGCCCCTTTCGACTACTTGCTTCAACACCTCTGTATTCTCCGAGCAGTTCCCCTTGGTCGATAGAAAGACTGTAACTCCCATGCATTGCCTCCGCCATCAAGTTACAGGGCTCACGCCAATTCTATTCTCCTTAGCTTCCTTGGTAACAACGTTCGCTTATTCAACCTTGTCCTCTAACTTGCTGAGCTCCCTTAAGCGAATACGAGCTTTGGAGTAGTCCAACTCTCCAGCCGCTCCGATCATACTTCTACATGATCAAATCTCCCCATGGGACTCACTAGTACTTATATTCGAAATTCTCCCTCGGTGGTATATAACCCCTATATGCTGATGACCAAGGCTTTCATCCGATGCAAAATTCGATACACGTATGGAAGACCCACCTCTGCAATACCATGGCATTCACTCCTTGAATTAATGGCCCTTCTTGCTATCGTGATATTCACTGAAGTGGAGTTCTCAATAGCTTCCGATCATACCTTCATATGATCTAGCCTCTAGCGGGACTAGTTTTATGTGTATCATATTGCCACGAATTGTTCCACCACGATCTACTACACCATATCATCTCCTAGTGACATCTCTATTGCATTATGATCATTGTGGGATAAAATCGAATTGCAATCCCTCTATATATAACTTTTGTCAACACATCACAATGCCTCTTCCACCTTTGATTGTGTTCATTTTCCTTTGGCAATCGACCTTCCCACCCGCTCTCGGGTCACACCCAGACAAAGCATAGCTCTAGGACAATCCATCGCCTACCAGCTCCCTAAGTCCACCAACTTCACTGAAATTGGTACACACTATTCTCTAAATCCGGGGCTCTGCCCCCACCAGCACAATCTTCACTGCGCACCGCTTCCTTTATGGCAACTTGAACAGCAGTACCGTGGCATATTTTTCAAGAGTACCCGCCTCCGCAAGTTGAGTCACCTTGGTTCCTCCATCAAATGCTTATCTAAGATAAGGTGTATGTGCCTCGAAACTACCTTCATCTTTGACACCAAGCAAGATGAGCCTGCTCCATCAGAATGAGGGACCTATAGAACGATATGATCCCGCTCTTGCCTCTGCAAGAGTTCATGTCCTTGACCTATATCCAAGAAAAGTTTCGTGCCTCCGCTCCATGTTCCATCTTCTATGCCGACTCCCTTCATGCGGCTTGGGTACTTCATCAAGTTATACCCAAATTGTTCCGCTCCTCGATTGCATTGAGTTGATGGTGGCCCACACGTCCACCATTTCATGGGTCAGCCCTCCGTTAAGTTCGATCTCCATATCGGCTCCAAGTGTGCCTTTATTTTGTGTTGTCTTCGGTCACTCTCCCACTTGATCTCGCAATGCATCCACTAATGCATTACGTCATGTGAGATTATGCGATGACTCCTCGCCACTCACTCAGTTCGTTGAGCTTTGTGGAGTTATTGTATTGAGGTACTCCTCAACATGTGCGGTCCATTACATATGATTCTCCCTCTAGAGAACTGAGACTTATCCCTCCTGAATATCTGTCTCATTGGAGCAACTTCTATTTTCGCATCTTTTCCACTAGAAGTTTCGAAGACCACCATCCCCTTGGACTACTCTGTCTTGCTGAATAAACTGTGTATTGTTTTGCTCCCGCAAACATACTTTACTAAATTACGACTCCTCGCCAATACAACCCCCGTTGCACCCCTTATGGCCTAGTAACATACTGAACTCATTGCACAATTCAACCTTCTACGGACGTATCCTTCCCATGCCTAAGAGAAAATTTTAATGCTCCATGGTGCCAAAAAAAACGAGTTTCGGTCGCCTTGGGATGGCCACGAACATTAAATCATCGGCATACAAACCCTTCATGAGTACCGAATTATTCGAGTTAGCAATTTTCCTCACCTTTATGAGCTTTGCACAACTCTTTCGGTCGCTGAGCAACCCAACCCACTTTGCATGGTCTCATCCTTTACCAAGCGCCCCGCTTGCTTTGAACACCATCAAGTATGGTTGTCAACGTCGAGTCATAGCTCAAACTCTGTCATCCCAACCTTTGTGTGTTACGCATTCTTGCTAGTTTGCTTGTTCTCGTGATACCTCTCACACGAAGGGTTGGTTATTCCTCTGAATGCCAATCTCAGATGCCCGCTCCTCTGAGCGATTCTTTTCACGACACCTTCATTCTCATTTCCCCCAAACGGTCGTGTGTGCTAACTGCCCTCAACGCAACCCCGCTAGGTCCCCCACGTTTACATGCCAAGTGTTTCTATGTGTGCTTGTCCTGCTCTAATACCGTATGTAACACACTTAGCTGGTTTTTCCCAAGTCATGCAACTCCCTTGCATGTCCATCAGCAAAGGTCAGCCTTTCCGAAACCTCCTATCGTCCCTTAGAACCTACAAAAGAGAAAATGAGTTAGAAAAAACGTTTCACTCGAGATCCACAAGCAACCATTTCAGCAAACACTTCATAAACATCACAAGCTCTGAACAGTCGCATAATAAAAGGTCCAAAATGGTCCACTACAGACCAAAATCCCCACAAGTGCTCACATGACACCACCTTTGTTTACAAGCCTAAGACGACCACCAAAACAAACCAAAATGGGACTGCAAAGCCTACTATCAGCCCTTTACATGATGTGCAAAGCATGAACAAAACCGAAGGACACAGACATATATGAGCATTACATCAAACACCTCGTTTATAATTTTGTCCATGACAGGGCGGTAACGATCAAAATTTTGACCGTTACCGACCTGTACCGATCGGTACCGATTGATTTCAACCATTACTGAATGGTAACAGTGTTCTAATGATCAAATTGATCGTTGGAGGCCTCCTTAAGGGCTTTTAAACCCTTTCCACCCCCTTATTTCAATCCATTTCACTTTCACACTTTCTTAAACCCTCTAAAACTCATTTTTTCTTATATTCTCTCTCTTATTCTCATATTTTCACTCTCCTAAACTCAACAAAGTAATGAATTGTGGATTGAATCAAATCATGGAACTCGACAAGGTACTGGTCAAGTTTATGCACAGAAGGAGAAGGGAAAGCCAATGAATGATTTTGAGCAGATGCGATAGAGCCTACACGAGGTAGACACAGAATGAAGCTAATCATATTCACAGCCATCGTATTATAGAGAATCTTACAACTAATAGCAGTACGATGATAGTTGGTTATATTTCTCTGAGCAACAGTATGATACGGAGTAGTAAATCAGTAACGAAAGTAGGAATTCTAACATTCACTAATACATGCCTCAAGAGCCACCTCAGACACATGATTAAGGACGATCAACCTACGACCATCATCACATTGATGCACAAATGGTCTACGATGTATCAATACACCATATCATGGGATCAATTTCAGGATTGGGTCCGATAAACATATCATATTGATGTACAAATACATAGGATCGAAGACTCTAATCCATCGCCCATGGAGGCTCGTTGTTCATTTTGGTGGTAGAATCAAGTATATCTATACATGTGATTAATTTGAATCTTAAAGTTTAAGTTGTATACAAAATAATCTAACAATTCAAATAATTTTTCTGTAGATAATTCAATATTAATGGAAGGATGATCCGGAATGGACCGAAATTGCAAACCTTGCACAAGGTTATTCCTTAAAGCCCAAAAAAGACATGTGACACTTTTCTTATCTAATTTATATTAGTTTTGCTAAAACTATACTAAATATATATTTATTTCTAACTTAAAAATCCTATCCTAACTTTTTTTATATTTTTCGGATATTTTTAAAGGGTTTTATGCCTATTTTAGGCGAAGTGTTCAGTACATCGTACCGTACCATATCGAGCAAAGCTCGATACACTAGTACGGTACAATATTTAGAACCTTGATTAAAAGATTAATTCCAACATGTAGAAATCCTTTATTAAATTTGCTAGTCATAGGTGCCCAGCAAGCCAATCACGTGAGTGATGGCACGTGTGACTTGATACAAAATTTTTTTGCTTATTATATTTTGGCATATATCACTTTATAACTATTGCATATGTGCATATATATATTGTGATGTCCTTGGATTTGTGCAATGGGAATCGGATTGTGATGAGATCACGATGATGAGATCGATTCACCTTTAAACACATATCCTAAATAATCCCGGTCATAGGTTACTCGAGAGGGACATCGTGATAACCGGACAAACTAGTGTGCTATATACCCGTCCATATGATAGATGCAGCTGGTCTCATAGCTGCTCGTGTAGGGACACTAGGGATACAATACGATGTACTGAACAGTTCCCTAGGGATACACTAGGGATACAGTACGATGTCCATAGGTGCTCATTGGAGAATGAGTTCACTGATTGATCCGCTTACGAAATGCTGGATGGTTGATGATGTCTTATTGTCAGACAACGATTCCGTAGTCCTAGTGGTGTATTTGGTCCTTAGACTTGAGACACCAAGGATGTCCTGTATGAGTGCTCCACTCTTTGATACCAGACTTATAAGTTTGGCTGTCCCAGATCTAGTACAGCTGGTCATTGGGAGTGGTAGTCGACCTTACGAGGGCTATTGAGTGTCGATAGAGGATCATCCACTCTCGGCGTGATGAGAGGAATATCCCATGTGTTCTTGCTCAGACAAATCCTTGGCCAGGGTCATTCGGGTTGAGAGAGAAAGAGTTCTCCGGGAGAATCCGATTAGAGCGAGACTCGAGTAGAAATCGTATGGGTTTGACAGCACCATGCTCGATATACAGTCTCTGAGATATTAGAGGGATGAGGGACTATAGGTACACGGTAACTGAGGATAGACAGATCCAATGGATTGGATTCCCCTGTATCGTATGGGGACTACGGCGTAGTGGCCTAGTACGTCCGTAGTCGATGAGTCGAGTGAATTATTACAGAGATAATAATTCACTGAGTTAGAAGGAGTTCTGACAGGTATGACTCACGGCCAGCTCGATATTAGGCCTAGAGGGTCACACACATATGGTAAGCATTGCGATGAGTAGAGGTTCGGATATGAGATATCCGACGGAGCCCTTGTCTTATTGGATGCAGATCCAATACCCACTTGGGGTGGACCCATTAGGGTTTGATAGGGGACCTCTATAAATAGGAGGGATTCAGAGCCTCATAAGCTAGAGCCTTTGCTTGCCTTTCCTATTCTCCTCTCCCTCTCCACCTCAGAGCAGGCCTGGAGTTTTGAGGAGCGTCGTCGCAGCCCTGTTGTGTGGATCACCGCTAGAGAGGACGCTTGACCTCCTTCACCCTCTCCTAAGGATCTGCAAGGAAACAAGGATATACAATCTCCCTAGGTAACACAATCTACTCTATACGCAGTTTTAAGTTTCGCGGATTTTGCGCACCAATCTTCGCACGACGACGAACTTCTCTTTGGCAATCGGGGATTTTGTTTTCTTGTTCTTCCGCTGCGCATGTGATGTCGCCCCCAAGATTTCCCAACAAAATTTCTGAACACAAAAATTCATATACTTACTCATTTAAATTAAACCAGAAAACTGGAACTTGGGAATGCAATAGGCACAAAATGAGGGTATTTCACTTATAAATGAGGGTCAATATCTGGGGTAAGAGGATTAAAGGGAGGTGTTTAAAGCTCCATCAATGGCGACCAAAAATGTTAGACAAAAGCCTAAGAAAAGAGTAACTTCAAAAGCATGAAAACAATATCACACATTACCAACAGCTCCTATCCAAGCTAAACTTTTCAGTCAAGAATTTGCAATCTTCTTTATTGTTTGGCATTCTAAGTTTGAGACCTTCAGAATGTATTGTGAACTACATAAGTAACGTTAAATGACTCCAATTGTCACAAACACATTCAACCAAACTTATTTTTTATTAATGAATCCCCTACCTACATTTTGTAGTCCAGCTTAAACCCTGCAACTAAATTTTACCATGCATTTGCACAACGTGAACATTTCTACTCCCAGCTATCCTTACCGATACCAAACTGATTATCAGAAGAAAGCCTTTCCTAACAAAGATGTTCTATAAAACCATGCAAGAAAAACAAGGAGAAAGTTTCTTAATTTTCCCCTCCACCATACATAACTTCTTTTTTCCTTCAATCCTTGTGTCTATCATTTGCTCTGCTCATTGCTATGTGAGGGGACCGATGAAGGACCATACCAACAGACAAACTGAAATCCAGGTCATAAAGATCCATGTCAACAAGTCAGTTGCCAGCCAGGAAATACATGATGGCTGTATTTCTTTTGCAATTTTCATTACTAAATTTTTATTTTCACATTAAGCGAATTGAAATTATAAAATATTTTTTAAAACAGATAGTCTAGATGTGGATTTCCTTTTCACAACACAATTAAAGATTAGATGGTTTAACACCTCCAGATTTCTAACTCAAATCAAATCCTAATCTTACACAAGCTATTGATTACTTTAATAATGAGGCTGCTAAGATCTAATGTAAGGCCATTGATAGTTAATTGGAACGATTAGCATGATTTCCTCAAAAGAGATCATGAGTTCCTAAAAAAGAGATTTCTACTTTCTCATAAAAGTAACAATCTTGAGGATTCATTTATATATATACATATATGTGTAATGCCATCAAACCAGGGGAGAATCAACAGGTAGGTTATTCTAGAATTGCAATATTGATTTGATTGTTTACTTATTAGTTTATCTCTTCCTTTAAATAACAGAATTCTAGAAAAAAGCAAACGCATACAAAATAAAAATCATATCACCAACTTCACTACAAATAATGGGAAACTTCATACTAGCTTGTTCAAGTAAGCAATAAGAAGAGAAGTTTACTTTGTTATATCTGCAGCTGCTACAGTATTTGTACCATCTTCACCTGAATAAAAATCCAGACAAAATTTTGTATTAACAAAAGATGAAGCTAATACATCAGTTACAAAACAAAAGGCAAAAACAACACATGAATTATTTCTTAAAGAAGAACCATCAAAGGCTTTCTATGTACCAAATAATGTTTGAAATCTTACCGATGATACAAGAAATATGAGAATCAAATGCACAGAATTATGGTAAGACAATGAGTAATGAGTTATAATGTATATAAACATTATCAGGGAAAACATGACACACTAATCAAGGGAAAAGTGTGAACACAGAGTCATAATTATGAAAAGATGAGGGTGATTGAAACGTATTGGTTACAGAAAGTAATCTCTACTACAGGCTCTCATTTACATCATTTTTATATCCAATGCTGTAGAAAACCAAACATACCTGATGTACCAGGAAGTGTATCTCCTCCACCCTGGATTAGCAAGTTGTGCAAGTTCAGACAATGCTAAATGGAAGTAGCTTCAAATTCCAACTATCTACAATCAAGTGCATTACCTGTGCATATATTCTCCTGGCCCCTTCTAACTGCAACATCTCTGCATAATAGGTATTGGCTGATTCCAGCACCTCAGGTGTACTCACAAACCGAACAAACCTGCAACCAATACTTATTGTTAAAGAAAACAAAAGTCCTTCGAGCCACCAATAGTTCCTGGAGTATACCACATCATAAATCATGAAAAATTGGCTGAAGACCCATTTGATTGGCAGAAGTGGCCGCACTGTCTCAATCGTACCTTTCAAGAGTTCCTTTGTTGAACCATGAGCCAGCATCGTGAGATTTTTCAAGCTCGAGCTTTATCGACTTGTCTACCCGTGCAGCCTGCTCGTCTGCAACCTTCAAATGCGTGATGAACGGCTTCAAGAAACCAGAAGCAATCTTCTCAGTTTTTCCATTTCCCGAGACAAACAATTCGCACCTGCAAAAGGTAATCTTCGTCTTTACAAGATATTGTCAGAAAATAAAACCCCCAAACCCATCTTGAAGGAGCATTCTCACCGTGAGCGTCTAGGCGAGAGCTTGAACACGGCGCAGTCAAGAGAAGTGTCTGAATTCATCATTCGACCAAGCAAAGCAGCTCCTTTATCATCCCCTGGCAACTCCACTCCCCCGCAACCCAAAATCCTCAAACCCTGCAATATTTCAAACCCACCATGCATCGCCCAAATTCCAATAAAGGGAAAAACGAAATTAACTACACCACATCGAAGCGTGACTCAGATCTACCAGATCAAAGCAACCTCCTGTGGATCCACATCAGAACCAAAGCCCTAAACATAAAAGGACAGTCCCGACAAGTATCCACGCAGATTCAACCGACCCGCAACGGATTCCCGCAATGCGAGGGCATCAAACGCCCCGATCGCCCGATCGAGGCCGTCGAGCGGCGGGGAGGGGAGGTAGCGAAGCTAGGGCCGCATCAAGAACGCACTTTGCAGCCGTCTCCGCGGATCACCGGGCTCGATCTGTGATCCAGGTGACGGTGGGCGTTCAAAACCGATCAAGGAGCGGTGGGCGCCAATGGGGGCGATGTAGGAGAGTTCTGGCTCCGACTCACAGCGCAGTGTCGCGTCTGGTGGAAGAAGTGTTTGAGTTGCCGTCCGCTTTGCTCCTCCCTCACCACATCTTATTCTTCCTTAGGTAGAGGAGAGAAGAAGAGTCTCTGAGAGAGGGGTTCGTGTGTGTAGAGGGAGTGTGTCTTCGTGTGGGGGACTTTGGGAACAGCTTTCTGGTGGCTCGCAAAGGAAACTTGAGTTCCCCATAATACCCCTGAACTTTGCCAAATTTTCATTCGATGGTACTTCTTCTACAATCCACAAAAATTTATATTTTAGTTAATTAAAAATATTCAAATTTTAATTTATATTTTTTAGTTGAAAATCATTTTAGGTTCACTTTATTTTTTTTTCTTGTACTATTAATACTAATTGTCTCATTCCTCTTAAATATATTTTCTCTCATTTTATTACAATGTGGTCATCCATGTTTTCTACTATAATTCAGTGAACAAAATCCTATATAATTTTTTATTCAATTTAAATTTTTAAATATTATCTTTAATGTTAACGTTAATCCTTTGCCCATTAGAGTTACCAATGTGATTAACATAATTAATTATCATAATAAAAATGATACAACAAAAACCTATAAACAAAAATAAATCTTTTTTTTTCTTGCTTTTCTTATCTCGAGAGAAGGCTTATTAGGCATATAAACAGTAAGTATTTTCTGAAATAAAAGGATTTTATTTATTAGTTGAAATTGTCATGTCCCTAAAGATTATATCATTACTCTCCAAGTGAGAGATAAGATTAGATTGTTGACTGATATGAATTCAAGCTCAAAGATTAGAGTATAAGCTAGTATGAAAATATTATTAGAACTAAAGTGTCGACTTGTTGAGGTTAAATATTTGAATCATCTCAAGTGCACCAGATTTGATCGAAAAATTATAATAATTTTACGTCTTCACTTCTTCTAGGCCATCTCATGCATTCATCATCTAAAGGGTTTGAATCAGGGTGAGTATTTTGTCCGATCCATAGATTTCTTGAAATAAAAGCTGGTACCTCTAAGAGAGGAGTTGTTAGTAAATGGACTATCACAAAATAATGATGTCATTGGTAAGGCTATAGAAAGATCGGGTGAGTTTGAGACTACTCAGAAAATCTCAACACATTAGGTTTTAAAAACCTTCAACCTCATGGAGTAGGGTTAGGAGCAATGGTTGTTAATTTTAGAATCATTTATATTCTTTCATAACAATGGAGGAAACTAAAAAACCAAATAGATATGAGTAAATAATTTCATTATAATTTTTCTAAAAAAATTAATTTTTGAAAGAATATTTAGACACTATAAACTTCCAATTTTATCAATACTCATTTTGTCCTTCCCTTGGTGCCTGTAAATATTTTTAGAAGTGATAAACTCAGAAAGGTATAGGCTCCATACCCATCGATCTCCTTTAACAAATGAATACTTTTATTTTTTTAATTTAAATTTATATTAAAAATAGGTTTATTCCAGTATCGATTAGAGATAATGTTGATGAGATATTTGAACTAACAAAAGTAATAACAACTTAAAAAGATAGATTATTTATTTAAAGAAATATTGGTAAATCATGGATCTTTCCATAAAAGAAGCTTTGATTAATCCCACCAATTTTTGTTCTAGATTTAATAATAATTTAATAGATATCTTTTCATATAAGGAGGATTTCTTAGGACTTGGGTTCCAAGGGTTAGGGTATGTTAAGATCAAAATCAGCATTAAAAGGGGGGTGAATTAGTGCTTCGATAAAAATCTCAATGATTCGAAAACTTTCATTCGTTGAAAAATCATGTCGAAAATATTGAATGTATGCTTAGCTTAGAATAAGTGTAATAAGTAATTAAAATAATATTAATGATAATGAAAAATAAAACAGAAATATAAACCGAGTTTTATAGTGGTTCGATCGTCGTGAACTACATCCACTCCTGATTCCTCCTCTGTTGAGGCCAATGCATCCACTAACGGTCTTCCTTTAATGAGCATAGACCAACTACCCTCGTACAACTCTTTTCTCATTTTCATTGGTTTAGGAGATAATCTTTACAACTCACTCACCCCTCTCTTAAACTAAAATCAACACTTAAGCTATAGGAGAGGAATTCTCGTAAGATTACAATAACGTTTTCCTCAATTTTTGTTCTCAATTTATGTTTACCGAGCAAGGATGAGTGGGATTTCTATAGGCCCCAAATGGCTTCAAAAGGTGGAGCCAAAATTTAAATCCTTGAGATTTCAAGGTATTGGTGGTACCACCGTTAGTACTAGGCAGTACCACTGCCTGCCAATCTGACACTATGCGGTACTACTGCTCAGTCTGGTGGTACTATTGCCTGACACACTGTCATTAGGTGATACCACCACCCAATCTAGCGGTACCACCACCTAACACAGTTTGGGAGACTATGTGTGGGCGATACCACTACTTGACACAGTCTTGAAGACTGTGTCTAGGTGGTACCACCATCTAGTTTGGGTGGTACTGTTGAATCTCGTATTTTGATGATGAAACCAATTTATAAGTATTTATGTTTTAATCTGTATTTTGAATGATGCAGGATGCTTTGATCAGGATGAGACAATTAAAGTAGAAAAATCATATTGGGACAGAGGAACATATCAGAAGATTGGACGTTGGGTCGGTGGATCAGTCGACATATCGACAGAAGGCTTTGAGCCGTGGATTCATGCATCGGGCCAAGAAGAGCAGATATTGCACTAAGGATATCAGAGTTGCGGAGTCAACTAGCCGATTAGGCAATAGACCGCAAGAGAGGACGATGCGCCGAAGAATCGGACGAAGCGTCGAGGGATCAATGACATGTTGGACAACTTGATTAATGCTTAGTATTAATTGTCTAGATCAAAGTGTGTCTTTACATATACAAGATTAACTAGATAGCAAGGCATAAAGCAAAATGAAGTCTCGGAGTCAAGGACGTGATTACGTTGGGAGTTCGAGAGTTTGTCGGAAGTCCAGACATTCGTCGAAAGTTCTGGAGGAACCACCTGAGAAGTCTCGGAGCTTGCCAGAGAAGCTCGTTGGAACTCGCCAAGAAGATCGTCGTGAAGTCTAGGAGCTTGTTGGGAGTCCATTGGAATATTGCTGAGAGATCGCTGGAAGATCACCGGAAGCTCGCCGAAAGAATAGACATATGGACTTGTTTAGCTTAGCAAATGTCTTAGGATTTCGTAGTTAGCATGTAATTAGGCTTGGATTTGGGCCAACCCAATTGGGGGCCAGCTAGGCCCATTTAAGAACTGTGTTAGCCCAATAAGAAGCCCAAATAGTGCCCCAAGAAGTCTCACCATCGTGGCACAATCTTCGAGACTGTGTCAAGCGGTGGTACCGCCAGTCTGGGCGATGGTACCACCCAGCGCAGGCGGTGGTACCGCCTATGCCCGGGGAACCTGGGGTGAAAAAGTTTTAGGCTCCAAGTTTGAATCAACTTGAAGCCTATAAATACTCCTCTCATCCCTGGTTAAAGCACACAAGCACAGAGAGTTCAAAAGTAGAAAAACGTTGTATAAATCCTTTGTGAGAATCCTCCTCTAGTCTAAGTGTTAGAATTCTATAAGAGGAGAGTGAGTGCTTGTAAGGGTTATCTCCTAAACCCGGTAAAAGGAGAAGAGGGGTGTAAAAGGTGATTGACCTTCGCCTATTGAAGGAAGGCCTCTAGTGGATGCCGGTGACCTCGTCGGAGGAGGAAGCCGAAAGTGGATGTAGGTCACGTTGACCGAACCACTCTAAAATCTGGTTTACATTTCCTTTATGTTATTTATCTTAACTATAAACTACCTTTTTTACTTTACATCAAATACGTTTATGTACACTTTCAAAGTTAAGATCTTTACGAAAAGGTTTTTATCGAAAATGATTTTTATCGAATGAAGTTTTAATAGAGACATAATATTTCCGCTGTACTAATTCACCCCCCCCCCCCTCTTAGTACCGACCCCGATCCTAACAATTGGTATCAGCGCCACGGTTTTCTACTTTGGTTTAACACTCAAATAAAAATGGCTCATTTCGGCTTTCAAGATGGTCACTCTCTCATTCGTCCTCCCTTTTTCAATGGGACGGACTACACTTATTGGAAAACTCGAATGAGAGTTTTCTTGCTTTCGTTAGATTTAAATTTATGGAATATTATCGAGAACGGTTTTCGAATATCTTCTCTTCCAATGAACCATTAGAATGATTTAGATAGCAAGACATGAAGCAAAATGAAGTCCCAGAGTCAAGGACGTGATTACGTTGGGAGTTCGTCGGAAGTCCGGACATTCATCGGAAGTTCTGGAGGAACCAGCTGAGAAGTCTCGGAGCTTGCTAGAGAAGCTCATCGGAACTCACCAAAAAGATCGTCGTGAAGTTCAAGAGCTTGCCGGAGTCTGCCGGAACATTGGCAAGAGATCATCGAAAGATCACCGGAAGATCACCGGAAGCTCGCTGGAAGAATAGATATAGGGACTTGTTTAGCTTAGCAAACGTCTTAGGATTTCATAGTTAGCACATAATTAGGCTTGGATTTGGGCCAACCCAATTAGGAGCCAACTAGGCCTATGTAAGAATTGTGTTGGGCCCAATAAGAAGCCCAAATAGTACCCCAAGAAGTCTCACCGTCGTGGCATAGTCTTCGAGACTATGTCAAGCGGTGGTACCGCCAGTCTGGGTGGTGGTACTACCCAGCGCAGGTGGTGGTACTGCCCGTGCCCAGGGAACCCAGGATATGAAAGTTTTAGGCTCCAAGTTTGAATCAACTTGAAGCCTATAAATACCCCTCTCATCCCTGGTTAAAGCACACAAGCTCAGAGAATTCAAAAGTAGAAAAATGTTGTAGAAATCCTTTTATGAGAATCTTCCTTTAGTCTAAGTGTTAGAATTCTATAAGAGAAGTGTGAGTGCTTGTAAGGGTTATCTCCTAAACCCGATAAAAGGAGAAGAGGGGTGTAAAAGGTGATTAGCCTTCGCCTAGTGAAGGAACGCCTCTAGTGGACGCCGGTGACCTCATCGGAGGAGGAAGCCGAAAGTGGATGTAGGTCAAGTTGTCTGAACCATTCTAAAATCTGGTTTGCATTTCCTTTATGATATTTATCTTAATTGCAAACTGCCTTCCTTACTTTACATCAAATATGTTTCCGTACTCTTTCAAAGTTAAGATCTTTACGAAAAGATTTTTATCGAATGAAGTTTTAATAGAGACGTAATCTTTCCACTACACTAATTCACCCCCCCCCCTATTAGTGCCGACCCTGATCCTAACAGGTACCACCGTCCAACCCTACTATAGGATACTGAATGGGCCAAACAATCGACTCATTTAAGCCTTGATTTAGGCCCAATTAGCTCTTAACTGAGTTGAGATTATTTCACCTTAATACTGACTCAATTAGACCTAAACTAACTTGATCTAGACAAATTATTATAAAACACAAATCATATGTTGTCCGACATGTCATTAGTTCTTTCGATGCATCGTCCGATCCTTCGACGCATCATCTTCTCTTTCGGCATATTGCTCAATCGACATGTTGACTCTCGCAACTTCTGATCTCCTTGGCACAATGTCCAATCTTTCGGCCCAATGTCGAACTCATTGCACAAAGTCATTCTATCGCCACGTCGACCGATCCTTTGGCCCGACGTCTAATCTCTTGACATGTTTAACTTCGGCCCAATATCTAATTCCTCCTACTTCAATCAATTTGCCTCTCCTCGATTAAAGCTAGTCTTACATCACTCAAAACGTAAATTAGATCGAAACTCATAAATTGATTTTATCATCAAAATCCGTGGTTCAACAATCTCCCTCTTTATGATGATAACAATCAATTGATGGTAGAGTTTAAACTAAACAACTATATCAATATGTCATATTGATAGAAACTTTGAATTCAGAAAATCATGACTATTTCATCATTGCATGCATCATAAATATTGAAAGAACTAATTAATCACATCATTGCATGCATCTTAAAATCATGAGTATTCCATGTATAATCAAAATACACTATGCATGATCATCATCATAATTTCTCCCCCTTTGTCATTAACAAAAAAGAAAAGTGCAACTAGCAAGTTTTCAAGCTAGCAATTTAGCAAGATTTACTTCACTTTAAAATATGCAAGCTAACAAGTTGACAAGTGTTACTTCTCTTTGAAATATGAAGGCTAGCAAGTTTTGCTTCTCATGGGATGAGTAAGCTAACACTTGTCTCTTGAGATGTGCAAATCTAAAAAAATAGACAAGATAGTACTTTTTGCTTCTCTTTTGAGATATACAAGCTTGCAAGTTTTGCCTTTCCTTGAAACATATAAGTTAGCAATTCTTGTTTCCTTTTGCAATGTACAATTTTATAAGTTTTGCTTCTTGAGATGGGTAAGATAGCAATTTTGCTTGAGATTGCAAACTAACAATTTATCTTCCTTTTATAATATGCAAATTAGCAATCTTTCTCCTCCTTTGTCATTGTCCAAAGAAAAGAAATAATATAATATTATAAATATTTTTTCCTTTACATCAATTTTCAAACATAACATAAGATATATAACCAATTGCAAACATATTAAAAGATATCAATATCAAAGTTCATGAATGATCAAGTCATGATTTATTTTGATAAGTCTCTTCTTTTGTAAATAGCAAAATAAATCTTAGGAGATCAAATACTAATCAATCTTCAAAAGAAATTTTAAGTCATGAATTTTGAGAAATCAAGAGAAAAATCATGATTCATAACTATTCTCTTTAACAAAAAGAAACGAACAAGGATCTTGATTCATAAAAGATATCAAGTATCAAATTATGAGAAATCAAGAATTTAACATGCCTAAGTTTAACATTCAAGCTAGCAATTTTTTGTTTCTTTTGTATCAATATTTTAATCATAACATAAATACAAAGAAATCATATGAAAATCATGACATGAAAGTAATTAATATGAAAGATCAAGAAGGGTCAATTCATAAATACCAAAAGATAATTCATTTTGACAAATCTTCTTTTTAGTGAAAGAGGGAATAAAAAGAATGATTCATAAAAAAAATCAATTCATAATTTTGAGAAATCAAAAGAGAAATCATGATTAATTTGGATAATTCTCTTTAATAAAATGAAAGAATCATAAAGACTCATTTAGTTACAAATCTAGCCTTATTTCAAATCATGATACCTTATTCATCTTACTTATTCCTAAAGACTTATTTAGTGTCAATTATAAGATGATCACTAAGTCTAGGAACAAGCGTTCAAACAATATTTCTCTCAAATTGATTTAATTCTTTATGCATTGAAAAAACCCATGAGTCATCTTTGAGAGCATCGTCAATGCATTTAGGTTCAATTTGAGACAAAAAAATAGCATTTACACAAAAATTTTAAATGAAGAACAAGTTTGAACACCTTTTGATGTATCTCCAATAATTAGCTCCTTAGGATGTGTATCTATATACTTTCATTCTTAAAGTAAGGATTCTTTGGATGTAGATGCATCCAAGTTGCTTGGGAGAAGAGAATTCTCATTCAAATTCAATGTATCAAATTCAAAATTATCATCAAAATTATTTTTCTTAAATTTGGGAGACTAGTTAAAAATAACATTGATATATTCCTCAATAACTAAATTTTTTTTATTGAAAACTCGATAAGTTTAGGAACAGAGGAATATCCAAGAAAAATCCATTCATCAGATTTTGCATCAAATTTTTCTAAGGCATTATTTTTATTTAAAATGAAATATTTATAACTAAAAACTTTAAAATATAAAATGTTGGGTCTTTTATTATTTTACAATTCATAAAGAGTTTAAGATAATAGTGGTCGTATAAAAACCCTATTCATGACATAACATGTCATATTAATGGTTTTGGCACAAAAATATTTGGGTAGGCTATGTTCGTTAAATATGGTTTTTGCCATCTCTTATAAACTCCAATTTTTTCTCTCAACAACTTCATTTTGTTATGGATTTCTTGGAGTACATAAATTATAGTCATACCCATTTGAATCACAAAATTCTTAAAATTCATGGTTTTTAAATTTACCACCATGATCACTACAAATAGAAGAAATCACAAAGCCTTTTTCATGGTTTTTAAATTTACCACCATGATCACTACAAATAGAAGAAATCACAAAGCCTTAATCATGGTTTTTAAATTTACCACCATGATCACTATAAATAGAAGAAATCACAAAGCCTTTTTCATTTTGAACTTATTTGCAATACTTTATAAAACATTTAAAACAATCACTTTTATGTATCATGAAGTATATCCAAGTATATCTATTATAATCATCAACAATCACAAAAGCATATTTACTACCTCCTAGACTTGTAATATCAATTGGTCCAAATAAATCCATATGAATTAATTGTAACGGTCTAGAGGTAGCTTGATTTTTAGGTTTTAAGCTACTCTTTATTTGTTTACCTAGTTAGCATGTATCACAAACTTTATCTTTGACAAATTTAATTCTAGACATTCCTCTTACAAGTTTTTAGTTGCAATTTGTAAAATCAATTTTATACTTGCCTGACTTAATCTCCTATGTCAAACCCATGCATCATCGTTTAAAATCGAAAAATAAGTTTTATCACAAAAATTATCAAGATTAATAGTATATACATTATTGCTCCTTAAGATAATCATAGATTTAATTTTATGTGGTATCTCTATTATACAAGCATTAGTGTCACATCTTGGATTTTTTTTTTATATATTTTTCCACACATTTAGGCCAAATAGATAAACATCACTTTATTCATCATTCATAAACATTTATTATAATTCATTTATTACAATCCATTTATGTCGAGTCATAAATAGAAAAGTAAACTAACTTCAAGAATCATCCAAGTGGCTCTACCTAGCGGTAGAGGAAGGTCTGCTCTCCACTGAAATCTGATTTAGTACTAGAGGGAGATTGCTCTGAAAATCAAAAACAAAGAAAATTCAGCAACACTGAGTAGGAACCCCAAAAGTCAACTCAAAATGTATATATGATCAAAATTCAATCAATCATCCCATTAGCGTATATCAAGTACCCGAAGGAGCACTCCCCCAACAGCGGATGGAGAGGCTTTATCCTACTGGATGAGTTTGTGTTCTCCTAACAGCGGATGGAGGCAAACTCATATCACACTCCCAACAGCGGATGGAGTGGTGTCCCACACCCGCCAAAGTGGGGACACGTTCCTCCCAACTACGGATGGAGGAACCGTCTAGCCGCCACGTTTGACGACCCACTAATCCCCGAAGGGAATCGCCCTACCTGCTCTCGGCAGGAAAATAATATAATCTCACACTAGTCCTGTCCATTTCGGGATGAAATAACATATTTAAAACATCTCTTTCAAATATCATCAATATCAAATAATATAAATTAGCCCTCAATTGACTTGAACTCTAGTTTAATCGATTCAATTGAACTCGATTTACTAGAGCCTAATTGAACTGATCTCTAATCCTTATTTAACTGGTCTGGAACCACCCTAGACTAGTATAATTTAGACTAGATTAAGTTTAATTTAGGTTAAACTAACTTGAATAAGTCAATCAATTCGGAATCACCTTGAATTGATCTAGACTAATTAAGTCTAGTTTAGTTCAATCAATATTTGGGCTCAAGTTCAACAATAATATTGGGCTAGATTGAGCCAGTCCATCTACTGGTCATGTACATTATACATGATTGAGCATGCATTACACAAAACTGGCCCAGCCCTGGCCCATGGACTAGTTATGTGTGTCGCATATGACCACCCATAATGGTTGGGCTAGGGTAGCCTATGGGCCAAGGCCTAACCCGTGGGTTGGGCCTGGCCTAGAAGCAATTTCATTCCAATTAATATTCAATTTCATATCATAGCATATACCCATTAACAACATAAATAAAAATATAATAATGCATTAAAAGATAGATGAGGAGAAAAGCTTAAATACAAGGAAATAACATTCTCAATTTGACTAGAAATCATAAGACATTAAAAGTGGGACTAGGAGATAAGTTTTGATATAAGGAAATAGCCTTCTAAATTCAAATAAAAATTATGTTTTCAATACATATAAAATTTCAACATATTCTAGTCATATTTTAAATCATTCATAATAATATAGTTTAAATTTCAGATCAAAGAATATCAAAAAAGGATTTTAGATAACATATTCTAGTCTAACAAGATTTTAATCTAAACAAGATTAAAAATAAACTGTAATATAGAAAATATATCATATAAAACATATACCTTTTTAACATATTTAATTCTACAATAAAAACCTTAATCATGGGTCAAAGAATATTATGAAAACTTTAACTGATTACTTTAATACAAAAATTTTGACATTTAAAGAATTGATACATATTTTTTAAATTATAAAACTTTCAACGTTTAAAGAATCAAAATAGAAGCTAAAACTTTTAAATTTAAGAAAGGTAGGGAGACCTACCTCTTGTCAATAGGGTGTAACTCCTCGTTCTCTTGTTAACAAGGTGTAACTCCTCGTTCCTCCCGCTGCTAGGCTCGACTAGGTGAGGAACGAAGGAGAGAAATCCCTCCCCTTTAAATAGGAGGAGGTGAGCCTCTATTAAGGGAAATTCATTTTAATTTTTATATTTATTTAATATAAATTATTTCCATTTAATATACTAACAAATATGATATCATTATATTTGGAATACTTAATAGATATTTCCTTAATTCATATCAACAAACAAGGAAGTAGATTAAGATTTCCTTAAATTATAATAACAAGTAAGGAAATAAAATCAATTCATAACTTAAATATTTGATTTGATTACATTTTCCCTCCTATAGGAAATTTGGTCCCCAAATTTAGCTTACCTTAATAGAATAGATCAGGATACTGCTCTCGCATATCTTATTCTCTTTCCCACGTTGCCTCTTGGTCTGAATGGTGTTGCCAAAAAATATTAACCAAAGGTATAATTTTGTTCCTTAGAACATGTTCTTTCCTTTCCAAGATCTGGGTTGGTTGTTCTCTAAAAGTGGCATCATCTCGTAGTTGTAGAGGTTGGTAAGATATGACATGTGATGGATCCTTGATATATCTTCGAAGCATTGACACGTGGAATACATCATGGATGCTAGCCAAAGCCGGGGGCAATGCCAATCTGTATGCTACAGGCCCAACCTTTTGTAAGATCTCAAATGGGCCAATAAATCTTGGGGCTAACTTTCCCCTTTGACCAAACCTCATAACTCCCTTGGTTAGCGACACCTTTAAGAAGACGTGCTCACCAACTTCGAACTCTAGATCTCTTCGCCTTCGATCTGCATAACTTTTCTGACGATTTTGAGTTATTAATAATCTTTGGCGTATAATTCGAATATTATCAGCATCTTTTTGAATTAATTGAGGCCCCAAAAGCTTCCGTTCTCCCACCTCATCCCAATATACAAGTGATCTGCACTTTCTTCCTTAAAGAGCTTCAAATGGAGCCATCTGTATGCTAGAGTGGTAACTATTATTATAAGAAAACTCAATTAGATGCAAGTGCATATCCCAACTTCCACCAAAGTCTAAAGCAAATGCTCTTAAGAGATCTTCAAGAGTTTGTATTGTCCTTTCAGATTGGCCATCGGTTTGGGGGTGAAAAGCTGTACTAAATTTTAATTGCGTGCCCAAAGATTTTTGTAGACTTCCCCAAAATTTAGAGGTGAATCTTGGATCTCTATCTGAGATAATGCTAATTGGCACCCCATGATATCGAATAATTTCCTTAATATATAAGCTTGCTAGTTTAACCAATGAATACTTCTTGTTAATAGGAAGGAAGTGAGCAGATTTAGTAAGTCTGTCTACTATTACCCAAATTCCGTCATATCCTTTCACAGTCTTGGGTAATCCTGTCATAAAATCCATAGTGACTTGCTCCCACTTCCATTCAGGAATCGAAATCCTTTGCAACTTTCCCGCAGGTACTCGATGTTCTATCTTCACCTGTTGACATATCAGACATTTAGAAACAAACTCTACTATATCTCTCTTCATACCACGCCCCCAATAGTTTTGGCGTAAATCTCGATACATCTTAGTAGTCTCGGGATGGATATTAAATTTTGATCTATGTGCCTCCTCTAATAATTGCATCTTTACTGGATGGCTTTCGGGAACACAAAGTCGATTGTGGAATGTAATAGAACCATCTTCGGCTTGGAGGAATTCAGGTCTAGATCCTTGAGCTATTTCCTTAACTATCATTTGAAGATATGTATCTTCCTTTTGACCTTCTTTAACCTTTTTCTATCAAAAATGATTGTGCCATCAAACACACAAGAAAACCTTTATTTGTCTCCGATAAAAGTTTAAGTTTTAAGTCTGCTAACTCCGTTATCATAGAATTCCTTTGAATATTCATATAGGCTACAAGACTGTAGGTATTTCTGCTTAAGGCATCAGCAACTACATTAGCTTTCCCAGGATGGTAGTTGATATTAAAATCATAATCCTTTATAAAGTCCAACCACCTTCTTTGTCTCATATTTAAATCTTTCTGTGTGAAAATATATTTGAGACTCTTATGATCTGTGAAGATTTCGAAAGTCTGTCTATAGAGATAATGCCTCCAAATTTTCAGTGTAAAAATGATAGCTGCTAGCTCTAAGTCATGAGTAGGATAGTTCTTTTCATGAGGCTTTAATTGCCTCGATGCATAAGCAACTACCCTCTCGTTTTGCATTAGAATGCAACCAAGCCCTTGTAGTGAGGCATCACTATACACTACAAAACCTTCTCCCCCTGAAGGAATCACCAAGATAGGAGCACTGGTTAATTTCTTCTTCAATTCTTGAAAACTTTGTTGACATTTATCATCCCACATGAATTTTATGTTCTTTTGTGTCAACTTGGTCAATGGTGCTACTATTTTTGAAAAGCCTTCTATGAATCTTCTATAGTATCGAGCCAAACCCAAGAAGGTTATAATCTCTGAAACATTAGAAGGCTGCTTCCATTTTATCACAGCTTCAATCTTGTGAGGGTCAACAGATATGCCAACGCTAGAAATTACATGACCGAGAAACATAATTTCATTGAGCCAGAAGTTGCACTTGCTTAACTTGGCATATAGTTTCTCTTGCTATGCTTTTGGAGTAGATCAGGATATCATCAATGAATACAATTACAAATTTATCAAGATAAGGGTGGAACACCATATTCATGAGGTCCATGAAGGCAGCTGGTGCATTTGTGAGTCCTGTTGAATCTCGTATTTTGATGATGAAACTACTTGATATATGTTTATGATTTGATCTGCGTTTTGAGTGATGCAGGATGCTTCGATCATGATGAGACAATTAAAGCAGGAAAATCATATTGTGCTGGAGGAACATGTCAGAAGATTGGACGTCGGGCCGGTAGATCGGTCGACGTATCGACAGAAGGCTTCGGGCCGTGGACTCGGGCATCGGGCCAAGAAGAGCGGGTATTGTGCCAAGGATATCGGAGTTGCGGAGCCAACTGGCCGATTGGGCAATAGGCCGTAGGAAAGGACGATGCGCCGAAGAATCAGACAAAGCGTCGAGGGACCAATAACATGCCGGACAACTTGGTTAATTGCTTAGGATTAATTGTCTCGATCGAAGTTTTGTTTACATGTGTAGGATTAACTACGATGAAAGCAAGACATGCAGCAGGAGTTGCGCCGGAGTCAAGATAATGATCACGTTGGGAGTTCGAGAGTTCAATGGAAGTTCGGACAGTCGTCGGAGGTTCTGCGGGAACAAATCCGAGAAGTCCATAAGCTTGCCAAAGAAGCTCGTCGGAACTCGCCAAGTGGATCGTTGCAAGTCCAGGAGTTTGCCGGAAGTCCGTAGGAGCATCACCGAGGGTTCATCGGATGATCGATGGAAGTTCGCCGGAAGCTCGCTGGAAGAAGCGATTGACGTATTGGAGCAAGTTGCAGTAAATGTCTTAAGAAATAATCGTAGTTAGCACAATGATTAAGTTAGAAATGGGAGGTGATCCCATTAACTTAATCTTGGGGCAATCGGGCCCTTGAAAGACCCAAATTGGGCCGAATGAATCAACCCATTCGGACCTGAAATAGTGCTAGGAGGTAGCACCGCCAGGGTAGGAGGTAGCACCGCCCAGGAGGCAGTCTTCGAGTGAGACTGGGCGGTGCAACCGCCCCAGCTAGGAGGTGCAACCGCCTGGGCTCAGTCTCCAAGCGAGACTGGGCGGTGCAACCTCTCCTAACAAGAGGTAGCATCGCTTGAGCTCGGTCTTCGAGCTCTGGCAGGCGGTGCAACCGCCCCAGTCAGGAGGTGCAATCGCCTGAGCTTAGTCTTCGAGCTCTGGCAGGAGGTGCAACCGCCCCTGACAGGAGGTGGCATCGCCTAGAGGCTCAGTCTTCGACCGCTGGTTGCTCCAGTCAGGAGGTGCAACCGCCTGATCCCGGAATTCCGGGAATTGACAGTTTTGAGCTCCAAATTTGAACTGGGTTGGGGCCTATAAATACCCCACCCATTCAGCACTGAAAGAGCACAGACACACACCGAAATCTTGATCTTTTTCTGTGATTCTTGGAGCTCAAAATTGTTGTAAAGGCCAAAAGTTCTTCTCCCTCTTTTCTTCAAAATTCTGAGTTGTAAAGAGAGGAGAGAAAATTTCTGTAAGTGTTGTCTCCTAAGCCCGTCAAAAGAAGTGAAACTGTAAAAGGGTGGTTGGCCTTCGCCTATTGAAGGAAGGCCTCTAGTTGACGTCGGTGACCTCGTCGGTGGAGGAAGCCAAAAGTGGAGTAGGTCAAGATTGACCGAACCACTCTAAATCTCGGTTTGCATTTACTTTGAGCATTTTATCTTTACTGCAAACCTCCTAAATAGCTACTGCCTTCTGTGCTTTTACGAATGAGTTTCTAAGTTCAGAGCTTTCCGAATCTGCGTTTAGACATAAATCAGCTTTTTCGTACGAACGTCGCATTTCAGTTTGCGCTTGCATTCTGATTTTCATCATAAACTATAAACTGTCTTCGTAGATTTACTTTAACGTCATCTCGCTTAATCTTAAGTTAAAGTAATCGTAGAATCAGCTTTTACATCGAAATCGTTTTTATCAAACGAACGCAGCTTTCGATTTTAATAGTGAAAGATTTCCGCTGCACTAATTCACCCCCCCCCCCCGTCTTAGTGCTCTTGATCCTAACAATTGGTATCAGAGCCCGGTATTTCTCATTTCGGATTTACACCCGAGAGAAATGGCTCTTTATGGCTTTCAAGAGGGCTTATCGGTTTTTCGTCCACCGTTGTTTAATGGATTGGACTATACTTATTGGAAAACTCGAATGAGAGTTTTCTTGATTTCTATGAATTTGGATTTATGGAATATCATTAAAAACAATTTTCAACTTCCCTCTAAACGAATGGTCGGATTTGGAGAAGAAGTATTTTTCTTTAAACGCAAAGGCTATGAATGCCTTATTTTGCGCTTTGGACAAAACTAAGTTCAATCGGATTTGAACGTGAGAAACGACTTTGGATATTTGGCGAACACTTGAAATCATGCACGAGGGAACTAATAGAGTCAAAGACTCGAAAGTTAACATTTTATTGCATGATTTTGAGCTTTTTTGAATGCAACCAAGCGAGACTATAGGCGACATGTATACCCGTTTCACGGATGTCGTCAAAAGTTTAAGAGCTCTTGGAAAATGTTTTTCGGATTTTGAACTCGTAAACAAGATTTTGCGCTCACTTTCTAAACCTTGGGATTCAAAAGTAACTACTATTCAAGAATCAAAAAACTTGAACCAATTTCCACTTGAAGAACTAATTGGTTCCTTGATCACATATGAAATGATGTGCAATGCACGTGAAGAACTTGAGAACCACCTTCCCAAAAATAGGAAGGATTTGGGACATAGAACATTTGAAGACCACTCGAGCATAATCTCAAGTGATGGTGAACTTAAACTACAAATGAAACAAAAATTAAAAAGTAAGAAGAACGGAACTACTTGTTTTGAACGCAAGAATAAGAACAAAAATTGGGATGAATCGCGCTCCTCTAAAGATGAAGAAAAAATCAACAAAGGCGAGGTGGCAAACTACGCCTTTACGTCTTTCGACGCTGAGGTAATCAAAATGCCTTTAATTTACTTCGAAATTACATGATGCTTTTCATGATGCATTTTTATTTTTCTTTAAATTTTCTTGAAAATTACATTTTTAATAATTTAATAATGAAAATGCAAAAATATGATCATGCTTGTAATTTTGAAAATGATAATGAAAATTGCATGTCTTATGTTAATGCAAGATAGAAATCTAATGATTGTACACCTAGTGAGATTAATCTTATTTATGTTCTTGAGAAGCAAGAATGTATATTTTGATGATTTTCATATTGCTTTTCAATAACGATACATGGCTTTTGTCTGGAAGGCTTGATATTTTTCATTGTCTTTGTTTGTTAAATATGATGTATGGTTTTGACATAAGAATAAAGATTTGAGCATGCTATTATAAAGTCAATCATATAAATTAAAACTAAAGAAGTTTTAGGCATTTATAAGAATCATTCAAAATTATGTTCAATGAAACCTTGCTTAATGTTGCAATGAAAATATTAAAGTTTTGATACTATGATTTGACGATTTTATGAATGAGATTTTAAAGTTATACATGATGATTTTTGTGATTGATGGTTTTATGATGAAATTCATTTTACGATCCTAAACGTTGATGCATATTTTCATTTGACATAAATGAAAAGGCATGCTAACATGAAATCGATCACTTAAGATGAAACACTTAAAAAAGGGGAGAAATATATGAATTGATGCTATAAACACTATGCTATGATTATCCCATGCTTGCATCATCAAGAGATATATGAATTGATGCTGTGATTGCCAAATTTGCATTATGCCATGTTTGCATCATGCGTTAAGATATCAAGAACTTGTATCGTAATTTTACGCATTGATATCTTACCATGTGATGAAATGCTACAATTGATGAACACTTGAAATGTAATCCTCTATCTTATTGATTTTTTAATAAATCTATGCTTGTCATATATGAATTTATTGAATGTAATTTTAAGGATGATTTCAGATTTGACAAATGCTTGATTCGTATTTACGACATAAGATACACTTTAAATATGAATCATGCTTCAATCAGATTAAATGCTTCAATCATTTTCTATCTCTAGAGTTCTTGATTTTGATGAAATACAAGTGATAAATTCATTTATGATATCTTGTAAATCACTTGAATTATGAATGAGTTTTTTATGATGTGTTAAAAGAATCACTTAAAAAGAAAATGCTTTTCCCATCTTATCGAGATTAATGATTTCATGATATTGTGTGAATCTCGAAATTGACTTTGATGAAATCGTAATAATGTTATTCATGTTATGAATCTTAAAAATGATAATATGCTTCATGTGATAATATGAATACATGAAACACTTATGATATTTCGTGTATTCATAAAATATTTATCTCATTATCCAATAACTCTTCTTGATATTCCTTATGAGATGAAATGGAATAATGCATGAAATACAAATGAGGAGTTAATGATCATGCATAATAGGATGTAATGAATTCTGACATTTAGATACCATCGTTTGAATATCTATGATCATGTTGCCAAAATGATATATCATGAATGCTTGAATATCATGTTTGATATGCTCATGATGATGATTGATTTTTTGGTATCGTGCATAAAAAAATGAAATATAATGTTAATGAATTTGTGCATTGAAACTATAATGATGCACAAATAAGAATGATTACTTACCTTTGTCATGATTTAGAAATTGATGTAAAGGGTTTTTCCCTTCTTTTTGACAATGACAAAGGGGGAGATAGATTGCTAGCACAATTCAAGAAAAAGGTAAAAAATTACACTTCTCAAAAGAGAAGAAATTGCTATCTTGAACATCACCGATAATTGCTAGCTTGAAATGTCAAGAAAATGTAAAAACTTGTTTACCTTCTTGCACATCTAAAGAGAAGATGCAAATGTAACACTTGCCAAATTGTTGGCTTGCCTCATGTAAAACATTATCTCTTGCTAGTTTGGCATTTTGCTAGCTTGCACTTTGTAAAGAAAGCAAAAATGACACTTCTCAAAAGAGAAGAAAGAGCTTGTTATCTTGAACATCACAAGCTTGCCAAACAAAAATTGTAAAAGTGCTATCTTGCCTATCTCAAGAAGCAAAACTTGCATATCGTAAAAATTTGTTAGCTTGCATCTTGCATATTTCAAGAAGCAAGAGTTGCCTTCTTGAACATCTCTAAATTGCTAGCTTGCATGTTCTAAAAGTGCTATCTTGTATGCTGTAAAACTTGCATATCTAAAACTTGATAGCTTGAATGTTCTAAGCATGATGTAACACATTGCTAAATTTTCTGGCTTCAAAACTACATGATGATAAAACTTGATATTATGTTTTTCATGCAATGAGTTGAACCAAAATCACAAACACTTGATTGTGGTACTTCTCCTTTTTGTTGATGACAAAGGGGGAGAAGTATGTTGATGACATGACATGTTATGCATAAGTTCATGATGACGTGTTGCAAGTATTCATGATGAATATTGCAATGACTTGAATTCAGTTTGAATTCAAGATTCTATCAATATGGCATATTGATAGGGGGAGTTTGTTTAAACTCCGGGAGTTAAGGTTAACTCCGTCATCAAGTAGTTGTCATCATAAAAAAGGGGGAGATTGTTGAATCTCGTATTTTGATGATGAAACTACTTGATATATGTTTATGATTTGATCTGCGTTTTGAATGACGAACGATGCTTCGATCAGGATGAGACAATTAAAGCAGGAAAATCATGTTGTGCCGGAGGAAAATGTCAGAAGATTGGACGTCGGGCCGGTGGATCGGTCGACGTATCGATAGAAGGCTTCGGGCCGTGGACTCGGGCATCGGGCCAAGAAGAGCGGGTATTGTGCCAAGGATATCAGAGTTGCGGAGCCAACTGGCCGATTGGGCAATAGGCCGCAGGAAAGGACGATGCGCCGAAGAATCAGACGAAGCATCGAGAGACCAATGACATGCCGGACAACTTGGTTAATTGCTTAGGATTAATTGTCTCGATCGAAGTTTTGTTTACATGTGCAGGATTAACTATGATGAAAGTAAGACATCCAGCAGGAGTTGCGCCGGAGTCAAGACAATGATCACGTTGGGAGTTCGAGAGTTCGACGGAAGTTCGGACAATCGTTGGAGGTTCTGCGGGAACAAATCCAAGAAGTCCATAAGCTTACCAAAGAAGCTCGTCGGAACTCGCCAAGTGGATCGTCGCAAGTCTAGGAGCTTGCCGGAAGTCCGCAGGAGCATCACCGAGGGTTCATCGGATGATCGACGGAAGTTCGCCGGAAGAAGCGATTGACGTACTGAAGCAAGTTGCAGTAAATATCTTAGTAAATAATCGTAGTTAGTATAATGATTAAGTTAGAAATGGGAGGTGATCTCATTAACTTAATCTTGGGCAATCGGGCCCCTGAAAGACCCAAATTGGGCCGAATGAATCAACCCATTCGGACCTGAAATAGTGCTAGGAGGTAGCACCGCCAGGGTAGGAGGTAGCACCGCCCAGGAGGCAGTCTCCGAGTGAGACTGGGCGGTGCAACCACCCCAGCCAGGAGGTGCAACCGCCTAGGCTCAGTCTCCAAGCGAGACTGGGCGGTGCAACCTTGCTTGGCAGGAGGTAGCACCGCCTGAGCTCGGTCTTCAAGCTCTGGCAGGCGGTGCAACCGCCCCAGTCAGGAGGTGCAACCGCCCGAGCTCAGTCTTCGAGCTCTGGCAGGAGGTGCAACCGCCCCTGACAGGAGGTGGCACCGCCTAGAGGCTTAGTTTTCGAGCTCTGCCAAGCGGTGCAACCACTCTAGTCAGGAGGTGCAACCACCTGATCCCGGAATTCCAGGAATTGACAGTTTTGAGCTCCAAATTTGAACTAGGTTGGGGCCTATAAATACCCCACCCATTCAGCACTGAAAGAGCACAGACACACACCGAAATCTTGATCTTTTTCTGTGATTCTTAGAGCTCAAAATTGTTGTAAAGGCCAAAAGTTCTTCTCCCTCTTTTCTTCCAAGTTCTGAGTTGTAAAGTGAGGAGAGAAAATTTCTGTAAGGGTTGTCTCCTAAGCCCGTCAAAAGGAGTGAAATTGTAAAAGGGTGGTTGGCCTTTGCCTATTGAAGGAAGGCCTCTAGTTGACGTCGGTGACCTCGTTAGTGGAGGAAGCCAAAAGTGGAGTAGGTCAAGATTGACCGAACCACTCTAAATCTCGGTTTGCATTTACTTTGAGCATTTTATTTTTACTGCAAACCTCCTAAATAGCTACTGCCTTCTGCGCTTTTACGAACAAGTTTCTAAGTTCAGAGCTTTCCGAATCTGCGTTTAGACGTAAATCGGCTTTTTCGTACGAACGTCGCATTTCAGTTTGCGCTTGCATTCTGATTTTCATCATAAACTGCAAACTGTCTTCGTAGATTTACTTTAACATCATCTCGCTTAATCTTAAGTTAAAGTAATCTTAGAATCAGCTTTTACATCGAAATCGTTTTTATCAAACAAACGCAGCTTTCGATTTTAATAGTGAAAGATTTCCGCTGCACTAATTCACCCCCCACCCCCCCCTCTTAGCGCTCGAAATTACATGACCGAGAATCATAATTTCATTGAGCCAGAAGTTGCACTTGCTTAACTTGGCATATAGTTTCTCTTGCCTTAGGACTTCCAGAACTGTCTTAAGATGGTGTTCATGCTTTGCTATGCTTTTGGAGTAGATCAGGATATCATCAATGAACACAATTACAAATTTATCAAGATAAGGGTGGAACACCCTATTCATGAGGTCTATGAAGGCAGCTGGTGCATTTGTGAGTCCAAAAGGCATTACTAAGAATTCATAATGATCATATCTTATTCTAAAGGCAGTTTTCTGTATGTCTCCTTCCCTTATCTTCAGTTGATGATACCCGGATCTCAAATCAATCTTTGAGTATACCTGAGTACCTTGAAGTTGATCAAACAGGTCATCTATTCGGGGAAGAGGATATTTATTCTTTATGGTCACTTGGTTGAGCTGTCTATAATCGATGCATAGTCGCATAGATCCATCTTTCTTCTTCACAAATAGGACAGGGGCACCCCAAGGTGATACACTAGGTCGAATAAAACCCTTGTCCAAAAGCTCTTGGATCTGTTTCTTTAACTCCTCCAATTCAATTGGTGCCATTCTATACGGAGGTTTAGAAATAGGTGCAGTACTATGTAGAAGATCAATTGTAAATTCAATCTGTCTATTTGGTGGCAGTGCAAGTAGATCTTCAGGAAAAATATCTAGAAAATACCGCACAATAGGGATGTCCTTTAATACTGGCTTCTTAGATTCTTCTCCAGAAATGAAGGCCAAGTATCCTTGACATCCCTTCAGTAATAGTTGGGTAGCACTCAAGGCTGAAACAATAGAAGGAAACTTTTCTTGAATCCCAATGAACTTGAAAGGTGGTTGATCTAGAGGTGAGAAAGTAATAGTCTTCTGAAAACAATCGACACTTGCATGGTATGCTAAAAGCCAGTCCATACCCAAGATAGCATCGAAATCTTGAAATTCTAGTAGAATAAGATCTACTAGCAAATCGTGACTTTCAATAGTAATAACACAGTTTCTATATATCTGATCAACTATCAAAGAGTTTCCAACCGGTGTTACTACCATTAATACATTATTCATTGTCTCACGATTCTTATGTAATTTCATAGCAAAATAGGGTGATATAAAAGAATGCGTAGAACTAGAATCAATAAGCACAGATGCTGGCATACCACAGAGTGTGATGATACCTTTAATAATAGATCCCGAGGCTTCAGCATCTTGATGAGTTAGTGCGTAGACTCTTGCTTGTCCTTCCTCTTTGGGTCGTAGCTGTTGTTGTCCAGTTGTTTGGGGTGGAGCTCGGCGTTGATGTTGCTTCCGTGGGCAATCCTTTGACATGTGCCCTGGATGTTGACAATAAAAACATACGCGTTATCCCATGGGGCATGAGGTGGAAACATGATCTATCTTCCCACAGAAATAACATCTTATAACAACTTGATTGCTAGGAGCTCCTGCTTGTTGATGCCCAAACTGTTTATCTTTTCCTTTCTTTGAGGGTCCAGAATGTGATCCCCCATACGTAAATGGTGTAGCACTAAAAGGTCGCTTTCGATCCTTTGCTTGTTGTAACTCATTATCCAATTTCTCTACCACCAAAGCTCGATTTAACACTTCAGCATATGTTGGTAAAATCAGTATTGCAACAGACTTTCTAATTGATGATCGAAGTCCCCTCTCAAAATGACGAGCTCTTTGACTTTCATTAAAAGCAATATGTGGAGAGAACTGAGCCAACTCAGTGAAATGATGATCATATTCCATTACAGTTCTATTTCCTTGGTGGATGCTAAGGAACTCTTATTGTTTCTCAAAGCGAACTGAATCAGGAAAGAACTGCTCATAAAATGCATCTTTAAACTGCTCCCAAGTTACCATATTACCTCCTGCCTCTAACATCCCCCTTTTTGAGATCCACCAAGTGTCTGCCTTCCCTTCTAAAATGAAAGAAGCGAAAGGCACTTTTTGATTTTCCCTACATTCGATAGCTTTGAATGTCTTTTCCATTTGACGAATCCAACGTTCAGTAAAGATTGGATCTGGCTTGCCCTAAAAAATTAGTGGTCCCAATCTCTTAAAGTGATCTAAAGTATTATTCCTACCCCGTGGAATTTCATCTCGTTCCACCTGACGCTCAAAGTATCCTCTAATAGCATTGAGGACTCCGTGTATGTCATCTTGAGCATTAATGGGTGTTGGGGCATAAGGGGCATTCTGCGAAGTCGAAGAAGCTGGCCCATAATTAGTGACAGGTGTACGGGAGGACTGGGTTTGCTCTACGATGCGTGGAGCTTCTAAGTTATTATTTGTTTGAACACCTCTCCGAGTGCGTAGACCAATAACATTGCGACCATGAGCACCCCGAGTGACAGGACCACTAATATCTGAAATTGGCTCCATTACTCCTATAATAGGTTAAAGACAATCATCGGTTAGAGTCAATCAAGGGACCTAATACACCTACAGGCCCTAGACCATGCTCTGATACCATAAAAGATGTCACATCCTGGATTTTTTTTTATATATCTTTCCACACATTTAGGCCAAATAGATAAACATCACTTTATTCATCATTCATAAATATTTATTATAATTCATTTATTACAATCCATTTATTCGTCGAGTCATAAATAGAAAAGTACACATAGTGATGTTAACTTCAAGAATCATCCAAGTGGCTCTACCTAGCGGTAGAGGAAGGTCTGCTCTCCACTGGAATCTGATTTAGTACCAGAGGGAGGCTGCTTTGAAAATCAAAAATAAAGAAAATTCAGCAACGCTGAGTAGGAACCCCAAAAGTCAACTCAAAATGTATACATGATCAAAATTCAATCAATCATCCAATTAGCATATATCAAGTACCCGAAGGAGCACTCCCCCAACAGCGGATGGAGAGGCTTTATCCTACGGGATGAGTTTGTGTTCTCCCAACAGCGGATGGAGGCAAACTCATATCACACTCCCAACAGCGGATGGAGTGGTGTCCCACACCCGCCAAAGTGGGGACACGTTCCTCCCAACAACGGATGGAGGAACCGTCCAACTGCCACGTCTGACGGCCCGCTAATCCCCGAAGGGAATCGCCCTACCTGCTCTCGGTAAGAAAATAATATTATCTCACACTGGTCCTGTCCAATTCGGGATGAAATAATATATTTAAAACATCTCTTTCAAATATCATCAATATCAAATAATATAAATTAGCCCTCAATTGACTTGAACTCTATTTTAATCGATTCAATTGAACTCGATTTACTAGAGCCTAACTGAACTGATCTCTAATCCTTATTTAACTGGTTTGGAAACCACCCTAGACTAGTATAATTTAGACTAGATTAAGTTCAATTTAGATTAAACTAACTTGAATAAGTCAATCAATTCGGAATCACCCTGAATTGATCTAGACTAATCAAGTTTAGTTTAGTTCAATCAATATTTGGGCTCAAGTTCAACAATAATATTGGGCTAGATTGAGCCAGTCCATCTACTGGTCATGTGCATTATACATGATTGAGCATGCATTCAACAAAACTAGCACAGCCCTAGCCCATGGACTAGTCATGTGCGTCGTATGTGACCACCCATAATGGTTGGGCTAAGGTAGCCTACGGGCCAAGGCCTAACCCGTGGGTTGGGTCTGGCTTGTAAGAAATTTCATTCCAATTAATATTCAATTTCATATCATAGCATATACCCATTAACAACATAAATAAAAATATAATAATACATTAAAAGATAGACAAGGAGAAAAGCTTTAATACAAGGAAATAACATTCTCAATTTGACTAGAAATCATAAGACATTAAAAGAGGGACTAGGAGATAAGTTTTGATACACGGAAATAGCCTTGTAAATTCAAATAAAAATTATGTTTTCAATACATATAAAATTTCAACATATTCTAGTCATATTTTAAATCATTCAGAATAATATATTTTAAATTTCATATCAAAGAATATCAAAAAAGAATTTTAGATAACATATTCTAGTCTAACAAGATTTTAATCCAGATAAGATTAAAGATAAACTATAATACAGAAAATATATCATATAAAACATATACCTTTTTAACATATTTAATTCTACAATAAAAACCTTAATCATGGGTCAAAGAATATTATGAAAACTTTAACTGATTACTTTAATACAAAAATTTTGACATTTAAAGAATTGATACACATTTTTCAAACTATAAAACTTTCAACGTTTAAAGAATCAAAATAGAAGCTAAAACTTTTAAATTTAAGAAAGGTAGGGAGACCTACCTCTTGTCAACAGGGTGTAACTCCTCGTTCTCTTGTCAATAGGGTGTAACTCCTCGTTCCTCCCGCTGCCAGGCTCGACTAGGTGAGGAACGAAAGAGAGAAATCCCTCCCCTTTAAATAGGAGGAGGTGAGCCTCTATTAAGGGAAATTCATTTTAACTTTCGTATTTATTGAATATAAATTATTTCCATTTAATATACTAACAAAAATAATATGGTCATATTTGGAATACTTAATAGTTATTTCCTTAATTCATATCAACAAATAAGGAAGTAGATTAAGATTTTCTTAAATTATAATAGCAAGTAAGGAAATAAAATCAATTCCTAACTTAAATATTTGATTTGATTACAATTAGATTCAAATTTAATGTTATATCTCTTATCTCATAATTAATTAATGCTTAGTAAATTATTTTTTGAACCATCTACTAACAAAACATCTTCAATCAAGAGGTTTGATTTGTTACCTATATTTCTTTTATCAATAATTTTTCTTTTATTATTATCTCCAAATGTGGTATATCCTTCATCTTGACTAATGAGCTTAGAGAAAGTGTTAGATTTTTGGTCATGTGCCTTGAGCATCTACTATTAAGATACCATCTCTTGCTCCTAGCTTTCGATTATAGACATAGCTACAAGAAAGGGGAGTTTGCTTTAGGTATCCATTTATCTTTGGGTCCCTCATGGTCAAATCTACCTATCTTGATTTTTAGTATTAAGTCATTCATGGTTCATTTAGGAACTCAAACTAATTTGTGTGAGCTATATTTTTTAAATGAACATGTATAAGCATAATGACCACATCTATCATAAAAATTACATTTAACTTTAGGAGAAACATGTAATATGAGTCCTTTAATAATTATAGTTGGCTTTTGTTCAGTGTTACTACTTACGAAATCGATTCTTTCCTTTATATGTATATGACCTTTATTAGCAAAAATCATATTTAATAATTTATTATCAATTTTAATTTTTTTAATATTTGTTTTAATAACATATTTTATTTTTTTAATAAATCAAACTCTTCATATTTAGTGCAAAGTGTTAACAAGCATTTATCATACTTATTTTTCAATTTATCAAATTCATTAGAGAGAGATACATGATCCTTTTTTAGCAATTTATATTTCTTACCAACTATTTTGAGTTCATCATATAAGTCATGAAATGCATTAAGTAATTCATTATAAGGTAAAGAAGTTTTAGTTAAGTTATATACCTTATCATTGAAAGCCATCAATATGTAGTTCACCACTTCGTCTTCATTGGTTTGCTCTTTGTCTTCTAATACACTTGATTCATCCCAAGTTGCCCTGAGTATTTTCTTTTTCTTTTGTGCTAGCAGCTTCTTCTTCTTCAGTTGTGGATACTCATTTTTAAAGTGTTATGACCTTTTGCATTCATAGCAAATTATTGTGTCTTTTTTAAGTTTATTTTAATTATTAGATTCTTGTTTTACACAGTTTATTTTGTTCCTTTTCATGAACTTTTTAAATTTTCTTGTGAAGAGTGCCAAGTCATCATTATCACTTGAACTTTTGCTTGAGTGGTCTTCTTTGGTTCTAAGTGCAATATCCTTCCTGTTATTTAGAATGTTGTCCTCTTATTCGGCATGTGCCTTGTAAGTTATTTCATAGGTCATGAATGATTCTATTGAGTTTTTTAAGAGGAAAGTCATTCAAGTCCTTTGCTTCTTGAATTGCAGTCATCTTTGGATTCCAACTTTTTGGAAGAGATCTTAAAATTGTTACGAATGTGTCAACACTAAGGGAGGGGGGGGGGGGTGAATTACGCATCGGGAAAATCATGTCGGTTTTGAAAATTTCTTTTATTTTGATAAAACCAATTTCGGAAACTTGCTCAACTTGAAAGCATGTTCATAAATGTATTGAAGGCAGTAAGCAAGTAAAATGGTTTGTAGTAAAGTAAATTGCTCAAGACAAAATGCAAACCAAATTTTAGAATGGTTCGGTCGTCATGACCTACATCTACTTCGCTGATTCCTCTTTCGTCGAGGCCACCGGCATCCACTATCGATCTTTCTTTAATAGGTGAAGATCAACCTCCTTCTTACACCCCTCTTCTCCTTTTCATAGGTTTAGGAGTCAACCTTTACAAGCACACACACACCTCTCTAAATAGAATTCTAAAGTTAGATCTAGAGGAGCGATTTCTCAAGTGATTTCTATAGCGTTTTCTCACTTTAAAACTCTCTGTGCTTATGTGTGTTAACCAAAGATAAGAGGGATATTTATAGGCTTTAAGTTGATTCAAACGCGGAGACTAAAAAGATCTTATCCCAAGTTTCCTAGGTACTGGTGGTACCACCACCGTTCCTGGGCAGTACTACCATCGTAGGATCTGACTCTAGGTGGTACCACCACCAAATAGGGGCAGTACCACCATTGGTAGCATTACTGCCGATGGTACCACTACCCAGCCTGGGTGGTACCACCACCCAGGTTTCTTGGGGTGCTATTCCCCAAGCAGTGCCACTATCGGCCCTGGTAGTGCCATCGCCGGCCAGGGTTTCAGCACCCTAGTTGGGCCTTGAATCTGACCCAAACCAGTCCAACTTTGGGCCCAGTTGGCCCCTAACAGAGTTAATGGGATTACCTCCTAATCCCAACTCCAATTATATGCTAACTGCAATTCCTAAGACATAATCTAAGCAAGATAAGTCTGGTTTCTTCTAGCGAGCTTCCAGCGATCTTCCGGCGAACTTCCGACGATCTCTCGGCAATGTTCCGGTGGTCTCTCGGCAAGTTCCCGGACTTTGTTAGGACCAGAAGCACTAAGAGGGAGGGGGGGGGGGGTTTGAATTAGTGCAGCGAAAAACTTTCGACGATTAAAACTGCGTTCGTACGATAAAAGCGATTTCGATAGAAAACCTGATTCATAAATCACTTTAACTTATGATCAAGCGAGATACAGTTAAAGCGAATCTATAAAGGCAGTTTGCAGTTATGATGGAAATCAGAATGTAAGCGCAAACTGAAATATGATGTTTGTACGATAAAACTGATTTACGTCTAAACACCGATTCAGAAAATACTGAACTTTGAAACACGATCGTAAATGCGCAGTAGGTAGTAAGCTATTGAGGAGGTTTGCAGTAAAGATAATATGCTCAAAGTAAATGGAAACCAGAGAGCACCGTAATTTTAGAGTGGTTCGATCAATCTTGACCTACATCCACTTCTGGCTTCCTCCACCGACGAGGTCATCGACGTCCACTAGAGGCCTTCCTTCAATAGGTGAAGGCCAACCACCCTTTTATAGTTTTACTCCTTTTGACGGGCTTAGGAGACAACCCTTATAGAATTTTCTCTTCTCTCTTGAAAGATCAGAACTTGGAAGAAAAGAGGGAGAAGAACTTTTGGCCTTTACAACACTTTTGAGCTCTAAAAATCACAGAATAAGATCAGGATTTTAGTGTGTTTTTGTTACTCTTTCATTGCTGAAAGGGTGGGGGTATTTATAGGCTCTAACCTAGTTTGAATTTCGAGCTCAAAACTATCAATTCCTGGAATTTCGGGGTCTGGCGGTTGCACCGCCTGACTGGGGCGGTTGCACTACTTGTCAGAGCTCGAAGACTGAGCCTCTAGGCGGTGCCACCTCCTGTCAGGGGCGGTTGCAGCTCCTGCCGGAGCTCGAAGACCGAGCTCCAGCGGTGCCACCGGCTGACTGGGGCGGTTGTATCACCCAACCAGAGCTCGGAGACCGAGCTCAGGCGGTTCCACCTCTGTCAGAGGTGGTTGCACCGCCCAGCCAGAGCTCGGAGACTGAGCCCTGGGCAGTGCCACCACCGACCCAAGCGGTGCCACCTTTGGCCAAGAAATCTGGGTCCGAATGGGTTGATCCATTCGGCCCAATTTGGGTCTGTGAAGGGCCCAATTGCCCCAAGATTAAGTTAATGGGATCACCTCCCATTTCTAACTTAATCATCATACTAGCTATGAATTTCTTAAGACATTTACTATAACTTGCTCTGGTGTGTCAATCGCTTCTTTCGGCGAGCTTCTAGCGAGCTTCCGTCGATCATCCGATAAACCCTCGGTGATGCTCCTGCGGACTTCCGACAAACTCCTGGACATACGAAGATCCACTTGGCAAGTTTCGACGAGCTTCTTTAGAAAGCTCCTGGACTTCTCGGATTTGTTCCCGTAGAACCTCCGACGATCGTCCGAACTTCCGTCGAATTCTCGAACCTCCAACGAATCCTGCGCGCTTGACTCTGGTACTTTGTTTCGCTTTATGTCTTCATTGTTATCGTAGTTAATCCTGCACACACAAGCCAAAACTCTACTTCAATCTAGACAATTATTACAAAGCGAATTGACATTCTGTTGCCCGGCACATCATTGGTTGGTGCTTCGTCCGATTCTTCAGCACATCGTCCTCTTTTGTGGCTTGTTGCCCAATCGGCGGTTGACCTCCGCAATCTTGATATCCTTGGCGTAATTCCGCTCTCCCTGGCCCGATGCCCGACGTCCGAAGCCTTCTATCATCCAATATCCTGACGTGATCTCCTCCGGCGCAACGTCAATTCCTCCTGCGTCAACTGTCTAATCCTGATCGAGTAGACCTGCATCACTCAAAATGTAGTTAAACATCTAAACATAATCAATTAGTTTCATCATCAAAATCCGAGATTCAACAATCTCCCCCTTTCTGATGATAACAACTAATTGATGACTAACGGAGTTAACCTTAACTCCCCGGAGTTTAACCAAACTCCCCCTATCAATATGCCATTGATAGAACACTTGGATTATCCCAAATCCAAGTAACATTCATCACATGTTATGAAAAATATTTAAACCTCCATGTAAATATATATAAAATATTCAATTCAATGTATGAAGTCATCAATATACTTCTCCCCCTATATCATCAACAAAAAGGAGAAGTAGCTCTAGCTATTTTAAAAGATATGCAAGTTTTTGCAACATGAAGCTAGATTTTCATCACAACATATAAGCACAAAAGCATAGCAAGATTCTTAAGTTCAATCATGACAATTCAACACTTGAATTTTTGTGCAAGATTGCACTTTGTTTTTCTTTGCGAGTAATAATATTTATGATGTTTGATATAGCAAATTTCTTCATTACAATGATCGAGCTAGCAAATTCTTCATTCAAGTGTGCAAGCTAGCAATAACTTTCTCCCCCTTTGTCAATGTCAAAAAGAAGGAGAGGAACCAATGATTTAGACTTTTACATTAACTTTGCATCAATCAATATTTCAATCATCACATGATGCATACAAGACAATAATGCAACGAAATCATTTCATGAAGGATATCAATGTGAAAATTCACCAAGGATCACATGATACAATCGCAAATCATGATATCATTATGCGATATATCATGAGATGATAATTTATCATATCAATGAAAGATATCAATTGTTAAACATGATGTGATAATAGTCTCAAAAATTTTAATTTACGATACATGTGATACATTGCGATACACTAAAAATTTAATGCGATGCTTTTAAGGATATCAACCTATTTTTGATACAAAGCATGGCAAGAGCAATTTTGTTGCAAGTTTTCTAAGTTTTGCACTTTTTCCTTCTTTCGATAGGCAAGATCTTTTTTCTCTTTTTGAGAAGTGCAAGCTTGCAAGTTTTACTTCCTTAGCATGCTAAAAAGTTTACTTTCATTTTCAATGCACAAGCTAGCAAAACCTTCTCTCCCTTTATCAAAGTCAAAAAGAAAGGGAGGACTCAATGACTAAAAATTTCAACCATTCAACAAGCTAAATATGCAAAGAATTCATGAAATATATCAATAAGGATCAATTCATGAATACCAAAGATATGATTCATGGTTCATTAAAATTCTTCTTAACAAGTTCACGATCAAGATTCATATAATTCATAATAAAGCAAATTGATGTACAATCATCACATAAGGCATACAAGGCAAAGAAATCTTGTTATTTCTATATTATGAAATATATGATATTAAGGCTCATGATTCATTTGAAAAGATATAGCACAAAGAGCAACTTGAAACATTCTTATCAAGATCACATTTTAAAATATTCCAAGTATCAAGTGTTTAGAGATAAAAAATTTAATACATTATATGAAAAAAATATAATATCAAGTTTTATCATCATGCAATGTAGCAATTAAAGATGTGCAAGTTTAGCATTTTTGCTTTTCTTGAGATAGCAATTATTTGCTTCTCTACATGCTAGCAATTTTTACGATATGCAAGTTTTACTACATACAAGCTAGCAAATTTAAAGATTTGCAAGTTAGCATATTTACTTTTCTTTGCGATGTGCATGATAGCATTTCTTTGTAATGTTCAAGATAGCAAATTGTACATTATGCTAGCTAGCAAATTAAAGATGTTCAAGAAAGCAAGCTCTTTCTTCTCTTTTGAGAAGTGTCATTTTTGCTTCATTTGCAAAGTGCATGTTTCTAAATTTTGTAGGATGAGCTAGCAATATTTCTCCCCCTTTGTCAATGTTAAAAAGAAGGGAAGACCCTTTGCGTCAATTTCTAAATCATAACAAAGGTAAGTATCAATCTTATCATTATATTTTCAAATTAAAACATGCACATTTTCAAAACCATACATTTCATTTTTCATGCATGATATAAATAAATCAATCATCATTATGAGCATATCATACATGATATTCAAGCATTAAAATTTTTAAACATTAATCAACATGTTGATTATGATATCAAACATTCATCATTTAAAGTATTCATAATACACATCATATGCAATACATCATGTACATCATTATCATAAGTATTGCAAGCATCATTACAAATTTATGAATATTTTATGCATTCATATCATCACATAAAGAATATCAAGAAGAATTAGTTGGGTGATGAGAAAACATTTCATGAATACAAGGAATTGCATAAAGATCATATCATGAAAGATTTAAACATGTGAATACCAAAAGACATGATTTCTTTTTGAAAAACCTCCTCATAAATAATCGAAAGAAAATCTTAGGAGATCGATTAAACAAAAAATCTTGATTCATAATAAAATTTCATATCGACTATCGAGAAATCAAGATGATGATTAAAAAAAAAAACATATCACAAGTTATATTCAAGAGAAAAATCATCATTCATTTTGTCAAATCAACATTTCTTGGGTATGCATGATATCAAAACATGGTTTCAAATCTTCAACATATAACATGCATAAATTCAAAAATCAAAGGGAGAAGGGAAGAATTCAGAGGTACAAAGATTTCAACCATCTCATAAACAAATGAAGGATCAAGTCATGAATCAAAAATTCCATGAATCATTTCGACAAATCTCCTTTTAAATAATCGAGATGATCATCAAGGGAAATCTCATGTTATTCCAAGAAATCAAGATCATGATTTCGATAAAACTCATCTCAAATTCAAATCACCAAAATCATTTTTATGGTTCACAAAATTCGTAACATAAGTATATTCATGATTTCATTGATAATATATTTTCCCTTTTTTAAGTATTTCATTTTAAGTGATTGATTTCATATTAGCTTGCTTTTTTATTTATGTTAAATAAAAACATGCATCAACGTTTAGGATCGAAAAATGAATTTCGTCATAAAACCATCAAGATCAATAGATTCTCAAAAATGAATTGTTAGGATCAAGAAAATCTAAAAATGAAATTTAACACTTTCATGCATTCGGACATGGTTTTGCTATTAATTTTCAAATTCAATCATGAAGTTAAAACATGCTCATGATCATGGAAATTTTTGTATCCAAAACACATAATTTCCAACATGTTATTAAGGCATGTAACAGTATAAAATCATCAAGATACACATGTATGGATTAAACCTAAGCACTATCACATATCATATAATTATCATCCCTAATGTTGCATACATCATTCAACATTTCAAAACATAACATGCATGAAACCTTAGCAATATACTTTTCATGATCAAATTTTTAATTTTTCAAAGATGCTAAAAAGAAAAACATGATATAATTTTTAAAAAATAATTTTTTATTTCCTATTCCTACTATCTAAATTAAGCACTCATGAAAGACTTCAAGTAATTTCAAAATAATTCAAGAGAGTTGAGTTACTTACCTTGTAGTCGAAGCTCGTCAAAGCCCAATTTGCCGTTTCACTTTTGGAAGTTTTTTATTCATCCTTGGTTGCCTTCCTCTTCTTTGGTCTCTTCCTTCGTTTAAGTTTATTATTTATTTTAGATTTTTCTTTAATAAACTTATTAAGATTTAGTGTTCGAAGTTCAAGTTCATCATTATCCTCATCACTTGAGTCATCGCTCAAGTGGTATTCATTTGTCCGGAGTTCCGAATCCTTCCTGTTCTTTGGAAGGTGATTTTGTTCATCATGTTCATAATGTGCATTGTGCACCATTTCATATGTCATCAACGAACCAATTAGTTCTTCAAGTGGAAAAATATTTAAATCTTTTATTTCTTGTATTGCGGTTATTTTAGGATCCCACCTTTTTGGAAGGGATCTTAAGATCTTGCTTACGAGATCAAAATTCGAAAAAGATTTACCAAAAACTCTTAGATTATTGATGACATCCGTGAAACGGGTGTACATGTCGCCTATAGTCTCGCTTGGTTGCATTCGAAAAAGCTCAAAATCATGCAATAAAATGTTAACTTTCGAGTCTTTGACTCTACTAGTTCCCTCGTGCGTGATTTCAAGTGTTCGCTAAATATCAAAAGCCGTTTCGCACGTAGAAATCCGATTGAACTCATTTTTGTCCAAAACGCAAAATAAGGCATTCATAGCCTTTGCGTTTAAAGAAAAATACTTCTTCTCCAAATCCGACCATTCGTTCATCGGTTTAGAGGGAAGTTGAAAACTGTTTTCAACGATATTCCATAAATCCAAATTTATAGAAATCAAGAAAACTCTTATTCGAGTTTTCCAATAAGTGTAGTCCAATCCGTTAAACAACGGTGGACGAACAACCGATAATCCCTCTTGAAAGCCATGAAGAGCCATTTCTCTCGAGTGTAAATCCGAAATGAGAAATACTGGGCTCTGATACCAATTGTTAGGATCTGGAGCACTAAGAGGGAGGGGGGTAAATTAGTGTAGCGGAAAACTTTCGACGATTAAAACTGCGTTCGTACGATAAAAGTGATTTCGATAGAAAACCTCATTCATAAATCACTTTAACTTGTGATCAAGTGAGATGCAGTTAAAGCGAATCTATAAAGGCAGTTTGCAGTTATGATGGAAATCAGAATGTAAGCGCAAACTGAAATATGATGTTCGTACGATAAAACTGATTTATGTCTAAACACCGATTCGAAAAATACTGAACTTTGAAACACTATCGTAAATGCGCAAAAGGCAGTAAGTTATTGAGGAGGTTTACAGTAAAGACAATATACTCAAAGTAAATGCAAACCATAGAGCATTGCAATTTTAGAGTGGTTCGGTCAATCTTGACTTACATCCACTTCTGGCTTCCTCCACCGACGAGGTCACCGACGTCCACTAGAGGCCTTCCTTCAATAGGCGAAGACCAACCACCCTTTTACAGTTTCACTCCTTTTGACGGGCTTAGGAGACAACCCTTACAGAACTTTCTCTCCTCTCTTGAAAGATCAGAACTTGGAAGAAAAGAGGGAGAAGAACTTTTGTCCTTTACAACACTTTTGAGCTCTAAAAATCACAGAATAAGATCAGGATTTCGGTGTGTTTTTGTTACTCTTTCATTGCTGAAAGGGTGGGGTATTTATAGGCTCCAACCCAGTTTGAATTCCGAGCTCAAAACTGTCAATTCCCGGAATTCCGGGGTCTGGCGGTTGCACCGCTTGATTGGGGCGGTTGCACCGCCTAGCAGAGCTCGAAGACTGAGCCTTTGGGCGGTGCCACCTCCTGTCAGGGGCGGTTGTACCTCCTGCTAGAGCTCGGAGACCGAGCTCAGGTGGTGCCACCGCCTGACTAGGGCGATTGCACCACCCAGCCAGAGCTCGGAGACTAAGCCCTAGGCGGTGCCACCGCCGACCCAAGCGGTGCCACCTTTGGCCAAGAAATCTGGGTCCGAATGGGCTGATCCATTCGACCCAATTTGGGTTTGTCAAGGGCCCAATTGCCCCAAGATTAAGTTAATGGGATCACCTCCCATTTCTAACTTAATCATTGTGCTAACTACGAATTTCTTCAGACATTTACTACAACTTGCTCCGGTGCGTCAATCGCTTCTTCCGGCGAGCTTCCGGCGAGCTTCCGTCGATCATCCGATGAACCCCCGGTGATGCTCCTGCGGACTTCCGGCAAACTCCTGGACATGCGAAGATACACTTGGTAAGTTTCGACGAGCTTCTTTGGCAAGCTCTTAGACTTCTCGGATTTATTCCTGCAGAACCTCCGACGACCGTCCGAACTTCCGTCGAATTCTCGAACCTCCAATGAATCCTTCGCGCTCGACTCTGGTACTTTGTTTCACTTTATATCTTCATTGTTATCGTAGTTAATCCTACACACACAAGCCTAAACTCTACTCCGATCTAGACAATTATTATAATACAAATTGACATTCTGTTGCCCGGCACGTCATTGGTTGGAACTTCGTCCGATTCTTTAGCGCATCGTCCTCTCTTGCGGCTTGTTGCCCAATTGGCGGTTGACCTCTGCAACCCTGATATCCTTGGCACAATTCCGCTCTCCCTGGCCTGATGCCCGACGTCCGAATCCTTCTGCCATCCAATATCCTGATGTGATCTCCTCCGGCACAACGTCAATTCCTCCTGCGTCAACTCTTTAATCCTGATCGAGTAGACCTGCATCACTCAAAATGCAGTTAAACATCTAAACATAATCAATTAGTTTCATCATCAAAATCCGAGATTCAATATACTTCACAATGATCTTCTTGGCAAGTTCTGACGAGCTTCTTTGGCAAGCTCCTGGACTTCTTGGTTAGTTCCGACAGAACTTTCGATGAATATCCGGACTTCCGACGAACTCTCTAACTCCCAACGAAATTATGTTCTTGACTCTAGGACTTCATTTTTCTTTATGCCTTACTATCATAGTTAATCTTGCACATACAAAAATATACTTTGATCTAGATAATTATTACTAAGCATGAATTATGTTGTCCAACATGTCATTGGTATATTGATGCTTTGTCTGATTCTTCGGCGCATCATCCGATCTTGCTGCCTATTGCCCAATTGGCCAATTGACCTCCGCAAATCCGATATCCTTGGTACAATATCCACTCTTCTTTGCCTGATACCCGAATCTATGGCCCGAAGCCTTTTGTCGATACGTCGATCGATCCTCCAGCTCGACGTCCAATCTTCTGACATGTTTTCCTCCGGCCCAACATGATTCTTCCTGCTTTAATTATCTCTCCCTGATCGAAGCATCCTGCGTCACTCAAAACGCAAATAAAATCATAAATACTATCAATTGGTTTCATCATCAAAATCCGAGATTCAATAATCTCCCCCTTTTTGATGATGACAACCAATTGATGACGTAGTTAATCTTAACTCCTAGAGTTTAAACAAACTCCCCCTATCAATATGCCATATTGATAGAACCTTGAATTCAAGCTGAATTCAAGTCATTGTAAATTTCATCATGAATATTTGCAACACGTCATAACATGATCATACTTCTCCCCCTTTGTCATCAACAAAAAGGAGAAGTTCCTACTATCAAGTATTTGAGATATAAGTTCAAATCAATGCATGAAAAACATAATATCAAGTTTTATCATCATGCAATTTGTAAGCTAGAAAATTTAGCAAGTGTTACATCTTGCAAGCTATCAAGTTTTAGATATACAAGGTAGTAAGATAGCAGGTTTACAACATACAAGCTAGCAAAAATTTCAAAAGCAAATACAAGATAGCATTCTTGTTGAAGTGTGTAAGCTAGTGATTCTTGCTTCCTATTGCAATGTGCAAGTTGCAAGTTTTGCTTCTTGGGATTGGCAAGATAGTGATGTTCAAAATATCTAGCTCTTTCTTCTCTTTTGAGAAGTGCCATTTTTGCTTCCTTTGCAAAGTGCAAGCTAGCAAAATTTTACATTATTTTACAACAATCAAGCTAGCAATTTGGCAAGTGTTACTTCTCTTTGAAGTATGAAGGCTAGCAAGTTTTTGAAAAATAATGCAAGATAACAAGCTAGCAAGATACAATGTTTTACATGAAGCAAGCTACATAAAGTACGTTTGCATCTTCTCTTTAGTTGTGTAAGCAAACAAGCAAGTTTTTGCATCTTCTTGACTTGTGTAAGCTAGCTAACAAGCTAGTTATCTCCCCCTCTGTCATTGTTAAAAAGAAGGGAAGAATACAATTTTGTATCTCTTTGTTTCTTTATAATAATTTTTAAATCATGACAAAAGATAAATAACAAAGATGAAAAATCAATTCATGAATGTTAAAATAATTTTTTATCATGAATATTTCATCATTGCATGCATCATTATCATAAGTTAAAGTATTACATGCATAATGCCAAAACATCATTTATAATTACATTAATATTTCAATCATTATTTCAATATGTTTGTGCATCGTTATAGTTTCAATTTACGACATGCATAATTTTAAAACATTACATATCATCCTTACTCTATGCATGATACTAAAAATAAATCAATTATCATATCATACATGATACTCATAAGCTAGCAAATTTATATCATTTTAGAGCATCAAAACAATATCATGAGTATTTCATGCATTTATATCATCAATGTTTCAATCATTATTTCAATCATAAAAAATGAAAAATCAAGTCTAAAATTCAAGAAATCAAGAGAAACCATGATCCATTTTAACAAATCTCCTCTTAAATAATTAACAAAAAGAACTATTAGGAGATCATGATATAGATTAAATTCATTTAATCTTGTAGGAGAACAAGACCTCAATTCATGCATATAAAATATTATGTTTCACACAGAAAATCTATTCTTTAGTAAAATACCAAGAAAAATCATAGGAGTACAAAGAAGAGATCTTGATTAAAAAAAATATCTCAAGTAATTCCAATAAACCAAGATCATGATTTTGATAAAACTTATTCAAATTCAGATCGTCAAAATCATCAAAATCTCAATGTTTTTTTTAAGGGATTCAAAATGGCATAAATAATTTTATTAATCTCTTATTGAAAAATCGATAAGGTAGGGATTGAGAAGTTTTCAAGAAAAATACTTTCCTCTCTTTGTTTCAACTTATTGATTGATTTCATACATGTATGTTCTTTTCTTTTATTCCAAATTCATGCATCATTCATTAACACCAAAAAAGAACTTTCAAAAGATCACAAAAATTATCATTCAAAATATAAACTCGTTAAGCATGCTTTCAAATCATCATTACATTTTTATTAAGACATCAAGCATTGTTTCGTTGAACATAATGTTGAATGATTCTTAAAGATATCTAAAGCTTTTTAGTTTCAATTTATGTGATTGACTTTATATTAGCATACCCAAATATTTGTTCTTATGTCACAAACCATGCATCAACGTTTAAAACGGAAAGATTAAAAATTTATCAAGATCAAAAAGTGTAACACATAATTCCAAAACATATGATTTTAAATCATTACTTCAAGTCCTTATGCATAAAAATCATCAAGTATGATACAAATATTTATTTTCAAAATATTCATCAGAATAAGGCATATAAGCCAAAGAAATCATTAAACATAAAGCATATTAATCAATCATGATTTCATTGAGCATAAGGCATTTTCAAACAAAATAAAAAATCATTAAGATATACATGATTGCTTCTTATAACGTACATAGGATTTATCTTAAGTATTAGATTTAAGTTTAACATTTTTATTCATTTATCATAAAACATACAATTTTCATGATCATTTTCAAAATTACTAGAATGATAAGCATGATTCTAAATTTTTTAGTATTTTCATTATATTATTAACCATACAAATTTCAAGAAAAATAATTAAACTAAATTAAAAATAACTCATTAAAAGTATCATGTAATTTCGAAATAAATTAAGGGAGTTTCGTTTACCTCATCGTCAAAAGCTGTTAAAGCGTAGTTTGCCATCTTGCCTTTGTTGATTTTCTTCATATCTTCGGAGGATCTCGATTCATCCCAAAGTTTTTCCCTCGTCTTGCGTTCATACAAGTAGTTACAGTTTTTTTTATTCTTTAATTTTTGTTTCATGAACTTTTTAAATTTCATAGTGAAGAGTTCAAGTTCACCATCACTTGAGCTTATGCTTGAGTGGTCTTTAATTGTTCTTAGTCCAAAATTCATCCTGTTCCTTATAAGGTGGTTCTCAAGTTCTTCACGTGCATTGCACATCATTTCATAGGTCATTAGAGACCCGATAAGTTCTTCGATAAAAAAAGTATTCAAAATTTTTGATTCTTGAATAGCCATTATTTTCGAATCCCAATTCTTAGAAAGCGATTATAAAATATTGTTAACGAGTTCAAAATTAGAAAAGCATTTGCTAAGAGCTTTTAAACCATTGATAACATCCGTAAAATGGGTGTACATGTCTCTAATGGTTTCACTTGGTTTCATTCAAAATAGTTCAAAATCATGCATTAAAAGATTTATTTTAGAGTCTTTTACTCTATTAGTGTCTTCATGTGTGATTTCAAGAGTATGCCATATATCGAAAGTCGTTTCGCTAGTAGAAATCCGATTGAACTTGTTTTTGTCTAAGGCACAAAATAGAGCGTTCATACCTCTAGCATTTAAAGAAAATATCTTCTTCTCTAAATCATTACAATGGTTCATTGGAAGAGAAGACCTTCGAAAACCATTTTCAACAATGTTCTATAAGTTCAAATCCAAAGAAAGCAAGAAAACTCTCATCCGAGTTTTCCAATATGTGTAGTCCATCCCATTGAAAAAGGGAGGACGAATAAGAGAATGACCCTCTTGAAAGCTGAAAATAGCCATTTTTCTTGGGTGTTAAACCAAATGAAAAATACGAGGCTCTAATACAAACTGTTAGGAACGAGTTAGCACTAAGAGGGGGGGGGTTGAATTAGTGCAGTGGTAAAATTACGTCGGTTCTAAAAATTTCTTTCGTTTCAATAAAATCGATTTTGAAAACTTATTCAACTTGAAAGCGTGTTCGTAAATATATTGAAGGCAGTAAGCAAGTAAAATAGTTTGTAGTAAAGTATATTGCTCAAGACGAAATACAAACAAGATTTTAGAGTGGTTCGGTCGTCATGACCTACATCCACTTCGCCGATTCCTCTTTTATCGAGGCCACTGGCATCTACTATCGATCTTCCTTTAATAGGCAAAGATCAATCTCCGTCTTACACCCCTCTTCTCCTTTTCACAGGTTTAGGAGTCAACCTTTACAAGCACATACACTCCTCTCTAAATAGAATTCTAAAGTTAGATCTAGAGGAGGGATTTCTATAGCGTTTTCTCACATTAAAACTCTCTGTGCTTGTGTGTGTTAACCAGGGATAAGAGAGGTATTTATAGGTTTCAAGTTGATTCAAACTCGGAGCCTAAAAATGTCTCATCCTAGGTTTCCTGGGTACTGGCGGTACCACCGCCATTCCTAGGCAATACTATCGCCGCAGGATCTGATTTTGGGTGGTACCACCACTGGCAACATTACTGTAGGCGGTACCACCATCCAAGTTTCCTGGCGTGTTGTACCCTAGGTGGTGCCACCATCGGCCGTGGTTTCAGCACCCTAGTTGGGCCTTGAATCCAGCCCAAACCAGTCTAACTTAAGGCCCAGTTGGCCCCTAACAGAGTTGATGGGATTACCTCCTAATCCCAACACCAATTATGTGCTAACTAACATTCCTAAGACATAATCTAAGCAATATAAATCTGATTTCTTCCGGTGATCTTCCAATGAAATTCCAACGATCTGACAATGTTCTGGTAGTCTCTCGGCAAGCTCCTGGACTTCACGATGATCTTCTTGGTGAGTTCCGACGAGCTTCTTTAGCATGCTCCTGGACTTCTCAGTTGGTTCTGGTAGAACTTTCGACAAACGTCCGGACTTCCGACGAACTCTTGAATTCCCAACAAAATCGCGTTCTTGACTCTAGGACTTCATTTTGCTTTATGCCTTGTTATCGTAGTTAATCCTGCATACACAAAAACACACTTCGATGTAGACAATTATTACTAAGCATAAATTATGTTGTTCGACATGTCATTGGTCCATCGACGCTTCGTCCAATTCTTCGGCACATCGTCCGATCTTACGGCCTATTGCCCAATCGGCCAATTGACCTCCGCAACTTTGATATCCTTGGCGCAATGTCCGCTCTTCTTGGCCCGATGCCCGAATCCGTGGCTTGAAGTCTTCTATCGATACATCGATTGATCCTCCAGCCCGACATCCAATCTTCTGACACGTTTTCCTCTGGCCCAACATGATTCTTCCTGCTTTAATTGTCTCTCCCTGATCGAAGCATCCCGCGTCACTCAAAACGCATATCAAATCATAAATACTATAAATTGGTTTCATTATTAAAATTTTATTAACTAGTTCAAGATTAGTATAATATTTACTAAGAGCTTTCAAACCATTAACAACATCCGTAAAACATATGTACATGTCACCAATGGTTTCTCATGGCTTTATTCTAAATAATTCATAATTATACACTAATAGATTAATCTTATATTGTTTTACTCTATTTATGCTCTCATGAGTAACTTCAAGTGTGTGTCAAATATCATGTGTAGTTTCATATATAGAAACACGATTAAACTCATTTTGGTCTAAAACACAAAATAAATCATTCATAGCTTTAGCATTTAAAGAAAACGTTTTCTTCTTAAGATCATTCCATTTATTCATTACTCTAGATGATTTTTGAAAATCAAATTCAATGACATTCCACAAATCAAAATCCATATAAATCAAGAAAATCTACATTCGTGTCTTCCAATAAATGTAGTCCGTCCCACTAAACATAAGAGGACGAGTGATAGAGTGACCCTCTTGATTGCTAGAAAATGTCATTTAATCTCTCTTGGGTGTTAAACTAACTGAGAGAACCAGGCTATACCAATTGTTAGGATCATAAAGGCACTAAGAGGGGGGGGGGGGGAGGGGAATTAGTACTTTCAAAAATTTTGAATTGAAAATTTTGATCGATGAAACCCATATCGAAAATGCATTTAACTTAAAATGTGAGTATAAGAAGTGAGCAACTAAATCAGTTAGAGAAATGCAAACTAGATTTATAGTGGGTCGATCGTCCCGACTTACATCTACTCCCGACTCCTCTTCTTTTGAGGCCACCAACTTTCACTACCGATCTTCTTTCAATGGACAAAGATCAACTATTAGGAATGAGTCGGTACTAAGAGGAGGAGGAGGAGGGGGGGGGGGGGGGATTGAATTAGCGTAGTGGTAAAAATATCAGTTTTCAAAATTCTTTCGTACGTTGAACACTGATTTCGGAAACTTGAAAGCGTATGCGAGTATAGGCGTAGTAAAAGAACACTAAAGAGGAGAGGTAGTTTGCTATAAAAGTAAAGTGCTAAAAGGAAATGCAAACTAGATTTTTATAGTGGTTCGGTCATCGTGACTTACATCCACTCCGTCGATTCCTCTTTTGACGAGGCTACTGGTATCCACTATTGGTCTTCCTTCAATAGACAAAGACCACCCACCTTTTACAACTCGATTCTCCTTTTACCGAGTTTAGGAGATAACCCTTACACCCCCACTTACTCCTCTCTCAAACTATTCTAACACTTAGAAATTTTAAGAGGAGTTCACACAAGATTGCAGTAGTGTTTCTTTCCATGTTTACTCTCAAGTCTTGTGTATTTTAACCAGGAATGAGAGGGGTATTTATAGGCTTCAAGTTTGTTCAAACTTGGAGCCTAAAAACATTTCATCATGAGTTTCCCGAGTACGAGCGGTACCACTACCTATGATGGGCGGTACCACCATCAGTGTTAATCTGACATTGGGTGATACCACCGCCTGATAGAGCTCGGAGACTAAGCTCTAGCGGTACCACTGCTTGATAGAGCTCGGAGACCGAGCTTTAGCGGTACCATAGGGGCGGTACCATCGCTGGCAGCATTTACTGTCGACGGTACCACCACCCAAACCACCTGGGAGATAGAGTCTCCCAGGTGGTGCCACCGCTTGCCAAGCTTTCAGCATATTGGTTGGGCCTTGAATCTGACCCAAACTAGCCCAACTTCGGGCCAAATTGGCCCCTAACAGAGTTGATGGGATTACATCCCAATCCCAACTTCAATTATGTGCTAAATACGATTCCTAAGACATATTCTAAGCATTCTAGTTCCGATATGTCAATTGCTCTTTCGGCGAGCTTCAGGCGATCTTCCGATGAACTTTCGACGAACTCCCGGTAATGTTCCGGCGGACTCCCGATAAGCTTATGGACTTCACAACGATCTTCATGGCGAGTTCCGATAAGCTTCTTTGGCAAGCTCCTAGACTTCTCGGTTGGTTTCGACAGAACTTTTGACGAATGTTCGGACTTCCAACGAACTCTCGAACTCCCAACGAAATCACGTTCTTGACTCCGGGACTTCATTTTGCTTTATTCCTTGCTATCATAGTTAATCCTACACATATTAAAACACACTACGATCTAGACAATTTTTACTAAGTATGAATCATGTCGTTCGACATGTCATTGGTCTATCGACGCATCGTCCGATTCTTTGGCGCATCGTCCTCTCTTATAGCTTATTGCCTAATCAGTTAGTTGACCTCCGTAACTCTGATATCCTTGGCGCAATATCCGATCTTCTTGGCTCGATGCACGAGTCCATGGCCCAACGCCTTCTATCAATACGTCGACTGATCCTTCGGCCCGATGTCTAATCTTCTTATATGTTTTCCTCCGGGCCAACATGATTCTTCCTGCTTTAATTGTCTCTCCCTGATCGAAGCATCCTACATTACTCAAAATGCAGATCAAATCATAAGCACTTATCAATTGGTTTCATCATCAAAATCCGAGATTCAACAATCTCCCCCTTTTTGATGATGACAACCAATTGATGATGGAGTTACCATTAACTCATAGTTTAAACAAACTCCCTCTATCAATATGCTATTTTGATAGAACTCTTGGATTCAAAAATCGAAGTAACATGTTATCATAAACTTATGCATAATAACATCATCATACTTCTCCCCCTTTGTCATCAACAAAAATGAGAAGTGCAACTATCAAGTGTTTAAAATATAATGTCAAATCATTGCATAAAAAAACATAATCTTCAGTTTTATCATCATGCAAGCTAGCAATAATTTTATAATATTTTAAAACATGCAAGTTAGAAATTTTGAGATGTTCAAGAAAGCAACTCTTGCTTCTTGAAATATACAAGTTTGTAAATTTTGCTAGATGTGCAAGTTAACATTTTTTGCTTCTTGAGATAGCCAAGATAGCACTTCTTGGTGATGTTTAAGATAGCAAGTTCTATATCATGCAAGCTAGTGAATGTTACAACATTTTAAAATATGCATAATCATCAAATCATCATAAATTTTAAAGATGTGCAAAATTACAAATTTTGTAAGTTTTCATTTGTGCGTCTTGAGATTTGCAAGATAGCACTTCTTGCTTCTCTTTTGAGATGAGCAAGCTAGCAAGTTTGCTTCTTTTGCAATGTGTAAGTTTCCAAATTTTGCATCTTGAGCTAGCAATTTTTCTCCCCTTTTGTCATTGTCAAAAAGAAGGGAAGAATACAATGTTGTAATTCTTTCCCCTTTACAATAATTTTCAAATCATGACAAAGGTAAAGTATTCATTCTTATTTCAAAATGCCATAAATGAGATAAACCTTGAATTCAAATCAAAGCAATTTCAATCATGATTCACATCATATGTAATACATCACATACATCATCATAATAAAAAGCATAAGTATTGCATGCATCATTCTAAATCATCAATATTTCACATCATGATGGTATCAATTTGTCAAATTACATCCTACCATGTATGATCATAACTTTTTCCCCTTTTATCATTGTAAACAAGAAAGAATAAGAGAATAACATAATAGTGTAAAATATTTCAATCATTTCAAGGCATTCGTGCCATAAATGCAAAGAAATCATTTTATCAAAAATAAGACCACTTGAATACCAAAAGACATGATTCATATAGTAAATCTCTTCTTTAAATAAAATATCAAGAATAAAAAATTATACGTGTACAAAGAAGAGATCTTGATTAAAAAAATCTCAAGTAATTCCAAGAAACCAAGATCATGATTTTGATAAAACTCATTCAAATTCAAATCATCAAAATCATCAAAATCTCAACATTTCTTTCAAGAGATTCAAAATGGCATAAATAATTTTATTGGTCTCTCAGTGAAAAATTAATAAGATAGAGAAAAAAAAAATTTGAAGACAAATGCTTTCTTTCTTTTGTATCAACTTATTGATTGATTTCATACATGCATGTTCTTTTCTTTCAAATCCATGCATCATTCATTAACACCAAAAAAGAACTTTCAAAAGATCACAAAAATTATCATGCATAAGTTCAAAATATAAACTCATTAAGCATGCTTTCAAATCATCATTATATTTTCATTAAGACTTCAAGCATGGTTTCGTTGAACATAATATTGAATGATTCTTAAAGATATCTAAACTTCTTTAGTTTCAATTTGTATGATTGACTTTATATTAGCATGCCCAAATATTTGTTCTTATGTCAAAACCATGCATCAATGTTTAAAACGGAAAGATAAAAAATCATCAAGATCAAAAAGTGTAACACATAATTCCAAAACATATGATTTCAAATCATTACTTCAAGTCCTCATGCATAAAAATCATCAAGTATGATACAAACATTTATTTTCAAAACATTCATCATGATAAGGCATACAAGCCAAAGAAACCATTAAACATAAAGCATATATTAATCATTGTTTCATTGAGCAGAAGGCATTTCGAAACAAAATTGAAAATCAATACGAAAATCATCAAGATATACCTTATTGCTTCTTAAAACATACATAGGATTATCATTAGATTTAAGTCTAATATTTTTTTTCATTTATCATAAAACATGTAATTTTCATGATCATTATCAAAATTACTAGAAAGATAAGCATGATCCCAATTTTTTAGCATTTCATTATATTATTAAACATGTAATTTTCAAGAAAAATAATTTTTCTAAACTAAAATAACTCATGAAAAGCATTATGTAATTTTGAAATAACGCAAAGAGGTTTTGGTTACCTCATTGTAGAAAGCCGTTAAGGCATAGTTTGCCACCTCGCTTTTGTTGATTTTCTACTCGTCTATGGAGGAACTCAATTCATCCTAAAGTGCTTCCCTCTTCTTACTTTCATAGCAAGTAGTTGCATTCTTTTTATTTTTTAATTTTTGTTTCATGAATTTTTTAAATTTCATAGTGAGGAGTTCAAGTTCACCATCACTTGAGCTTATGCTCGAGTGGTCTTCAATTGTTCTAAGTCTGAAATCCTTCATGTTCTTTGGAATGTGGTTCTCAAGTTCTTCACGTGCATTGCACGTCATTTCATAGGTCATCAAAAACCCTATAAGTTCTTAATTAGAAAATGGTTCAAGTTCTTTGATTCTTGTATTGCCATTATTTTTAAATCCCAATTTTTAGAAAGCGATCGTAAAATCGTGCTGACGAGTTCAAAATCCGAAAAACTTCTACCAAGTGCTTTTAAACCATTGATGACATCTGTAAAACGGGTGTACATGTCTCCAATGGTTTCGCTTGGTTTCATATGAAATAGTTCAAAATCATGTATTAAAAGATTGACTTTAGAATTTTTTACTCTACTCATGCCTTCATGTGTGATTTCGAGAGTGTGCCATATTTTGAAAATCATTTCACAAGTAGAAACCCAATTAAACTCAGTTTTATCTAAATCACAAAATAGAGCGTTCATAACTCTAGCATTTAAGGAAAGAGTCTTCTTCTCCAAATCATTCTAATGGTTCATTGGAAGAGAAGGCCTTCAGAAACAGCTTTTGACAATATTCCATAAGTTCAAATCTAACGAAAGTAAAAAAAATCTCATTTGAGTTTTCCAATATGTGTAGTCCGTCCCATTGAACAAGGGAGGATGAATGAGAGAGTGACCCTCTTGAAAGCCAAAAAGAGCCATTTCTATTTGGGTGTTAAACCAAATATGAAAAATGAGACTCTAATACCAACTGTTAGGAACGAGTCGGCACTAAGAGGGGGGGAAGGGGGGGGGTGAATTAGTGCAGCTGTAAAAACGTCAGTTCCAAAAATTCTTTCATACGTTGAACAAAAATTTCGGAAACTTAAAAGCGTATGCGAGTATAGGCCTAGTAAAAGCACAATAAAGAGGAGAGGTAGTTTGCTATAAAAGTAAAGTGCTCAAAGGAAACGCAAACCAAATTTTTATAGTGGTTCGGTTGTCATGACCTACATACACTCTGCCGATTCCTCTTCTGTCGAGGCCACCGACATCCACTATCGGTCTTCCTTCAATAGGCAAAGACCAACTACCTTTTACAACTCGATTCTCCATTTACCGAGTTTAGGAGATAACTCTTACACCCCTACTTACTCCTCTCTCAAAATATTCTAACACTTAGAACTTTTGAGAGGAGTTCACACAAGATTGCAACAACGTTTCTTTCTATTTTTACTCTCAAGTCTTATGTAATTTAACCAGGGATAAGAGGGGTATTTATAGGCTTCAAGTTTATTCAAACTTAGAGCCTAAAAACATCTCTTCCTAGGTTTCCCGGGTACGGGCGGTACCGCTACCAGTGTTAGACTGACATTAGGCGGTACCACCACCTGACAAAGCTCGGAGACCGAGCTCTGGCGGTACCACTGCCTGACAGGGGTGGTACCACTGCCTGACAAGGGTGGTACCACTACCTACAGCATTTGCTACCGACGATACCACCGCCCAGACCACTTGGGAGACTAAGTCTCCCAAGTGGTGCCACTGCCGGCTAGGCTTTCAGCATCCTAGTTGGGCCTTGAATCCGAACCAAACTAGCCCAACTTCGGGCCCAGTTGACCCCTAACAGAGTTGATGGGATTACCTCCCAATCCTAACTCCAATTATTTGCTTACTACGATTCCTAAGATATATTCTAAGCATTCTAGTTCCAGTACGTCAATTGCTCTTCCAACGAGCTTCCAACGATCTTTCAGCGAACTTCCGACGAACTCCCAGCAATATTCCGATGGACTCCCGACAAGCTCCTAGACTCACGACGATCTTCTTGGTGAGTTCCGACGAGTTTCTTTAGCAAACTCCTGAACTTCTTGGTGGTTCTGGTGGAACTTCCGACGAACGTCCGGACTTCCGATGAACTCTCGAACTCCCAATGAAATCGTGTTCTTGACTCCAAAACTTTATTTTGCTTTATGCCTTGCTATCATAGTTAATCTTGCACACATAAAAACACACTATGATCTAGACAATTACTACTAAGCATGAATCATGTCATCCGGCGTGTCATTGGTCCATCGACGCTTCTTCTGATTCTTTGATGCATCGTCCTCTCTTGCGGCCTATTGCCCAATCAGCTAGTTGACCTCTACAACTCCGATATCCTTAGCATAATATGCCCAAAGCCTTTTGTCGATACATCGACCGATCCTCCGGCCTGACATCCAATCTTTTGACATGTTTTCCTCCGGCCCAACATGATTTTTCTGCTTTAATTGTCTCTCCCTGATCGAAGAATCTTGCGTCACTCAAAACGCAAATCAAATCATAAATACTTATTAATTGGTTTTATCATCAAAATCCTAGATTCAATATCAACTACCCTTGTTACAACTATTTCTGCATTTCACAAGCCTAGGAGAGAACCCTTACACCCCTCTTTTACAAAAGACCTCACATCTCCCTTAGAATGACTTCTAAACTCAATAAGGAAGAGACTCAACACTTTTCAAGAGTTCACAATACTTTAAAATCATAAGCTTTTCATTGTTTTATCAAGCAATCATAAGAGGGGTATTTGTAGGCCTTAAATGGCTTTAGAAATGGAGCTGAAAATTCAAATCCTTGGGTTTTCGGGGTACTATCGATATCACCACCTAACAGCTTGAGCACTGGCAGTACTACCGCTTGCTTGGGTGGTACCACCACCTACTTGGGTGATATCATTGCTTGACATAGCTTGAGAGACTGAGTTCTAGCAATACCACTACTAGTTTGGGTGGTACTACCACCTGACACTTGATGGTACTACCGTTGACCTTGGCAATACCACCGTCAGGTTTTTTGGAAAAGTATATTCCATACTTTTCAACTCACAAGCGGTTCCACCGCTTGGCCTGTCGATGCCACTGCTTAGTCCAACCTCAGGTCACTAAATTGGCCTTCGAATAGGCTCAATTCAACCTTGATTTAAGATCAATGGGCTCCTAATTAAGTTGGTATAGTTAGGCCCAAACCAACTCAATTAGACACTTAAACTACTTCGATCATGACACAACAATTATAATCATGAAGCCTGTATTATCCGGCATGTTATTAGTTCATCCAGCACTTTGTTCGAACTTCCGATGCATCATCCTTTCATTTGGCGTATTGCTCGATCCATCGACTTGTTAATCTCCTGCAATGTCCAATCCTTTTGACCCAATGCCCAATCTTTAACATGATACACTCCGATCCAATGTTCAATTCTCCTCCTTCACTGGTTTGCCTTTCTATGATCGAAGTTTCTCCTACGTCACTTATCTTAAGTGATCATTAGTTCATAAACTCATTAATTGATTTTATCATCAAAATTCAGAATTCAACAAGCAGATAAGCTAACATGGGGCAAAATCATCCTTATCACACACCTTTTATGGTTTTATTTACTACGATCTCCCAAAATCTAGAAGAAAGAATGGTTTTTTTCATTTTTTTTCATCGCTCAATCTCGAATGCTTATAATCAAACCATTCCTGTGAGGTGACCATTGTCTTGAGGCCTTGTCTCTTTTGTTGTAACAATTTAAAGTAATGAAATTAGTAGCAAGCCAACTCTAGGTCGGAATATCTCATCGTTACATACTTTTGCATTAAAGAGTGGACCTAATAATGATTATAAATAAACTTTATAATTGATTGTGCTCGAGCTATATACTTGTTGATTGATGCTAACTCCTCAATATCCTTCAGCATTAGATCCATACAATGAGCTATACATTGAGTCAAAAATAATATTTTTTTTCATCAATTATAAATTGGCCCTCTTGAAATTTGCTACATTGTCGGTGACTATATGGATAATGTATTGTGGTCCAATCTCCTCTACTATTATGTCCATCAAGTTTTCAATATAGTTTATATATTGGATCTTATTATAAGCATTAACTGACTTATAAAACACCATTCTGTTGAATCTCAGATTTTGATGATGAAATTAATTACAAGTATTTATGATTTGATCTGCATTTTAAGTGACGTAGGATGCTTCGATCAGGGAGAGACAATTAAAGCAGGAAGAATCATATTGGGCCGGAGGAAAACATGTCAGAAGATTGGACGTCGGGTCGAAGGATCGGTCAACGTATTGACAAAAGACTTCGGGCTATGGATTCGGGCATCGGGCCAAGAAGATCGGATATTGTGCCAAGGATATCGGAGTTGTGGAGGTCAACTAGCTGATTGGACAATAGGTCGCAAGAGAGGACGATGTGCCGAAGAATCGGACGAAGCGTCGATGGACCAATGATATGCCGGACGACATGATTCATACTTAGTAATAATTGTCTAGATCGAAGTGTGTTTTTATGTGTGTTGGATTAACTATGATAGCAAGGCATAAAGCAAAATGAAGTTCCGGAGTCAAGAACGTAATTTTATTGGGAGTTCGAGAGTTCATCGGAAGTTCGGACGTTCATCGGAAGTTCTACCGAAACCAACCGAGAAGTCCAAGAGCTTGTCAAAGAAGCTCATCAGAACTCACCAAGAAGATCATTGTGAAGTCCAGAAGCTTGCCGGAAGTCTGCTAGAACATTGCCGAGAGATCGTCGAAAGTTCACCAGAACATCATCGGAAGCTCGCCAAAATAAATCAGACTAATCTTATGTAGAATATGTCTTAGGAATTATAGTTAGCACATAATTAGAGTTGGGATTGGGAGGTAATCCCATCAACTCAGTTAGGGGCCAACTGGGCCCGAACTTGGGCTAGTTTGGGCCGGATTCAAGACCCAACCAGGGTGTTGAAAGCTTGGCCAGCGATAGCACCGTTAGGGCCGATGGTGAGCTGCCTAGGGAATAGCGCCCTAGGAATTTTGGGCCATGGTACCACCTAGGCTAGGCAGTGGTACTACTAGCAATGAATGCTGCCAATAGTGGTACCGCCCTTGTCAGGCGATGGTACCGCTCAGTGGCAGATCCTACGGTGATAGTACTACCTAGGAACGATGATGGTACCACTAGTACCCAGGAAACCTGGGATGAGACTTTTTTAGGCTCCAAGTTTGAATCAACTTGAAGCCTATAAATACTCCTCTCATCCCTGGTTAACTTACATAAGCACAAAGAATTTAAAAAGGAAAAAATGCTATCGTAATCTCTTGTGAGAATCCTTCTCTTCTAGTCTAAGTGTTAGTATAGTTTAAGATAGGAGTGAGTGCTTGTAAAGGTTGTCTCCTAAACCTATGAAAAAGAGAAAAGGGGTGTAAGAAGGAGATTGATCTTCGCCTATTAAAGGAAGATTGATAGTGGATGTCGGTGGCCTCGACGGAAGAGGAATCGATGGAGTGGATGTAGGTCACGACGACCAAACCAGTATAAAACTCAGTTTACATTTTTGTTTGAGCAATTTATCTTTACTGCAAACTATACTTGCTTATTATTTCCAATACATTTATGAACGTGTTTCAAGTTAAGATCTTTACGAAATGGTTTTCATCAGAATCGGTTTTAATGTACGAAGATTTTCGAACTGAGGTAATTCTTACCGCTGCACTAATTCACCCCCCCCTCTTAGTGTCGACTCATTCCTAACAATTGGTATCAAAGCCTCATATTTCTTATTTGGTTTAATACCCAAGAGAAATGGCTCATTTCGGCTTTCAAGAGGGTCACTCTCTCATTTGTCCTCCCTTGTTCAATGGGATGGACTATACATATTGGAAAACTCGAATGAGAGTTTTCTTGCTTTCGTTGGATTTGAACTTATGGAATATTATCGAAAGTGGTTTTCAAAGGTCTTCTCTTCCAATGAACCATTAGAATAATTTGGAGAAGAAGACTTTTTCTTTAAATGCGAAAGCTATGAATGCTTTATTTTGCGCTTTGGATAAAACTAAGTTTAATTGGATTTCTACTTGTGAAAAAGCTTTTGATATATGGCACACTCTCGAAATCACACATGAAGGCACTAGCAAAGTTAAAGATTCGAAAATCAACTTTTTAATGCATGATTTTGAACTTTTTTTAGTGAAGCCAAGTGAAACCATTGTTAACATGTATACCCGTTTTACGGATGTCGTCAATGGTTTAAAAGCACTTGGTAGAAGTTTTTTGGATTTTAAACTTGTAAACAAGATTTTACGTTCTCTTAATAAGAGTTGGGATTAAAAAATAATGACTATTCAAGAATCAAAAAATTTAAACCATTTACCAATTAAAGAACTTATAGGGTCTTTAATGACCTATGAAATGACGTGCAATGCACGTGACGAACTTGAGAACCACCTTCCAAAGAACAAGAAGGATTTCGGATTTAGAACAATTGAAGACCACTCGAGCATAAGCTCAAGTGATGGTGAACTTGAACTCCTCATGAAATTTTTAGAACAAGAATCGAAAATTAAAAATAAACTTAAAAAAAAGAAGAAGGCGACTTAGGACAAATTGAGTGCATCCGAAGATGAGGAGGAAACCGTTGAAGAAGAAACGACGAACTTCGCTTTGGTGACTCTCAACAATGAGGTAAACAACTCAAATGAAACTCCTTT